>NC_080057.1:17832868-17842868 GCF_026212465.1 Amaranthus tricolor
TTTACTCCAAGCTTTTCCATTACTATGAAAGCATAGAATATCGTGAGTTAAGATAGCCATTAAAGGAGTGAGTGTGGATAGATGCCTATAAAACCACTAGGAGAAGTCATAGTATCGGATGATGGAAATACAGGGTCCGGAAACTTCCAATTCTATTCCAGTTCCACTATCGGATTCTGGGCATGAAGCCTTGACAAGGAGCGAAGCAGCTCGAACGAATGTGAGAGGGCTTACGAAACTAGGGCAAGAAAATCTCACGTAGAAGGGAGGGCCAGATTGAACTTAAAATGAAAGTAATTCCACGAACAGGTTTAGAGTAGTCAATTCAAGACTTATAGTAGGACTTTCTCTACCGGGAGATGGTTTAGCGCGAGTAGTAGGAAGGGGAGGCATCAAGTCAAAGATTTCCTACGTCCAACAAGAGGAAATTCCATAGCTGATTCCTTGCCATCTACAAGGACTCCGACAGGTTCTTATGCCAGCCAGAAAGAATTGGAATCATAAACTCCAGATTCTTCGGCTGTTCCAGGAGCTGCAGAAAGGGATGTTTTAGCTGTTGAGGCTAAGAAGGGAATTGAGGTAAAGGAAAAGGTTGCATCTTACCGCAAGAAGAAGAAAGTTTGGATGTTTTTTCCGGTCGATTTCCCGAAAAAAAAGTGGCGATCTAAACTCTAATAAACCCACCATTGTCACACTAGTCCTTTCAATATACTTCCTAATATCTTTCACTTTCAGGGGATCATTTAGACCCCAACCATTCCAAGTAAAAAGAATCATTGATGATGAGGGCCTGGGTCTTCAACCATCCCAGCAGGATCACCTTCCTGTTCAGACTCAGCCAAACTAAACAATTGCTCTGTACTCTTCTTCCCTTTCTGATTCCCTGGAAGCTTAGACTCTTGCTTCCTATTAATGGGCTGCCAACCTTCTTCTTCATCACTATTTATGGGAACAATCACATTATCAGGGGTAAGATTTTGAAGTTGTGGTTGGGTCTCTTGCCTAGGCGTATCCGGAAGTGGTTTCTTCTTAGGAACCCATTTTTTCACAACCCAACCATTTCCCATTCTTGTCTCTTGCATTCTATCTTCACAACAATGTCCAATCTGAAAGCATTTCTTACAATATGGGGGCAACCATTCATATTCCACAGATTGCTGAAAAATATCTCCTGTAGCAGTTTCAATAGCCATTTTCTCAGGAAGAGCCTTAGTGACGTCCAACTCCACTAACACCCGAGCAAAGGAAACTCTTCTCTGATTAGAAGTGCAATCATCAGCATATAATGGAACTCCTAAGACACTACTAATTCTGCTTAAAGAGTCCAAGCCCCAGCAATTCAAAGGGAGATTTTGAAATTTGACCCAAATAGGAATGACTCTCCAAATTTGCTTAAGCTTCGCTTAAGCTACTACATAACCTTACTCTAAGGAGTAAGTGAGTATAAACTGCCTTAAAGGGAAGCCAATCTTCATAAAATAAAGACGCCGGCCAGCCTAGCTCATTCTTGGATGAAGAGCCCCTTTTAGTCTGACTGACATCATTTTCTTGAATGAAGACAAGTTCAGATAATCTTCAAACAAAAAGCGAGATCCTACCACCACACGCGAAGGTGGCACGCAAAGCAAATCTTTCCCTTTGAGGTTGTTGCAACGAGGCATCGCCGAATGAGACCCGATTCTCTTCTGTGAATTGAATGTCTTCCCCCTTCCCTTCGTTTACTAACTGTAAATGAATGCCACGCCCTAGCGAACCTCAGAGGAAAGGCAAAAAAGAAAAAAACCACCGAAAGGGATACAAGAGCACGCATTCGACTAGCTTCCTGCAACCAAGTATAGGCAACCAGGCTGCTTTCCGTATTAACAGAAAGGGATCCCCTCGCTCAATCCAATAGAAGAAATCGTTCCTTGTGAGAAGCTTGAAACTGGTCTTGAAGCATAGGCTAGGCAAGGAAGCTCTCCTACAACTCAATAATACTCGACAAAGGCCATAGAAGGGCTTTTAACGCTTAACATGGGCAATAGATAGGGAAGGAAGCATAAGCAAGAGCTGGCTTTTTCAAGCTGAGGAAGGGGATTTATCCAAGGCCAAGAGCTGGGCTAGCTGCTTTTTCGTTTTTAGGTTGTAGTTGTTAATTCAGAAACATAAAAAAAAGAATCCGATCTTTCAGAATTGACCGTGGATTGAGTCAATCTTTGTTCAGCATCCCCTGCGACAAAAAGATGCTCGAAAAGCACATTTACACGCTTTTCTAACGTGCGTTGAGCATGGTGAGCAAACTTTGAAGGTGAATACCTATGCTTTTTTAGAATGGCTTTTCCTTTCTCGGTCCTAGCGATCTGTGGGCGTACCCTTTCGCGAGCGAGAACAAATATCAGATAGAGAAGGATTCTTCTCGTATAGAAAGAAAGCGCTAGTTTAGTTTCGTCTTTCGAGCGAAGAAAGCCCTTTCAATTGGCCTTGTGTGATCAAGTTATCATGAGGGGACTTTCACTTTCCTCATTTGAGTTAATGCCTTCGGAAGTTTCAAATATCTAGCTCTAATTGATCCGGTTGAGGAGAGCGCCGACTCCAATGTCCGGCCAGCCGAGAACGATGCCCTTTCTTTCTCATGCCTAACGTCTAAAAGCCCCCCTTTCCGCCCTTTGCCATTCCGAAGAATAAGGTTTGGGTTGAAAGCACGGGTTGGAAGCATGAGCGATGAGCTTCTCGACTTCGATCTTTTTATTTTCTTTTTAGGTATGGGTTGATTGTAACCTAGTATAGGACTGATCTAGGGCAATTCAAAGGCTAAGCCCAAGAATTCCAATAGTTCGCTTTTTCCTTTTAGCGCTACTTGGATACTTCAAGCCAAGAGTAAGTTTCACCAGGGGCTCTATACACCACTTCCGGTCCCTATGCAGCCTTGGGAAGCAGTTTCAATGGATTTTCTTGTTGCTTTGCCTAAAACACAAAGAAAGATGCTATAACGGTGGTTGTGGACAGGTTCTCTAAAATGGCCCATTTCATTCCTTGTACAAAAACGGAAGATGCTAATCATCTTGCTGAGCCCTATTTCAGAGAAGTTTTGAAGCTTCATGGACAAGTGAGGGCAAGAATAGAAAGGATTAATGAAATGTACAAGCTGAGAGCTAACAAGAACAGAAGAGATGTGCAGTTCAAGCCTGGGGATTTAGTAAGGTAGTTTACTTACTCACTCTTTATAGTAAGGAGGAAGAATAAGCTTATGCCTAGAAGTGATGGACCTTTCAGAGTCTTGGAGAAAGTGGGAGCAAATGCTTACAAGTTGGAGTTGCCTTCAGAGATGGGAAGCATATCAGCAAGATTCAATGTAGGTGACTTAGCTCCATACTTGGATGATGAACCAGTTGATGATGTTAAGGAAGGTTCTCAAGAGGGGGAGAATGATGCAGGAGCATCTACATCAAAATAAAGCTCCACCACAGCCATGCTAGCAGCTCAGGTCAGTAGGAGCTCTAACAAGGCGGAGGCAATCAAGGTGACTTGAGTTCCAAGGTAGCTGTGGAACTTCAGTTTATGAGCTTGAATGAAGGAATTGAAGCTAAGAACATCATTCATACAATCAATCTTAGTTTAGTGGGCATACACAGCATGCTCTTCTTACTAATAGAAGTATGCTTCCTCCGATAGCAATGTTAAAAAAAATCTTGATAAAGAGTTCACCATTAAAGATCTTGGAGAAGCAAGATACTTTCTTGGTATAGAGATTACTCGGAATTCTCATGGAACTCTTTTGAATCAGAGAAAATATGTGCTTTATATTCTAGAGACAAGAGGATTAACTAGCACAAGTCCAACAAAAACTCCTTTTCCTCAAGGCTTGAAACTCACTGTTGATCAAGGGGAACTAATTGAAGATCCTGAAATATACGGAAGGCTCATAGGAAAGCTTCTCTATCTTAATATCACAAGGAATAGTAAAGGCTCCCCTAAAAGTCTCTTTCTTTCTTGGTTAATCTGTCATAACAGACAATTAACAGCTGTATAGGATGATCTCTTGGAATATTCACTGTGATACTAATTGTTCTCTTTGTTCTGCAGCCTTAGAAACCAGAGAGCATCTTTTCTTCAAATATGACTTTAGTTTGAATGTTTGGAGGCAGATTCTCAAAATTTGAAAAATTCAAAGACAAGTTTATTCTTGTGATCAGGAGATAATGATTGCAGCTCAGATGTGTGGGAAGAAAGAGGTAGTAGCTCAGATTTATGGAATGTGCTTTACAGAATTCCTGTATGCTATTTGGTTAGAGCGAAATGCTCGAAGATTCCAGCACAAAGAGAAAGATTGGATGCAGGTTTATAGGGAGATTCTTGATAGAGTATCATGTAGAGCTACTGAAGCTCAAAGATTACTGTTGATTATGTAGTTTTATGATTTATTGCACATGAAGAGTGGGTTAGGCAACCCTTCCGTCAAGGTGGGTCTAATTCCATACTGATGCTTTTCATAAATCAGTTAGGTTGTAATATTTCCTTTTGGAAATAAAATTTCAATTTAATTGCAAAAAAAATGTTGTCTACTTAATGCTATGTTAATATAAATAAAGACTTTTTCGTAAAAATGTGCTTCATGTGAAAGTTGAAATAAGGTGTAAGCTAAGTGTACTACTGGAGATGTGCTTATTAAGCCTTTACAGCTCTGAAGCTTCCTTACTGTAATGTGCATAAGATAGGTCTTTAGCAAGGAGATATCGCACGGAAAGCCGGATTAGGTCTTACACTTACCCGCTTGCGGACTACTGATAGAGAGAGAAAGTCAATAAAAAGAAAACCCTAATGATATGTATCCGCTACGGCCCGAAGCGAAGGGAAGTCAGACTTAAACAAAGGGGAGGGCTTCGGACGAGGAAGTATTAGCAAATATCAGATATTGGATCTTTGATCCAATACCACCCCTTATTCTAGTTGTATAAATAGTGCCAATTTGCCATCAAAAGTCAAAAGACCAAAAAGCCCTTATTAACCCCAAAAAGATTCTAACACTTTTTTTTAGTAAGTTCCCATTAAGAAGACTTTCCTTTTTAGGAAAGTTGGTAAATTCAACTTAGTAAGAATTAATGCTTAAAGTTTGTATTAAATTAATTAAGTTGTGAAATAGACACGGGATTAGAGACATTAATATATTAGTTTTGCGTAATTTGGCTTTATTAAATAATAATTAGGTGTGTTTAATATTAAAACAAGTTTGATTTTTAAGTTACATGCTAATCCTTTGGATGTTCAGTTGATTGAGCAAGAAAGAACTGCTGCTGCTCATTACTCTTTTGTTCATACTGCTTATGTCTCTTTCTTGAGGCAAAAGAGTAAGCTTATGTGGTTGAAAGATGGGGATCTCAATACTAAGTTCTTTCATAATAGTATTAGGATGAAACAGAGTAAGAACAAGGTTCATTCTATTACTAACATGGAAGGTAATACTGTTTCTGGCCCTGACCTGGTTGCTGATGCATTTGTTAAATATTACCAACACATCTTGGGGACCTCTGTTGCTAGAAAATCTGTTAATTCCAGGATTCTTGCTCTTGGCCCTCTTGTTGCTAATGATATTCATCCTGTTTTAATTGCTCCTCTTTCTTCTGATGATGTCTATAAGTCTATGAGGAGCATTGCTGGTATTAAAGCTCCTGGCCCTGATGGGTTTGGGAGTCAATTTGATAAGGATGCTTGGCCAATTGTTGGTGAGTCTGTAGTGGCTGCTGTTCAACAGTTTTTTGAAAATGGTAAGTTGTTGACTGAGGTAAACTCTACTTCTATTTCTCTCATTCCAAAAGTTGCCCAGCCTACTCATCTTTCTGACTTTAGACCTATATCATCTTGCTCTGTTATCTACAAGTGTATCACTAAGATCTTATGTGCAAGAATGAAACTGGTTCTACCTGATATTTTTTCCCAGAATCAATCTGGTTTTGTGGAAAGTAGAAATATTGTGCATAACATCATGGTGATTCAGGATTTGCTTAAGCATTATGGTAGGAAGAATGCCCCTGAAGCTGTCTTAGTGAAAATGGATTTAAGGAAAGCTTATGATATGGTTGAGTGGAGTTTTTTAGAGGTTATGTAGTAGCTTAAGCGAAGCTTAAGGAGAAGGATTCTTTCTTCTATTATTCATAACCCTCCCATTTTGTTGAGGTGGCCCCGCCACACTGGTTTGATGCATTATTCCCCTTTCCTTGAACATGTGCACACATTGCTCCTTTCCAATCTCAGTGCCATTGTCTGACCTGATTACCTTAATCTCCTTCTCAAACTTATTTCTTACCATTGCAATAAAGTCTCTAATTGTCTTCTCCACTTGGCCCTTATTGTGGAGTAAATAAGTCCAAGTACATCTACTGTGATCATCAAGGATTGTAAGGAAATAGGATGCTCCTTGCAATGACTTAATTCTATATGGCCCCCAAAGGTCCATGTGAACTAGCTTAAAAGAGCCATCCGCCCTACTCTCACTTCTGCTGAAAGGGAGTTTTTGGTGTTTAGCTAAGGCACACACATCACATTTGTAGTTTTCTAAGCCATTACAGCCACATTCATCAACATATTTAATTTTGGACAATGAAGCATGTCCCAACCTGGCATGCATTATATCAATTCTATCAAGATTGACATTTCCCTGAGTTTTAGGAATTATTACAGCATTCTCATTGTCACAACTACAGAATTGTGAAACTTATTACAGACCTTTTCTGAATTCCCAAAGTAAAAATAGAAAAGTCCTCCAGTCCTTTTTCCTCTTACAATTTCCTCATCAGACCTGTGGACCTGAAAAGTACACCCATTTCCGGTAAATGTCACATTAATCATATTTTTATCAATCTATTTTCCAACTGAAATCAGGTTATGTTTGAACTCTTTCACCAACAAGACATCTTCCAGAATGATTTTGGAATTCAATCTGATTTTTCCTGTCTCTTTGACCCATTTTTTACTTCCATAAGCTTCGCTGTTGATACGACATAACCAACATCTAAAGATTAAGTAAGTAAACTGCCTTAAGCTTCGCATAAGCGACTTCATACCTCAGACTTTTGGGTTAGATCAGCTAGAGTTTGACTATGGGGCAGAGGATTCAGTTCGGAAGGTACGTGAGATTATCAGTGCATGGAAACAATTGTAAAGTATGAACTTTTCCAGGTGTGCCAACCTAACCTTGTCACCCCAGAATATGTTGTTTGGAGAAGCGAGCGAGTGAACGGCGGCATTGTGTTACCATTTGCTGTGACCGAAGCTTTTCACGTTTTCTTCCGGTTACCTTCAGAAGCTGAGATTGTCAAGCAGGAATTTGCGAAGGAGAATTCTTTCACTGTTCTCCTAACCGGGAATTCATCTTCAGAGCTAAGTCCCAAGGAGAATGTACGGGCGTAGGTTAGCGTCTCGTCCTACGCCTTTGAAGGCCGCCCACGGGATGCGCTGTACGGTAGTAGTTTATGTTAGCTGCTTATCCGGTGCCTTCTTTACGAAAGCCATTATTGAATAAACTCTTGTTTAGTCAGGACGTCGTTCCCGTCCCTTGTGGTGCTTTTTCAACCCCTTGCTTTCACAACTTCTCAGAAGCATCTGGATTCGCTCCAATTCCAACAGATACCGTCACAAGTTCTAGGCGTATACTATGTTCCAGAGCCTTTAGTTTAGTTGCGGAGTTAGAAGCTACTATATATAGAATATAGATAGTGCCCGATTTCTATATCCTGCCTGCGAATCGAAGCTCTTATCTCTCTAGCTCATGAAAAAATCCCCCGCCAGAAAGGAATAGCCGGAATAGAATGAAGGAATGATTCAATCTTCCATCATTTCAGAGCCGACGCCTCCTTTCTATCTATACTTCCGGAAGTCCTTGACTGGACAGACTGATTGAGAGACAGACCAGGCCAGGCTACTTTCTATTCTATAAAGAAGAGTCCTATGCTCCTCCTTGCTCTCTCTCCTACGCTCTTCCATAGCTCCCTAGCTTCCTTACTCTATCAAGTAAGCAAGTAAACAACCTGGAACTACAGGAAGATATAACTAGGAAGAGAAGACGATAAGACAATAGATGAAAGGTCTGCGTCTGCTCTAGTTCCTAGGGAAGAATCCCACTTTTATCTGTTAGATCTAGCCTTCTCTTTCCTGCTGAAACTAGATGTGCTTCTGGTGCTTTCGTTCCCTTCTTCTCTTTTTTTCCAACAAGCTAGTAGGCTGCTCAGTCAGCCATCTCGGTTGCTTTTTGTGACTCATTTCATTCGAAGTCCCCATCTTTGGTGGGCTTCCGGATGGACCATTCCTTCTTTCCATTTCCGATTCCAGCCTAGAAGTTCTTGAATCAACCTTAATTGAAAATGTTCACTAGCAGCATGATTCCTACTTTAACTGCTTCCTCTTCCAGACTATTAGATTGGCTCAAATGAAAGAAGCCCGCCACCCGCTTTCTTTCCCCTGCTCCATTGCTGAAACAAGGCCTCGCCCTTTAAATTTAAAGGGGCTACTCTCTATTCTTAGGGCGGGTAAAGCTACTGAGCTGTAGGAGTTGGACCGAAACCCTCCTTTCTTAGGTGAATATGACCATGAGGATGGTTATATGAAGTGGCCCGCATTATTTTTCTATATGCGGGACTGTCGCGGATTTCCGTTCTGGCTAAGTTCTTTCTTAAAGTGCCTATGCGAATTTCTCACGCGAGGTTGACGTGAGAGCCTCCCTCCTCCACTCACACCGAGTTTCCATGATGGAATTTTCGGTGAAGCCGTCTTCACGCAGCGCATATTCCAGCCTTTTCTCCAACTCAAATTGTAATTTAACGCGATCGTCACTAAACTCGGTCTACACTCCACCCTCGATCCTACTGTACAATAACCTTTCCAGCTCCTCTCGGCGTACCGAATCTGCGATTAAGGGTTCCCTAACTACGCCCACGAGCTCGTGTCTCTCGTTCTCTTCATTAGGAGCATGAAGGATATCCGGCCCCCCATGCCCAAAAGGGCCCGGTGGTGTACTGGGACCCCCCGGCATTTCAGGAAATGGATTTTAATAGGGGAGTATGGCTTCTGCTAGCTCGTTCATGAGCAGAAATCCAAGCTGGATCCCCCCCTTAAAAAGAAGGAGCAGAATTACCTCCACCAGTTTGTCGATTGGAAACCCAAGAAGAGAAAAGAGTTCTCACAGCAGATCGTTGTCTTAACTCCATGATTGAGGCTTCAGGCGATAGAACTTCATTGATATCATCTGGAATTTCCAGATCAGCAACATTTTCATGAACCGGAGATAAGTTAAGGCTCTGAATCCCATCAAGAGATCCCATAGAACGATGGCGCCTTGCATCCCCTGACTGCGGTACATTAACCGGCGACGAAACCTCAGATCTAACATTCACTACTTGTTGATCTCTCGAACCAGCATTCCTACCTCTTCCCCTACCCCTAGCCATAGCCATAGCTACAACAAAGTTGAGGAGACAAGAGAAGCGAAAGATGTGAAGAGAGAACGAAGGAGGCGAAGAAAAATCAGAGCAACGAAAACCCTAGAAAACTTAGAGAGAGGAGAGAGTTTCTCTCTCTAAAAAAAAATTTTCCAAGACTTGTCAACTTCAAGTATACATGTTGAAAAGGCTAAACTTCAAACATTGTTCCGCCAAAGGATACATATCTCATATTATAAAATTGTTCTTCTATTTCCCGATCTAGAAGAGTAAAGAAGACTCTCTATTCCACGGAAAGTCGGAATACCCTTCTTAGTGGAAGAATCATATCCCTTCTCATCTACAATTGCTAAGTTGCAAAAAGACTTAATAAGATTCTATAGCTCCATAAAAGCTTTCCTACAATGAAAAGAAGAACCGAGAGAGCCCAATGCAAAGAACTCCAGTGAATGTAATACGAGGAGGTAATTTCTATTTGCTTGCTTGGAATAAGCCAAAGATCCCTTTTTTTAGTTCTGCTGTAAAAGCAACCTAAGCAGTGGTTGGCTAAGCCGTAACGCGGGCATACACACGAACTGGCTTTTTTACTTTCT
>NC_080057.1:17847868-17850368 GCF_026212465.1 Amaranthus tricolor
ACCAATATCAAGCTACTTGCCCTTTAGTAGATCAAACTAGTCAATCCGTTTTAGGATTTCATTTGATTGAAAATAAGAAATTTTTTACATAATACTTTTCTTTTTCACCGTCTAGATCTACCCCGTATGAAAGATAAAATCTCCGACTTAGGTAGTTTACTTACTCACTTGTTATAGTCAGGATGGAGAATTCTTTAATTAAAGAACAGTTCCATCCTGAGATATTCTAATAGACCCTAAAGAAAATTGCATATTCTCGCCAGTTTTTCCTATATATTTCTGTAACTCCAACAGAATTCTCGAAGAATCCGGGTAACCCATATTTCTCTAGAATATGTGCAAACCCATCGGCTAAATCAGTTATAACCTTTTCAATCGTCTCGTTTCCAATTCTTATTGGAATGATCATTTCATTTCTTATTGGAAACGAGAACTTTCTTTGAATTTCAAAAAGAATGGGTCGCTGTCTAAGAGTATTAATTAGATGTTTAATAGGGATTAGGAAATGCATGATAACCGGCCTGGAAAACGAGTCCCTTATCCAACCACATAGGACTTAGAGGATTACTTTAGGATATGCTGACAAGGTAGTTTACTTACTTAATGCAAAGCATTAAGGATATCAACTGCCAATACTTCCCCTCGACAACCCCTCCTTCTATTAGTGAAAGCGGAACTGTCCACCCGTAAGCTTCGCTTAAGCGACTTCATACCTCCGGTCTTTCTCTAAATAGCTTAGCTTAAACTTCAAAGCTTCCGGGCTTACCTTTTCAGTTTAGTTAGATTGAAGGCTTTCTTCCCTAGAGGAGGGACGGTACTCAACATTATAAATAGTAAGCAGCAAAGTAAGTAACGGGAAAGCCTTGACTGACCTATAGCTTTTCGCTTCACCGGAATCAGACGCGATGCTGTCGATGATCAAACTTCTGCCGCGGAGTCGTCTTCAGTTATAGGATACTTATTCTATCACTGAATCATCTAGGGAAAAAGAGTCCTGCTATTGTTACATCTTCCGCTGGCGCTGGAAAGGCATCTCCATAATCCTACGGACAAATGGCAACTGGATATGTGTTTAGCACAGGAAATTCTTAAAATAAAAAAGATCAGATGCCTAGCGCGGGCAATGTTATAGTATATCCTAACGGAGAAGAGCGTTCCCAGGAATGAGTAGTTTGGATACTCGTTATCCCATCAGATTTGTTTCGCCAACGTGGACAACCCAACCTGATAAAAAGAAAAAACCAAACGAACGAAAGAAATGAGTGAAACGAAACGAACTAAAAGACTAAAAGACTTGGAGTGAGTCTTCTTTCCTCGTAAATCCAACAATCAGAACGATGGGAAACCTCTTCGCCAGTTCATTCCATTGAAGCTACCCTTGAGCCAGATTTTACTATTGGAAAAAGGAAAAGCTCCTTTCGCCTTACTGGAACATGTCGGCCCCCATCAACGATGTAACTAGATCCGGTCGAATAGACACCAACCTGCTCAGTTGAGAGGATCTGTGTCAGAAGCGCATGCACCCGACCGACCCAAGCAAGATGGGGCCCAGTATTTGAAAAGAATACCGGCCCGAATCTTTAATCTTTGATCTTTGCTTTTCAGCCTATCCGCTCTTAGTATAGTAGAAAAAGGTGTTTGCACTCATAGGCTGTTGGAAGCTCAATCCCAACGGTCTCATCTATTGCTGCGGATTTGTGAAAAGAGCTATCAATTCATTGGCACTGGTAGACTATAAAAATTATATATGGTATCCCTTTTAGCCACGTTAGCACTTTATCCCTCCCAGATAAGGAATTAGCTTTTTCGTGGAATCTTATCTATAGCCGGAATCTATCTCTTATTCTGGGGGAAAAGACTCCTTCTTCCTTTCCTGATCTGATGGATTGCTTTGAATGCTGACCCAAGCTCTTGCCACTCTTCTTTTGAACGAAAGAAATTACTTGATTCGCTCACAACGTGGCCGTTGAATCTATATTTAGTGATGAGGTGAAGACCGTTGCCTGTTGAGGACTTCCGAACTCCTCGGCTCACGGTAGTTCTACCTTTTTTTGGATAAAAATTGGATTCTTTCAATCGGAGCGAGATTGAAGAGATAGGGCGACTTCTTCGTAACCACGATCTGCAAATGAGAACTATTTGTTTAAGGTTCGAAGAGCTTAGTTGCAAGACTAAGGATAACACTTCCCTCTGAATAAGCTCGGGATTATCAAGCTTATTACCATCTGAATCAAACAAGATATCAATCCTGTTCTTAGCATTTCTCTCTTTAACAGCAGAATTTTAATAACTGGTATTACCATCCCCAAGTTTCAACCACTCAATTCTGGATTTCTGTCTTAAAGCAGATTCTTTAACAAATAACCAATGTCTAAGCTGAGCTGAAGCATCCTTTTCCATGTTTTGAGCAGCTTCATTGTGGCAGTCATCCTTCCTTCTTGAGCCAACGAAAGCTTTTGTCTCCAGTCTTCAATCTTCCCCTGCAGATTACTAAACTCTT
>NC_080057.1:17855368-17912868 GCF_026212465.1 Amaranthus tricolor
AAGTCGCACGAAGAACGAAGAAGCAGACTCACTTGAGATGCAAACAAAAACGGGGAACTTTCTCGAAAAAAAGTCCAATCCAATCAACCAACAAGGTATATTTAGCTTAAGGCAGTCGGAGACCCGCGACGCGGGATTTCACTCTAGGCTCGGCACTATGGGAGATAGGTAAGGGTTCTCTCGAGAATTCGGTCACAAAACCTCTCTTTCTCCAAGTGGGGCGTGGCAGGGGAATGAGGACTATCTAGTTTTTCATTTCACTACAGTAGATCTGGCTCTTGGCGCTCTTTCCCAGGTTCCAAAGAAAAAAATTATCATAAGCGGGAATTACCAAATCGTGAAACGAACGGTAACAACTTATCGCATCTGTCCTCCAGCTCCGGCGAGACATAAGAAGTAGAAGTAGAGGTAGAGGTAGATCAGTCTATAGATCGATACGAAACCTTAGACCTAGAGGGGTACCTTTCTCATTTAATGAACAATCCATCCTTTGTGCTGTTGGAATTCAGCAAAGGGTACCGTTTTGGGACTTTAGTTAGGGCTCATTGGCTTTGTCGGCTTATCAATCTCATCTCTTTCTTTACTTTCAGAAGAAGAAGGTCAAGTGCTGTCAAGTCGGAAAAGGATTCGGTTACGTGAAGCCGCACCCTACCCGTCTTCGCTGCTTTCTTAGTTATAAGCGACATATTTAGCCAATGAGGAAAATCAAGCCATAGTCACGTGAGCTTTCAATTAGCTAGGAGCAAGAACCATGTGATAATAAAGACTGACCTAGGAGCGGAGCTACTTGCTTGAGTTGCAAGTCCTGAGTTCATAGTAAGGCCTACTTGCTAGAGATCCTAGCTACTTATTCGAGGTAGTCGAGCGGAAAGAGCTATTCGTGAGAGGAATGAGCTAGGGCTTATTGATAGAGTTAGGCACTAGGGCCTATTATTCGTAGTCCCATCGCTATTCATTAATGGTTCTAGGTCCCTGCCCATGTTGTTGGTAGTTAGCAGTTCACCATCGATGAATAGTACGAACATCAACTAGGAGACTCGAGTTCCCTTGCTCTGTTGTTGGTAGTTTGTCGTTCCCCACGGCATATCTCTCAGCAGAGTACGCTCACTAAACACTATTCCAACTCCTTTCCTTTCGATAGTGATGCTAATATCCAATTTCAATGCCTTTCAATGCCCGACCCCCAGTTTGTGTGTTTCATTCAAGTATGAGCTTAAAGTTAAGTTAGTAGCTGAAGTACTCTTTCGAGGTATGAGTTCTAGCTAAAGGGAAGCCACTCCCCATTTGCTAGGTCTACAACCATTAGCACTTAAGGGAAAGTAGCTCTCCTAGCGAAATAACTGGTTTAGCAATATTAGGACGGACCAACACTGTTAGTTCGCTTCTTTCGCCAACGTTTGTAGTTACCGATTCAATCGATATTCCCTACCCGAGGCATTCGAATGGGCCACTCCTATCATTCCTTGGCTCGATTCAGTTAGTTAACAGCTTCACTAGTGGATTTCAATACTCCTTGTCCGAGTACCTCCGCTATTTGGTGATTACTAGAGCTACTGGCTTGAGTTATGCATTGTAGATAGAGCTCGTTAGGGGAGGCAGTTATTAATGAGAAAGAGGCTTTTGTCATTAATGACATTTCGAAATATCTGGATCTCTTTGAAAAAGAAAGAATCCCCGAGTTTCCTAAGGCAAAGGTGGAAATAGGAACAAATAGCTTTATGGAAGAGCTTGTTAAGGACTACGGGCTCGAGAACCCAGCTCTTTCTTCCCTTATAAAAGAGATTCATACTATTCTAAAAAAGGACCTCGCTTTCTTGGACACGAGTCCCCGGATATGAAGAATAATGTAATTTATGACAATATAGGACTCCTTCTGAGGAATCACCGCTAACCCCTGACCGAATTCCTAAACCTTTCTTTTTTAGGTATGCCGCCCCGCAAGCAAGGAGTGCCACATAGGTATTTTCCAGCTTCTCGAGGGCTGCGACAAGGGTTCCAAACCTAGCCTATTTTAGCTGAATAAGGGGCCTACAGGAGTTGGTATCATTGAGAATGATAACACCTTACCATTGTTCGAGATCGTGCCCCTTTCTCTTTGCGAACGATGTTATGTTCTAATATTATATAATGGCCATAAACATAATCTTAACCTTCCTCAATGAAAGGAAGGCGAAAGCCTGGGAATCCCACTCAGGGATGGTAGGAAGTCGATGAAAGCTCGTGCCTGGAACAATAAGTCGGACATCCTATATAGAAGTGTATTCCTTATCGAGAAGACAACCTTCGGCGTAGAGAAACAAGTCGTGTAGGGAAGCTTTCGTGCGAGCAGCCATTTTCCTTCGACAGAGGTGGGCAACCGGGTTTTCGTTAGAACGTGGGTCTCACGAACCTGATGCCGTAGGTTCAAGTCCTTTGATATCTTAGAGCGTATAATCGCGGATCAGCATGACGTGAAGAGTTAGATCGTGGAAAGGTGAATACGCAAGATTGAGATTATCGCGTACCTCCTTTCTTAAGCCCGGGGCTAGGAGCCATGGGTTAAGATCTTGGTTAGAAAGCGTATCCCGATCGATGAAAGTCTGATCATCGCGAATACATGGGAGATTACATCGTGACACACATACATAAGTAAAAGATCCCGACCGGGAGTTGGGGTTCGGTTCTTGTTGGCCAGCCTCGAGAGCATATAGATAGTAGGCAAGGTAGCAAGACATCTGAAGAGAAAGAGGAATTATGAATCTAGTTTACTACATCCGTAAGTACGGGCATAAGAGAATAAAGAGCCGCATCGTGCTAAATCAGGCATCCAAGGATAAAGGCAACGAGAATACTGTAAATAGACCCCTCACCAGGAGTTCCTCTTCGGTAGGAATGGGTCTACAAATGCTCCCTGGGAGAGATCTACTGAGGACTAGTGGATTTCGCTTACTTTGGTCTTCCAGACGATTTTAAAAACCTATACCACCAATCCCAATTGTCTTCTATCGTTCGTATCCCTCTCACATTCGTTCGAGCGGCTTCGCTCCTCTCCCCTCGACCAAGTTGCTATCTCTATATGGTAGTTGACTATATAAGCTACTTATCGCTAGTAATGACTGTGTTTCCCTATGGTTTCCTAGTCTGTAACTAGCATGTGTTGATTATGTCTCTTGCTAAGTATTGACTGTGTTTGCATACGGCTAGCCAGTCTTCACTAGCTTTTTTCTGCTTGTCTGCCATATGAGAGAGACTTTACTGTAAGCAAGGTAGCTTTTCCAAAACGAAAAAAGTAGACTTGTTCAAGCATCTCTGGCAAGAAAATGGTTTTGCTGCTATATAAAACGAAAAATAGCTATACTTGCTAAGACACCTAGCTAGTATTAACAACAAGCAAGATTCACTCGCTCATCAGCATACGGGCCCCTCTGCTTCCTTGCTAGATTAGAAGCCAAACAAGCTGTTTTAACTTCACTTAGGCAACAAGAGCTAATAGTTAGAAGCAACTGCAACATTGAATAGCGCTTTCAGCTACAGAATGCGAGGTTAGCTACACTTGCTTAGTTCAAACAACAATAGCTACAATAACTGCTAAAACAGCAGAGCTCTTAGCAACATTTCCCCCGAACTACTCACTCAAGCAGGAACAAGAACTCCTAGCTTCAATAGCTACTTTAGCACCTTAGCCCCTAGCTACACTTGCTGCTCTGCATTAGCTACACTTTAGATAACTACTTAGGGCTATAAGTAAGTCAAAAAAGAGCTGTAGATAAGCTTCTATCATTCGTATACCATTGATAGGTATACTCACTTGCTTAGAGTGAGAAACCACTCGCAGTTGACTTGGATGAGCTCGAAACCTGCTTTAAGTAGTCTTTGTTCATCTTAACTGAGACTTCATGCATACTCTTTCGGGGGCTGCATGATGATATGCCGAAAAGCATCTGAAAAGATGTGGGAGCAGTGAAGAGGCGAATGAACAATTGACTACGAGAACCGGCTGAAGTATCTTCCAAAGCATGACCAACCCGGAGAGGGAGCTATCACACAAATCAACTGCATCGGGTACAGCTGCGCGTCCTGAAGAAATCCCAAGTCTTTCGGCAAGACGAGGCACACTTGAAGTAGCCTGCTAATTCCAAGCCAACAGCCTAGATTTAGTACTTTAATCTAAATTATTATCGTAGATAGAGAGCATCACTGAAAGCTTACTAAACTGCTATATATATAGGACGCGATCATGACGGAGTAGCACATAGTGGCCTAAGGCGTTGTTGGTTGTATATTGTTATTTGAAATTGAAAGAGCTTTCTTTCGACCCCCTCGCTCGTCTCTTCTTTTGCTATTTGGACTTCATAGGAATGTGCATTAGCAAGACTATTTTATATAAGTTAAGTATTGATTCATCTTCCTACCTACCTTCAAATTACTTCACCTAACAACTCCTCTTCAAAAGAAGAGAAAGCCTACTCCCCAACGCCCTATTATGGGTCACCAGTTTCGTGCTTTTGGCGAGATGCCTATGCTAACTTCCTTGCTGTCTAAGCCCCGGCGCCCAGGCTTCTTGGGTGAAGAGAACTTCTGTCTTCTTCTTAAAAAAATGAAACATTCTATCCCTTACGCCCTCTTGGTTCCTTGCTTTAAGTGCAGCTACGACTCCTTCCCTTGAGCCCCGGCCTAAGCCTAATGACCTTCCTTACTAAACCACCAACAGCTCTCACGACGGCCTGACTTTCCTCCCGTTCACTTCTTTCTTGCTTGGGAATTGAATCAGAAGCCTCGCCCTGCTCTTTCCCAGTCTCCCTTTTCTATTATACACTGCCCGCTTTCTTCTCCTGATCCTCCACCAGCTTCGCCCCCCAGCCTTCCAACGGATTTCCGTGCTTCCTGTTCCCGCGGCAGACATATGCTCGGTTGAAGATAGGAGTAAAAGAATGTTATTAGAATTTCTCTCGAATTAGGAGATCTATGCTAATAAAAATCCTCGGGTTCGAACAGTTTATTTCCAGAATTTCGCCCGATTTGATGGAATTTTCATTCTTAGGTATTATGCTGATCGTGGTAAGGAGTATAAAATTAAAACATTGATGAGGAATCATAAAATTTACGAGTTGAAAGTCTATATTGGTGGTAAGTTCTTATTACGTTTCAGAGATTCATGCACATTGCTCCCTAGCAGTCTTGAATCATTAGGTAAGACATTATGTCCTGAATTAGGTGCCAAAGGTTCTATCCCACATTCTGAATTGGAAGTGTCTAATCTTCAGGGTCATAGTGAGGATTTGATAAACTATCTTCGACAAGATATCCTTATCTTAGGTGGTGTGATGTTGAAGGCACAAAAGATTTATTGGGATAAGTATAATATTGATATCGAGGAAGTGATGACATTGTCATCGCTTTCCCTTAAAATCTTTCGTAATAATTATTTGGATGATGAGTCCTTTCATATTCATTTACCTACTAGGAATCAAGACACCTTTATTAGGCGCGGGTATTATGGTGGGCATTCTGATGTCTATAAACCTTATGGGGAGAATCTATACTATTATGATGTGAACTCTTTATATCCTTATATTATGAAAGAATATCCGATGCCTTGTGGTATACCAGTCTGGAAAAAGAATTTGGAGAGCGTCGAATTAGATAGCTTGTTTGGCTTTATTGAGGCCTATGTAGTCTGTCCTACTAATATATCATGTCCATTCTTACCTTATAAGGATAAAGCAGGTACTTTACTCTTTCCTACAGGTAAATTCGTTGGAGTCTTTTATAGCGAAGAGTTGAAGTTTGCTCGTCATTTAGGTTATCATATAATGCCTCTTAGGGGTTATTTTTTTGAGAAGAAGGCCAGTGGTTGGCGCTGACTGTGTTAAAGCCAGGACAGTGTGTGCGTGTCACCAAACACGTGCACCCGCACGGGAGGAAGTAACAATGAGTGAGCTGCTACACTCAAACCTCTTACTTTGCCCGCTGGGTTAGATTCAGCTCTCGCCACCTCTAACTGGGGTATCAGTCCCACATCAGAGAGTTTCCTCTCTTGACGCCACTTCATGCTCACTTCAGAAATGAAGCTAATAAGGCCTAAAGCTGAGCGACGAGTCCACTGGCATGAGAATCAAGCGAAGTAGAGCGATAAGCACACTATCGATTGATCCAAAGAAGCTTAACGACAACTTCCATTCCTGGCCCAGAAGGAAAGAGACGAAAGCAATCCCTTGTTCCATCTTTGGAAGCTAATGGGCCGCCCTTAGAAAACCATGAATCTTGAGGAATTGATGATCTTTTAACAATACCTTCTAAAGGATGGCTAGTCCAAGATGCTGAACAACAAAGTTTGAGTTTGGAAAAACACCATCATTATGGGAATGTACACGCGGTAGAAAAATTACGTCAATCTATTGAGATATGCTATTCTACAATTTTATATTTGCGACAAGAAATGAATCCGGATGACTGACCCTTATAATCCAGTCTATATAATGTCTTTTTCGGGAGCTCGTTATTAGTAACTCATTCCCATGCCTTCTTTTCTCAACTCAACGTCCAAACCCCTCTGTTGGCTCAGCTCTAAAGAACAGAGTGTTGAAATCCCTCTCCATCTCGTTCCAGGTAAAGATAGACATTATAGGGAGAGTGAGATAGCAGGTAAAGGCCCCTGTCAAAGAGTTCACGTATCGATAGCTAAACCTTAATAAAAGCATCAAGTTTTCTTTTCTCTTCAAGAGATAAATACCTTTCCTGTTTGTTGATAGAGGAAGGGTAGCCAAAAAGGCGGACAAACTGAGAAGGACCCGCAATCTCTAAGCCAGCTCTTTCTTCGGGGATCAGCTCAACCCGTAAGGAAATGGATTCACACTAAAAATAAATCCTAATTGATAAATTACATCGTGACAAGAAGATGCTACCTTCTTTTTATGGCGTTCTACTAAAGCAATAGTTTCTTTATGATCCCAAGGAAACCCGGAACTGCTCATCTTGGAGCTGATCCAACATCCACGGATTTCTATTCCAGATTGGATGTAAGTCTTTTCACTAGCAGGAGTGCCGGGCTAAACCATTCATCCTTCATCCACCGATCACCAAATCGGCTTAGCCGAGACCAAATCCACTTTAAAAAGAAAAAAAAGAGAACTAGTTAGGGAGTAAAAAGGTATAAAGGCGTAAAGTAAAGGCACTATGGCAAACACTCGTTTGGTACTCCCATATCAAACACGGGAATAAGAAGTCACTCTTTTTGAGGGCGGACCAATGGACCCATCTCTGATTAGGACCATAAACTAGTTGAAATACTTTAGGCGTCCCGTTACCTCGCCTTGGAATAGAATCAAAGAGGATAGGGTGAGTGGAATATGTAGGCGTAGGCGGTGGTCAACTTATCTTTTCGGTAGTAGAAGGGAAGCTCATTAGGTTAGCTCTTAGGTAAGAAAAAGTGTTAGTAGTCTTCCCTCATTCCCGAGTCGCATTAGCACAAGCCACGAGCGAGCAGCAGGTTCGCGATTTCCAAGTTCTCCTTCTTTATTAGAAGTCAAAGCCCTAGAGCACGGAACTCTAAATCCTAGAAGTAACTTGCTCTTTTTCTTTTTGCACCCCCTTGAGAAAAGGGTTTGCCATCGAGTCTTTCTTTTCATTGGTTTAAAAGCCAACCTGATTGAGAAAAGACCAAAGGAAGGTGCGAATAGCTCTAATGTTTGGCAGCCACCACAGGCTGGTTGGTACAAATTGAACTCAGATGCTGCATTTTTTGGAGATAAGAAAATTGGGTTAGGCGCTGTAATGCGAGATACAGTGGGAGATGTAATGGTTGCCACATCTTGTATGGCCTATGGAGAGCAAAATGTAGAGATTGGAGAATCCCTTGCAGCGAGACACGGTATGAAAATAGCACTTGAAGCTGGATTGCGAGATATTGTGCTAGAGGTAGATAGTGTCAAGTACCCGGGTTGATAGACGAAGGTTCGAAGTAATAGTATAGTAGACTAAGGTTTGCAAACCAAGTTGATAGACGCGGGTCTTTATTTCCAAGTTGTAAGACGCCGGGGGCGAAGAGCTTAGTTGAAAGACGGCTGTTCGAAGAGCTTAGTTTAAAGACTAAGGGAAGGGGCAGATCGCCAGGTGAACTCTGCGTGGTGCGCTATAGATCATTCCATTTCTTCATTTCGAAAGCCTCTTTCCGTTCCTTCTACTTCCTCTTTCTTCTTGCTTGAAAAGGGGTGCTCGTTGGAGGGATACCTCCTGTCTGGGAGTCAACTCATTCTTCAACTGCATTCCTTAATGATATGACCTCGTAGATACGGGAAGACCACGACCTAACCAAAGCTCCATTGCTTGCTTTGGCAGGCGCATTTTAGTGTCCATTGCCCTCACTCTTTCAAACCTAAGTGAAGGGCAAAGGTCAAGCCTAGAAAGAACCCTCTATCTGGCACCTCGAATACGACATAATGTGCTAAAGCGTCGTATAGGATATCGAGCATGAATTGCCTAAAACCCATAAGGATGGTACCAATTGTTTCAAGTTTGAATAGATAGAGGACTAAGTAAGGTCCACTCTGAATTCATAGACCCTAAAGTTCTTTCTTTGCAAACTCAACTGAACCATTATTGGAAATTTAGGATTTTTGAAAAGAAAATTTGAACCCAACATTGATCGAAGGATTGTTCATACACCCTTGCTACTTCCTGGTCGGCTATGACAACATCGTCGCCAAGAACCGCGTATTTAGTAGACTTCTCACCTGTTCTGCACACCTTAATATCAATATATGGTGGGTAAGTGCGAAGAGAGGCCATGAGGACAAAACAAATAGCCTAGCGGTTGACCAGCCACGGTCTCCATATGGCTCCCTTGGGGAAGGGAAGAGAACTAGCTGTTTAACTAATTTGTTTCCACATTTATCCAGCTAGCCACATTCTCAACATCTGGTTGATGCAATCCTTGACTAGATCTTTTGACTTGTATGACTTAGACGTCTATCTCGTCTTTCTCTAAAAAGTGATTCGATCGATGAGATTGATATATTCAAATCTTTCATTGAAAGACAGAATCCAGAGATGGGCTTACTATATTAATATTATACAGTGGATTCATTACATCCCGCCTGAAGGAGATACCCGACTTCTTTGGCTTTCGTTTAGCCAACTAGTGAATGCCTGAGAAGGGGGGCTCTCGTGCTTCACTGGATAAAAGCACCAGTCTACCGCTTTCAATACAGCGAGACTTCGCCGATTGAGAATATACTTTGAATAGATAGTAAGAAGAAGGCATTTTTACTCTCTTTCTAGTGGGCTTGGAAGGAAGCGGAATATCCTTCGGTTTACCATATGGTTAGTGGGCGGTATAGGTGAATTGAAAGTTCCAGGGTATAGGAATCCTCTTAAACAGAATAAAAGTCCCTTTCATGGGTAGTAAGCCATTAAAGGGGGGGAAATGGGTATAGAACTATAATCGATAGGATCAAAGGACTTTTTTCCCCACGAGCGTCAATATCAAAGAAAGAAGGTTGGCTTTGGCTAGGTGGAAAAGCTCAACTCAAGGCCTCCCTTCCTTACCTTAAAGGCTAGTTACCGCCCCGTGGGTCCTTCAACCAGACTTTGATCGATTCCCCGACATCGTTCCTAATTCATCATATTTTTGGCAGTTATAAATCCTTCCTATTTATCGAGCCATCCTGTATAAGACTCACGTTCGTTTCCCCTTACTAGCGACTACCCTAAAACGCTTTTCTTTCATCGAATAGATTCCTTACTGAACTGCTCACCGGAACTACTTTTCCTTCACTTACAAAGGGGGACTAAAAAGCATTTCTTCTTCAGGTTCATCGAAGAACCAACCAGTCCTTCCTCTCCCTATGGTTCGTTCTTGTCAGCGGGCCGGGTGCGCGGGAGTTTATGTTGGTTATTCCTATCTGGTTGATTGATTCACTTATTTGATTAGTCAAGTCGTTATAGAAAAGACATTGGTTGGGCTAAGCCCTGTCACCCTCATTAAAGAACTGAACACGGTCACGAGGTCCAACTCATGGGACTGA
The DNA here is from genome assembly GCF_026212465.1 of Amaranthus tricolor. Lineage (NCBI taxonomy): Eukaryota > Viridiplantae > Streptophyta > Magnoliopsida > Caryophyllales > Amaranthaceae > Amaranthus > Amaranthus tricolor. Next base: position 17,865,373 of record NC_080057.1, read on the forward strand.
ACACTTAGCGGGCTTCAAGGGCATGCATCTCGGATCTCCATCAACGAAAAGAAATCTTAGAAGAAGTATGTGGTTTGGGAGAGAATTGTCTCACAGAACCTACGTTCAATCTCTGGGAATTTTTTGGTGACCTAGCCCCAACACTTCAGTATCGGCTTTGGATGGCGAATGAGCCTTCGGATCTTGTACTTTTTATCTTTTTCCACTATTCCCGGAAATCTAACTGCGGAAGTGAAGTACTAAATTGAAAATCCTATTCGTAAGGGCGTTTGAAACTATTTCACCTAAGTGAAAGGTAGCGAGCGGATATACACACAAGTTAGGAACAGAGTTGGCTTGGTAGCTTTGGGCAATGAAGCTAGGAGTTGTTGATGTCACCTCAGACTTCTCTTTAGCCGGGGACTAGCTACTTGCCTTAGCTAGAGAATGTACGGGTCCCGTAACAACGGTTGCAGGAGCAGTCGCAGATCGTTTCGAACTTAAAACTACAGTTAGTTCCGGTCGAAGATCAAGCTTAGAACTTCCGGCAAAGAACTACACCAGAAGGACTGAAATCCGTTCGGGAGTCTCTTACGAGACACCATTCACCCCATTTCAAACGGGAACACCCACGCACGACACGAACAAGTTCTTGCAAAATTCCCACCCTCCCTGAATCCGCCCGTGCCCTTATAACAAATAAACTATTGAGTCAGTCTTTTCCCGAACGAAGAGTTGACATTTCATTATGAGTCTTCCGTTTACCATAGGCTTATAGAGTTTCAAAGTGTCGGCGAATCGGATGATTTCCTCCGTTCCTCGCCAAACATCCTTCCCGTAAGGCTTAGTAGCGGAAGGGGCATTATTGTACTTAAGTCTTGCTAGTGGACTTACTAAGTCCGCTTGAAAGGACTTGAGTGAATTGCTTGCATGGGAAGACATCCCGAGGGCTGCCCTGCCTCTCCGCTCACCACCTGGTTAGTTATGAATACAAATAGAAGGAGAATTCCACCGGAATTCGATTCTATTTGCTCTTTTCTTAGTTTTTGTTTATTGAAGGTTCAGATTAATTGTGATGGATGAGGGAATCCTGATTGTTAAGTTTATGGACTGCCCAGAGGAAACTCCCAGCAAGAGAGAAGCGTGTCGGGATGTGGGTTGCCAGTCCCAGACCGGAATGCTTCGTCTTTGGGTGCAGCTCCGTACGGAAGGCAAAGGAGACAGTTTTTCCCGAACCGAAGGAAAAGATTAGACCTTTAAAATCCAATCCCTTTCCATAATCCATTAATCCTTCTATCCTAATAAAAGGTATTCATAACTATTTTGTTACCAGTATGGAGCCGCCTCGAGTATAGGTATAGCATGCAGAGAAATCTCTAAAGGAGCAGCCTTCTTTCGGTTGTTGAGTTCTTTCGGGATACCGCACGGGAACACACCAGGAATCAGTAGCGCCTACCTATCCTGATGATGCTCCTACGTGCACCCTACCCGCTTTCTTTGTTGTGGCTCTCGAGTCCTATTTGCAGTTTGAGCCAGCCGCAGGGGTTTTATACAAAACTCATTTTGCAACAAAAAGTCTTACTAAGGCCTTTCCTTTATTTGGAGGGCTTGGACCAAATCTAACCCTTGCGAAACAACAAGCGATTTAGACCACGCGTTGGACACTGTCTTTTTGCACTGCCGGTATAGTTATTTTGGATACCGCCTGATAAGGTGAGTTTCCAAGTAGGATTCCATCTTACCACGAGTGGATTCCATCGCCTCAGTGGGGTTCTTGGAAGTCAGTCTTACGCACCAACCAGATCTCGCTGGGGAGAGAGTTTTCCCGGGCATAGTGACTTGACAGTGGGTTTACAATCCTCCTGATTCTCTGCGTCCATTGTAGGGTTTGTCTTGCAGAAGTTAGCGGTCAATAGCCTACTACAGGCCTCGGCGGAGGTAATACCGTCGGCATTCTACCCTCCCACGTCTTGGGCCCTCTCCCTTCTGAGTCCCTACTAAGTCGGATTCCATCGACCACATTTTATGGACAACCATTGCCGTCTGGTCTTCGCAAGTTTCAATGGTCACCGACGCAATTTGAATTTCATGATTTTGAAAATGATTTAAACTTCTTATTGGCTTTTTACGGAAGGATTTATGCATCTACGAAAGGGACATATTCCATTAATATCCTAGTACATCTCTTACTCCTTTAGCTAATCTTTTCACTGCCCTGGCTCGGCATACAAAGCCCATATGGTAAGGTTCTCTTCGAAGGTGAAAAACAACAGCTTGCCGACACACGTGCCCGCTGAGAAGCCTTGACTTCCATTCGGGGCTATGGAGCGCGAACTTTCACTCATGAGCAGTGGGATATGGAAAATGGAAAGTGTTTTAGCCAGGTATGAATGAATAGATTGATTGTTCATATATACGGTCGAAACGAAGAATCAAAGTAGCTTTAGGTTTCAGTGCAGAAAATCCCACAGCAGTTTCACCAATTGCTTTGATTGACCACCCAGTGGAAGTAGTAGCAAAGTCAGTGGTTCTCCCGATCCGGAACCAGATTCGGGACCAGCATTCTTGCCTGTTGGAGAAGTCTGTAATCCTCTTTTCTTGGAATCCTCCTAGGCTTTTATTCTGGATTGAAAACTCTTTCATACTTCCATATCCTTATCCCTTAATAAGGCCTTGTACTGTTCTATAACCTTTCAGAACCACCGAACATCTTCTTTTGCCGAAAGCCTCCCGTATTCAATTATGTAATTATGTGATGTAAGACCGGATTTTCGGCATCTCGATAAGAATCTTTTCCTGGAGAAGCCTTTCGTGGTAAGGTAATTGACACAGATAATAGAAATAGATCTAGAAATAAGGTATGCGCAAAAGGAAAAGATATGCTTACAGTGCTAAGACCAGACAAGAGAGAGTGGGAAATCTTCGCGCTACTCCTTCATATAGCTTACTAGCTCTGGCAGTCAGGCTCTTCGCTAACTAGTTACAGCAGATTTTTTTCTTTAGAAACTTTTTTTTTACTTCTTAAAAAAGCAGACTAACCCTTTCCGGACCTATAGACAGAGAAGTTCGTTTTCGTCTTCGTGTTCGGGCATAAAGACCCTTACATAAATCTGTCATCGGCTTTACTATCTCCATCTCTAGTTGGAAATAACAAATCCACTTATTTCCTATTTATACAAGAGAGGCTCCACTACGAAGGGACGAATATCATTTCACATCTGATTAAATTTAACCCGCTAATCTAATGGCATATAGAGTTTAATCGTCTTGTAGATCTATTTAATAGATGCACTAAAAGTGTTCGATAGTCAAGAAAATCTAGGGTGCTTTTCGGTCACCATTGGCTTGGGGCGCCCTCTCTCTAACTGAACAACTTCCAAGTAAACCTTCTTTGCTTAGGCGCTTCTCTTCTCTGGGCGCATGCTCCCCCATTGGGAATTTTCCTTGTACCACTGAAGGGCTCTGGCTCTCTCAATCAAAAGACCTCTCACTCTCCACGTTCTCTGAAATCACAATCGTTCAAAGAATAACATGAATGAAAAGCCCCATCCATCCGGAGTCAAAGCTATAGGTTTTTCACCTCACTGCAAGGCTTCAGAAGGTAGTTCATCAAGTTGTGGATTTAGCTCAATCTGGTTTTGTTCCTGGGCTTAAGCGAAGCTTACGGAAGGCAGATCAATGACAACATTCTTATGGCTACTGACCTGGTAAAGGGTTACAATAGATGTAATATTTCTCCAAGAGCTATGATTAAGATAGACCGTCAGAAAGCCTATGATTCAGTGGAATGGGCTTTCCTAAAAATGGTCTTACATGAGTTGGGGTTTCCTACAATCTTTGTTAACTGGATTATGACTTGCATTTCAACAGTTTCATACTCTGTCTTGATCAATGGGCAGCCTTCTCATCCATTTGATGCTAAAAAAGGTCTAAGACAGGGGGATCCCCTCTCTCCTTTTTTGTTTGCTTTGGGTATGGTCCAGAAACCTTAAAATGTTGGCGGATATCCCTTATTTAAATTTCCATCCTAGATGTCAGAGGCTCAATATCACTCGCCTGTTATTTGCAGATGACCTTTTACTGTTTGCTCGAGCTGATACTATCTCTTTGCAGTTAATTATGCAAGCTTTCTCAAATTTCTCAAAGGCTTCTGGTCTAGAAGCAAATCTAGAGAAAAGCAGTATCTATTTTGGTGTCAATTGTTTATTCTGCCCAAGAAAATTGTGAGAGAAGTTCAGAGGTATTGTAGGTTTTTTTGTGGACTGGTAGGGCTGATGCTTCTAGAAGAGCTTTAATTGCTTGGGAAACTCTTTGTTTGCCAAAATGTGCTGGTGGTATTAATATTAGAGATTTGGAAAAATGGAATGTTGCAGCTATTATAAAATTCTTGTGGGCTCTTACTTGCAAGGCTGACAAGTTGTGGGTAAGATGGGTGCACTCTTATTATATCAAAGATAAGGGTATTCAGGATTGCAACTGGGTTTTGCCAGAGTGTTGGTTGATGTTTCATTAAAGGACCTTTTGCCTGAAACTATTTCATTCTTAAATGAACATGATACTTTGATACATGTTTCTGTTGATTTTGAATGGAAACCTATTTTTTGTACTGGATGTCATAGTTTTGGTCATGAAACAGAAGAGTGTAGAGCTAATGAGGTTAGACTTCCAAGGAGATGGGTCAGGAAGGATACTATCAGAGTTAATGTATCTAATGGTAGAGCTAGTCAGGTTGTTTCCAGAGTTGATGCTGATGGTTTTGAACAACCACGAAATCCTGTTAGAATGGATGAATCTTCTGTTTCTGTTACTACCCTTAATAATCCTTTTCATGCAATGATAGTAAGTTGAGATAAAAGTTATGGAATGATTTGTGTGAAATGAGTTTCTCCATTGACACTGCTTGGATGGTGGGGGGGGATTTTCATAGTCCTCTGAATCTCACTGATAGGATAGGTCATCCTGTTTCCTTGTCTGAAATTTGTGATTTTAGAAGTTGTCTGTCCTTAAGCTTCGCTTAAGCTACTACATAACCTTGTGTGGCCTTGAAGATATTCCATCTACTGGTTGTTACTATACTTGGACAAATAAAAGGGATGGTCTTAATAGAGTGTGTAGCAAGATTGATAGGGTTCTTGCAAATGATAAATGCTTGTCCCTGTTCCCTACTGCAGAGGTTTATTTCATGCCTGAAGGTCTATTTGACCATTCTCCTGGCCTATTCTCTTTTCATCCTGATATTGTTGTAGGGAGGAGAGTGTTTAAATATTGCAACATGTGGAGTTTACATCCTGATTTCTTGAAATTAATTGCTGACAATTGGACATTTAGGGTAGATGGCACTCCTATGTATGTCCTTGTTAGGAAATTGAAAAATCTGAAGCCTGTTCTTAGGAAGTTGAATAGGGATGGGTTTAGTGATGTGGGGAATTCTGATAGTGAGGCTGCTCAAAGATTGAAGGATTGTCAAAGAAAGTTGCATGCTGACCCTCATAATCTTGAATTAATTAATGCTGAAAGAGAGGCTAATAACCAGTATATGTTTGCTCATTCTGCCTATCTATCCTTTCTTAGACAGAAAAGCAAGCTAATGTGGTTAAAGGATGGTGATGCTAATACAAGATTCTTTCATGCTAGTATTAGAATGAGACAGTGTCATAGTAGCATTCATTCTATTGAGAATTTGAATGGTGTAATTGTTAATCAGCCTGAAGATGTGGCTAATGCTTTTGTAGATTACTATAAGGTTATCCTTGGGACCTCTGTTTCTACTAAAAGTGTTAAGCCTGATATTGTTGCTCTTGGCCCTATTGTGAATGAGAATATGCATGCTGCTTTGACTGCTGATTTTACTTCTGTTGATGTGCATAATGCAATTTTGAGCATTGCTGTTATTCAAATTCCTGGGCCAGATTGCTTTGGAAGCCAATTTTTCAAGGATGCTTGGCATTTGGTTGGGGATGATGTTGTGAAAGCTGTGTTGAATTTCTTCAGGACAGGTAAACTTTTGAAAGAGGTGAATTCCACCTCTATATCCCTAATTCCTAAAACTTATCATCCTACTCATGTGTCACAATTTAGACCCATTTCCTGTTGTTCTTTGCTTTATAAGTGCATTACAAAGATGCTCTGTTCTAGAATGAAACTTGTGCTGCCTCAGATAGTTTCTCCTAATCAGTCTGGCTTTGTAGCTAATAGAAAGATTGTGCACAACATCACGGTCATTCAGGATCTTTTGAGACAGTATGGTAGGAAGCATGCTCCCTCTGCCTTTCTTGTTAAAATTGACCTTAGAAAAGCCTATGATACTGTGGAGTGGAAGTTTTTACATGAAATGCTTGTTGCTTTAAACTTCCCTAGTAAGTTGATTGACTGGATTATGGTCTGTGTTACTTCCCCAAGGTTCTTTATTTCCCTTAATGGTTCACTGCATGGGTATTTTATTTTGAAGGGAAAAGAGGACTGAGACAGGAGACCTGCGGTCCCCTTATTATTTGTCATATCCATGGAATATCTTTCTAGACTGTTGACATATGTGGGTAAGTTGGATCAGTTCCAGTTTCACCCTAGATGTAAGGCCATGAATCTGAATCATCCGTGTTTTGCAGACGATTTAGTTCTTTTCTGTAAAGGTAATTATGCTTCCTTTCTTTTGCTCATGAGAGCATTACATACATTCTCTGAAGCATCTGGTCTATATGCTAATAATGAGAAGTCTGAGATATTTTGTGCTAATGTGGATGATGAGACTAAGCTTAGAATGTGGGGTACCAAGAACTTATCCTATGCTGGTAGAGTTCAATTGAGAAACTCTGTGTTATTATCATTACATACATATTGGGCTACTGTCTTTTTGCTTCCTCAAAAGCTGTTTAATAAGATATGTAGTGTTTGTAGAGCTTTCCTTTGGACTGGTTGTGCAAACCTTAAAAAATCTCCTTTAGTTGCCTGGAGGATTATTTGTGATAAGAAAAGTGTTGGAGGCCTTGGCATTAGAGACTCTCAATTATGGAATACTGCAGCAATAGGTAAGTATGTATGGAATATTGCTCAAAAGAGTGAGAATTTGTGGGTAAAATGGGTTTGGAACAAAAGAAATGTCTAGGGACATTCATTTATTTGCTGGCTGTTGACTCAGGATCGATTACTTACTTGTGCCAGGTTGAGGAAGCTAGGAGTCAAGGATGATGACAAGTGCCTCCTTTGTGGCTTGTCTTCTGAGACTATCCCTCATTTGTTCTTTAACTGCCACTTTAGCCACCAGCTTCTTGCGGAGGTTGGCAAGTGGTTGCAGTGGAGTTATACTGGGAAATCCATCAGTGGATTTTGGTTCTGGACAGACAAATGTAGAGGTAAGAATGGTAAGTCTTCTTTCATCAAAAAACTTTCTCTTACCAGTATTACTGCTTGTGTGTATTATGTGTGGAAGTGCAGGAACACGGTGTTATGGGAACATTATCTTCCAACTGTTCAATCTGTCTTCAAAGTCATCAGAGGTCAAGTAAAAGGAAGATGCAGCCAGCTATTGCCTAAGAAGATTAGTACTTTAGACTTAGCTTGCTTTGATAGTTTGTGAGTCTTTTGTTCAATTGTTGATTGTAATGAGGCTGATGCCTCATATTGTCTATGTAACATGAACAGTTGATTGGGAGGGGTTTTTCCCCCATGAATGTGGGGCTTTTTTCATCCCTCCCATTGTTTGTTTCTTATTGAGCTTAATGAAATTGACCTTTTATCAAAAAAAAAGATTACATCCCAACAAAAAATGCTCCAAAAATAATGAAGGAAATTGCTAGCTCCTGGACTTGGAGTAGCAATTCTCATACTTCCCCTAAGGGTATAATCTGGGTTGGCTGGAATACTAATGTCATTCAAGTCAATATATTGCAAATGCATGAGCAATTTTGTCACTGTCACATTAGAGATATTAATCTGAAATTTTAATTTAAAGTCACAATTCTATATGGGTTACATACTGTGAATGATAGATTAGAGTTGTGGAAGCACTTGAGATATTTGGCTCCAATGTGTGCAGCAGATCAGTTTTTTTTAATAGGAGATTTGAATGCTGTGAAGGCAGTGGAAAATAGAGTGGGAAATCCTCTGACTCTTTCAGAGATGAGAGATTTATCTGAATTAATTACAGACATTCATTTGGCTGAAATTAATTCTTCTGGAGGATACTTCTCTTGGACTAGTAAGGGAATTGGAAATAGAGTTCAAAGTAGAATAGATTGGGCGTTTGGAAATGATGTATGGATGCTTCATAATAGCCATGTGAAGGTTGACTACTTGCTGCCATCAGTATCAGATCATACTCCCTTATTGATCAAATATTGTGACCTGAAGTTAAGGGAAAACCATTCAAGTTCTTTAATTACATGACTCAACACCCTGAGTTTGTTAGATGTGGTTAGGAAGGCATGGAGTCAAGATGTTGTAGGGTCAGCAATGTATCAATGTTGGCAGAAGCTGAAGCTAGTGAAGATTGAACTTAAGAAACTGCATAGAGAAGAGTTTGCTGGTATTGAGAGGAGATTGACACAGAGACAAGCTGAATTACAAGAAGTGCAACACCAGTTAATTCAAGATCCTGATGATATTTCTCTTACAGGAGCAGGAACAATGTAAGTTACATCAACTCAGGAAATGGTATAAGGTTGAGGAAAGTGCTTATAGGCAAAAATAAAGAATCCACTACAGTTGGGGGATGGGCACTCCAAATTATTCTTTTCAGCAATGAAAGCTAGATATCATCATAATAGGATTTGTCACTTGTATGATACAAGAGGGAAAAAGCTGCTTGAACATCCTGAGGAAATTGAAGAGGAGATTTGGAAGTTCTATAGGAGCTTGTTGGGGTCTAAAGCTACTGCTTTGCCTATGCTTGACTTACCTGCTGTTAGGTAAGGGAAAATAGTTAGTAGAGAAGATGCCATAGAAATGTGTCTCCCTGTAACAGATGAAGAGATTGAAAGTGCACTAGCAGGGATTGCAGATGATAAAGCGCCAGGAATAGATGGCTTTAATGCAGTGTTTTACAAAACAGCTTGGCACATAATTAAGCAGGATATTTTGGCTGCTGCTCATGAGTATTTTGATACAGGACAGTTGCTTAGAGCTCTTAATTAGAGACATAAACAGTCATGGATAATTATCAAATGAGGTCCTTCCGAATGGGATAAGAGAATTCCTATTCTATATATTTCGTTCCTTCTTTTTATTTAATTGAAAAAAGAATTAGAAAAAAAAATAAAACAGCAAGTACAAAAATGAGTAATAGCCCCCAATAAAGACTGGTACGATTCAATTCAACATTTTGTTCGTTCGGGTTTGATTGTGTCGTAGCTCTATAATTCGGATTCGGTTTTGTTTATCGTTGGATGAACTGCATTGCGGATATTGACCCCAAAAAAGAAACGGTAGGTACAGCCAGTCCGTGAACAGCCAGCCATCGCACGGTAAAAATTGGATAGGTTCGATCTATGGTCATTGGGCCCCCTAAAAGGATCTACTAAATTCATCAAGTTGTTCCAAAGAGTCAAAACGGCCAGTTATTAATGGAATTCCTTGTCGGCTCTCTGTGAAATATTCGTTTGGCCGGGGGCTTCCAAACACATCGTAAGCTAAACCTGTGCTGACGAATAACCAACCCGCAATGAATAGGGAAGGTATAGTAATGCTATGAATAACCCAGTATCGAATACTGGTAATAATATCAGCAAAAGAACGTTCTCCTGTGCTTCCAGACATGCTGAGCTCCACATATTCTTGTACAGTCAAAGGCAAATCCGTAAAAGATGAAATTAGTAAATTTCCATTTACTTTTTACTTTACGTAAAAACGCAAAATTATTGTAGGATTACCAATATAGTACCAAAGGTGTCTTTAGAGTATACCGAATCAGTATAGCTATCCTTCTTCTGACACAGCAAGGCGATTTCAGTTAATATTGAAATGAAGTACGAGATAATTTCTTTGTTATTTTTTGTACATATGGAAATTCAATCAGCGAAGAGAAAGCTTCTTTCATGAACAGCTTATATGCAACAAAGAGCTGATATGCGTGCGAGTAAGAGTAGTAGACGGACTAAGAGCAGTTAGTTGGAGTAATTTCCATTTTCTCCGATGTTGCAAGAGATGGTGTTCAAATAGCCTTTCATAACCCGTCTTTGAAATTGAATTACTAACTGCAGCTATTTCATCATCTGGGGCACTCTTCTTATCCTAGTTGGCTTGGTCATAACTAGTAGTAGCTCAGCTTACTCTTGGAGTCGATGGGACAAGAATCACAGGAATTCATTCCCAGGAGTCTCCTTTGAAGCAGACGCCGAAACAAAGGCTCCAAGATCAGTTATTTCAAGGTAGTTTATACTCACTTACTCCTTAGAGTAAGGTTCGAAGAGCTTAGTTGCAAGACTAAGGGCATAATAATCCGTTGAGTCGGGGAATTTATCTTTCTACTTCAATAGGTGGAGGCTCGGCTCAAGCTTCGGAAGAGGAGTTCACTACTAAAGAAGTGCAAATTAGGCTCACCTGATGCTGTCCTTTTTGATACACCTTCCGGGGCGGTTTTCCCTATCTATTGATAGTTGTATACCCCCCTTGCTGTCGTAACCGAATCAGGCTCGGCCTAACCCACCCACCAGCCTTCTCGTGTTAACACACTCACGGATGAAATCTCAAACATATGCATAGAAAGGCTTCCTTTGCGCATAGCTAAGTTGAAGGTCAAAACAAGGCCTTGATCACTAGAAAGGTCCCAACCAATGGTTTCGGGGAGCTCTATTTCGATATCTTATTTTCGAGGACATCCATCCAATACATTTCGATACACCCATTGACATTGCATAGAGAATGAAGCTTGAAGAATAGAAATTGGATAGGAACGAAGTAGCTCGACTGTTAAGGTAGTTGACTTACTCACTCAAAAGAGTGAGGAGAGTAACGCTAGCTATATGCTTAACACATGCAAGTCGAACGTTACCATTTGTTATGGTTTACATACATTGTTGGACAGGAAAATATTTATAGGGCTCCTTATCGAACGAAACAATTCCTACTCTCTGCCATACTGCTAGCCCTTATTCTTTTTGATCTTTAGTCTCCATTGAACCTTTGTTCTTCCACTCCGTACCACGAATAAGGAACAATTTTATTAGTTCGAATTGGTTTGTTTGAAAGTGGATCATCTGAAGACTTTGGATCAATCTTTCGATGTGTTATTTGACACCGTCCGTTACCTTTAAGGTATATATACCATTCCTTCATAAAAGGAACTGGAAACGTATCCCTAAAAAGAAACCTCGTCAACGGTTTTGGTAACAAGTACCTTTTCAATATTGGAGCTACTTCCTTGCCCATCATAATTGATAGGAATCTTAATTAATGACGCAAAAAGTCGATAGAGATTATCATCATTATTAAAGATTCTTTTCATTTTATCTAGTACTCCACAGATTGGTATAGATTCATAAGAATTAGAGCAATCAATAAGAAGGAGACCTTCCAACTCCCACCATTCCGAAATATAACGATGGAAACTATTTATTGATTCTGTATCACTCATACAATACAACTCATATCTACAATTATGTAATTGATATTGTCTCTGAATTTGAATCATTATCATTGAAGAAGCTTACAGGCCTTATCCCAATTAAAGTTAGGGAAGGAAGAAAAAGATAGCTACACACAACTCTTCTATAATACGACACACAGTCTCTATCAACCCTTAGTCTTGCTACTACCAGGTACGGAGTGGAAGAACAAAGGTTCAATGTTCTTCCTTAGCATATACTATACTAACCTCTTCAAACCTTCTTCCTTCGTTTTCTTTGCTTAGTCTGTTTATCAACTGGTCGAGGAATTGACACCAAGGATTCACATTTGGCATCATCACTGCCCACTAATAAGCTTTCTTCACTAAGAGTTGTTTTATCAATATCCGAATTTTGAATCTTTTTCCTCTTTTTAGTTTTTTTCTTTCTTAGAAGATCATCATCTTTCGTAGCATCAATCTTAGTTTTATTACCAAAAAACGGAATTCTCTCTTCTTCATCTTCTTTTGCCATCTCACGTATTAAACATCGTAATTCATCAACACATTTGTGCAATTCAATTTTCAAACATCCTACAAACTTTGAAAAGAAAGATAGATATCTCATTTTATACTTATTTTTATCACATTAAGCTAAAAGAGGGTGTTTTCTTTTTCATATGAGAGTCTCTACCCACTGGACTAGACAGGTATCTTAGATTTGATTCATAGATACAAGCTAACTACCGTTAGGTAGAAATTCAGTACGAATAGAAGCCTGCATGGTTTTTTCACTCCGATCATAAGAGGATCTGCGCCAATACTGATTCTTCAGTATACAGATTTATCGACCGGAGTCAGACTTCGCTGGAAAAGAAGCATTTCAATACTTAATTCCCTATCCCACGAATTATCCATTCTCTAGAGATATCTCTAGTACGAGACACTTCTAGCTCTGATATCCTCATTCTACGTTTAAATATTATTTTATATATCGAGTAAGCGACTCGCAACACCCTTAATTCAAACACTAAGCTAGTAAAAACCCATGATAAGAAAGACAGAATTCAACATCTCTAGGGAACCCAAATTTTCTAGAATCTTTTATTAAACAGCATTCGATTAAACGAAAAGAGCGGGATGATAAGAACACACAAAAGCAGAAACGTCTCATTAACAATACACCAACATTATTCAAATAACCAGCATTTTATGCAATAATCTCATTAACATTAGGCGATATACCCAAAGAAAGGAGTATTATCACAGCCAAACCTAGACTAACCCCCATAAGAGCTCTACAGACACTTATTTAAATCTTCTAGAAAGAGTCGACGGACTCTTCTATTCTAGTCTTCCCGGCGACCGGGGGCGAGGTGGGTGATGGCCTGCACAATCAGGGCTTGTTTCTCGTTGAGGAGGTCCCGTTTCCTGTTTTTCAGATTGCAAATGCGGCCCTGGAGATTTTGCATGGCTGCAGCCACATCCGCTGGATCGATGGCAGGCAGGTGCTCCCAGAACAGAGCAAGCCTTTGCTCACATGCGAGCCTCTCGGCTTCTACCAAATGGATCTGGTTATCAATTATTGCTAGCCTTTCTGAGGTAGGGATATCCATTTTTTTTCACTTAAAGTTTTTCTTCTACCTCTCTCTTTGAAAATATAGACTGAAAGAAGCTTCTATTTATAGGCCTTGGAGGTGCTTAATAATTCTCTTCGTACGGATTGGAGTACGAAAGGCCCTGCCCAAAAAACATGTGATCTGTCCTTTGTTTTTGGCGGGTACCGCCACGCGGCTTAATTCCGATCACTCCCTCAGGAAGAGGAGGTAATAATAGAACGCACATCAGAGAGTACTCCCCTTTCTTAAGAGATAGAGCACTCCTTACTCGACAGCTCAAAGCTGACCAGTACAAAAAGCATGTGATCTGTCCTTAACCTTATAATAAGCGACTACATACCTCGTTTACGTAACCTACTTGCACTATTTAGCCCTGCCTACTCTGATTGAACTCGCTTCTACTTGTCTTTTTTTTATTGGTTGATTTGTACCCGGGTACATCTGGAACTCCCCTCGCCCAATCCTCACTCGACAGCTCCGTCCTTTCTTAGGTGAGCTACGTGAGACCGAAGCTAGCTCTCTTTCTTTTCTTTCCCCGGGAAAGACGGAAAAGCCCCTTTCCAGCTCACTCTGTCAGTCCACTAAGACCGGTATAGAGTAAGTCAGTACAGCACTAGCACTAGCAATAGCTTTTTCAGTACAATGAGTCCCCTTCTCCACGACCACTCTTATTTGTTTTCATTTGGGCTTTTCAAACCATCAAGTGGGCTTTTGATTATTGCAGTTTAATACCTAAATTATATAGTTGTATCTTTATGACATTATCACCCCTTGCACTCATAAACGGATTTATTATAGATAATATATTTAGAAATGAATATCAAGATATAAAATATGATTTAGTAATCAGTCACGAAGACCTTTCAAAGGTATTGCATCTGACTATTCCAGAGAATTTATCTAAAAAAGATAGGGAACTTTGGGAAAGTAAGATTACTAGTATATTAGTTTCATATTTTACGTATATAAAACATATATGTGGCGTCTATGACGATAGCAATAAATATACCCCTGAATTATTTGATAAATTAGATTCTAAATCTAAATATGAACTCTATTGTCAAAATCTAACTAAATTCAGAGATTTGATCTCGTCTAATCAGAGCATAGAAGATATGTTGTCTCCACAGAACTGGTCTCCTGAGAACTTATCTAATCATCAGAAGTTATCTAATTATAGTCTTCATTATTAAGAAATAAGAAAAATGATTAAGTCATCAAACAGCATAGTAACAGATTTCTCTTTAAATACCCTTTTCAAGGTAGTTTTACAGCCTTCTGTGCTTGATCCACATCCTGGATTAATAATTGCAACACACAACTTCAATACTTACATAAGTATAGATGAGATAGAGCTCCTCAGTCTTGCAACAATGGATCTCTTAAACATCTTTGCTTACCCATCTGTATCTGGTTATGCTAAGTTTACAATTTCATTGAAACTTCTCCTACCTTTCGGTGAAGAGGTCTCATTTACAGCTGGTTGTGCAATTCCCTTGACATACCATGATGGTACTCTTATTCCTAAGAATCAAATCTATTCTTATCTTAAGAATCTTTATCACAGGAATGCAGAACAATACAATGGATCCCGTATTGTTAGCCTCATTATTCGCATATATATGGAGCTGGATAAAAAGCTTGAACGCACAGAACTATCAGTTGATGATAGAAAAAGGTTACTTCATTCATTGAAAGAAGTGTGTGATACAGAACCAATTTCATCTAGTAGAAAGATCAAATATAAATATAAGAAAGAAAAACATAAGCATCCTGGTTATATAACCTCTCTCAAAAGAGAGAGCAAGGAGATGAAACCATTCATGGTATCTGATCTTGAAACTCTTATGATAGAAAACGAGCATAGGCCATATGCTGCTGGTCTCATGTTGGTTCATCCTGGTCAAGACATCAAGTCTAGTCTAATTTACACATACTTCAGTGAAGACTACTCTTTATTTATAAATTCCTTTGAAGAAAGGAGTAAAAAAGTTCTTTTTGACTTGGTATTAAAGATTCAAGCTATTGTTAAAAAAGAAAAAGAAGCTAAAACAGTATATTTTCACAATTTATCTAGATTTGATGGAATTATCTTGCTTAAGCACCTTGCATGTTATCATAACTTCATGCTTAAACCACTTTTGAGAAACAATAGGCTTTACGAGATAGCAGTATATTCCAACAAGTCAGAAAGAGCTCGAACAGATGTGAGAGGAAGCTCAAATGTGAGAGGGAGCTCAAAGCAGGGAAATGTTAGAGGACAGTTCTTATTTCGCATCAGAGACTCCTTGAATCTACTTCCTGGTAAACTATCATCCCTAGCAATGAGTCTTTGTCCTTCTCTTGGCACAAAAGGATCAATCGATTATGATAATGTGACTCTATCAAATCTTGAAAGTGAGAAAGTTAACTTGATAGAATATATGAAGCAGGACATTCTTCTCCTTGGTGGTATAATGCAGAAGGCACAAGACATTTATTATCAACTCTTTCAAATGGATATAGTTTCAAGAATAACCCTTTCCTCATTAGCTCTAAGCATCTTTCGTTTGAAATATTATGATGATATGAATTGGCCAATCAACATCCCAAACATGAATCAAGACAGCTTCATAAGGAAAGCTTATTATGGTGGTCATACTGATTCATACATACCTCTTGGTGAGAATCTATACTACTATGATGTGAACTCTCTCTATCCTTATGTAATGAAGGAATTTCAAATGCCTGGTGGTGTGCCAGTCTGGCATGGAAATCTGGAGAACAAGGACTTAGATAGCATCTTTGGCTTTATAGAAGCATATGTTGAATGTCCAATAACAATCAAAAGGCCCTTTCTTCCATATCGAACCAAGGATAATACTCTTATCTTTCCAACAGGGGAATTTATAGGGGTATACTATAGTGAGGAATTGAAGCTAGCAAGAGATATTGGATACACTGTGATCCCTCTCTCTGGTTACCTTTATGAGAAGATGGATAGCCCATTCAATAACTTTGTTAGCTCACTATATTCAAGCAGAATAGAAGCAAAGAAAGCTGGAAATGAGGCATTATCATATGTTTATAAGATCCTTATGAATTCACTCTATGGAAGATTTGGAATAAATCCTAAAAGCACAACAGCTGAGCTCTGCGATCATGATCGATACATAACATTGTTTAAAATGGATTCATTTATCCATGGTGATAAGCTTAGTAATAACAAATACATTGTATCATACCATGTCAATACAGGGAATACACCAGAATCATGGAACCCACCGAAGGATATCATTCTGGAATTCCCTACTTGTCCTCCTATCTTTGTATTCCCTCTTTCCGGGTGGATATCCTTTTATTAGTTATTAGAGAAAGGGGCAACTAGTCAAGAGAAACTCGCTTCTACCTTACCGTCTTCAACTCTTTGGGCGAAGGTCAGCTTTAATCGACCTCAGGTTCAGCTAAAGAAGATCCCGTCAAAAGATTTAGTCTGGAAGGCTATCTCTAGAAAGTCTTACCTCGTTTCCAGCTCTGCTTGCGGCATCGTCCCACACAGAAAGAAATGCCTTAGAATAGAATCAGCAATTCCCATCCTCTCTCTTCTTCTCTTACAACCAAGTAAATCAGAGCGCCCTTTTCAATATTGAATTCAATTCTCTGATTGAAGCAGACGACAGCACGATCAGGTAATTGACTGAAAGCAGAGGGACGGAGAGGAATTGAATCTTCCCTCTTCGTAGTATTCCATGCTGCAGCCAATTATCCAACCCTGGAATTAGCACCGGATCATTTGGAGACGACTGCACCGGACGTACAAAATAGGGTCAGAGGAGGACCCCACGGTTACTGTAGAGCCAGTAGTGGGGGTCTTTCCTCAGATTGATTATTTCTTAAATACGAAAAGTCTGGTGCCCCGCTCGCCATTCATTGAGAGCAAGCTCTGACTATCAGTTCTCACTCAATCCAAGAGCTAAAACGAAGCATTCATTTCATCTTCTTCCTGTAGCGCATCCGGCTTTCCATCATATCGCTTTACATGGGTAAACTACGAAGAAAGCACTTGGTCCTTGTTGACCCCTCAATAGAATGGCTGGACTTGGCACTGAATTACTCCTCCCCTCTGCTGATTAAGTTAAGATCCTCAAAAGAACGCTCTAGGGGGCCCCTACGTGACTAAAGGTTCGTTTCTACTCCGCTTTCGACTCTTCCACTGGTTGGTGACCTGGGGTGAAGAAGCATCGCAAGACCCTCTTTTTTTTCATTTTGAAAAATCTAATAAGTAGAATCAGAGCACTGATCCGCCTGTGAAAGAAAGCTTTCGTCGATCGCTTGAAAGAAGTAAGTTCTATCTTTAGAAATTGAGATTTGGTTGGTCTTCCATCTACTAAGGTAGAAATCCCTAATGGAATCGCCTTAAATTAAATAAAGCATTTCATCTTACTCTATCTCTATCCTGATAGCCAGTTTAGCAAAGCCTCTGAACGATGTAAATCCACCGCTAAGACGACCCCGCTCTCTACCGCAGGTTATATTTGCACGTGTTGGGTACTATCACGCTCAATTTCTGCCATTCCCTTCTTCGTGTAACAGATGTGCCTTGCTCTTCCTTCGTTTTCGTGGGCGGTTTAGCGCGGACATAGAACCTATAGTCGACATCATCCGTTATCGGCTGCCCATTGGAGGAACAGGAAGAAGCCACCGTATCTGATCCCTAACTCCAACTCCATAAAAGAAGAAGTCGTAGGGACTCCGTTCACGGGCACCTCTTCGGGTTAATAACCAAATCCTCGTCTTAGAGCTAGAGCTATGGAGTGTGAAAGACAAAGTATAGTTGTAAGTTGGAGTTCCTCTGAGCACACAAGAAAGAGTGCCGCCCGGGCTTTCGGTTTCGTTAGCATCATGCGACAGGTAGTACTTCCGTCGCCTCCGATACCAGGCCATAAAGTGTTGGAGGGGAGGCACGGGATCCCGGGGAGAGTATAAGTGTTTGCTAGCGGCCCCAATCAATGCCCAAGGGCAGAAGCGCTGTGCGATAAAACCATACATTATTCCATTCCGACCTAGATTACTCCTCTGCGATGCTACTAGTCCTTTCTTCTTACAGTGATGAGAGTTCAGTCATTCGAAGCTCCGTCCGCTCCTGATCCCGATGCCGCTTTTGACTTTAGTTCCCAGGTTGTTTCGGAAGTCCATCCCACTGCTAGCCCAAAGCAGTAGTCTTTAGTCTTTCTTTGAAACCAGTTTTTTTCACTCACTTCAATCTTGGTTACGGATTCATTTCATTAATCTAATAGGGCGAGCTAAAGGCCTTCGTTCCTCGGATTGGGAAAAGAGATCGGGATTGAAGCACCTTTATCTTGGTCGGGGCCTGCCACTCAGTGATAGCACGGACCTTCTCCTTGTCCATGCGTATAGTTCCAGCCCTTATACAGTGGCCGAGGAACATCATTTCGTGCTGCGCGAATGAGGAGAGAAGTTAATATGAAAGTCTCACAAGAAGGATGGAATCGTGGAATTGATTGTTCCTTAAGCTAAGGTAACTCCAGGATACAGGGACGAAGTGGCCTACTAGGGTTTTCTTAGGACTCTAAGAATAAGAAGAGCTTATTCATTCCACTTTCCTTTTTCCTTGAAAGGAAGAGTTTTTTTAGATCAATGAAGGAGAAGGAAGAGGGCACAGGAGATTCGATTCAGTCAGCTTGGTTCTTGACTTTGCCATTTTAAAAGAACTATTCAAGTGAAGTGCAAGATCCATGACCCGACCGCTTAGCCTATGTAGGGGGAAGATCATACCGGAATGAAATTCTGCCTTTAAAGAAGGACTTTCAGGTAAGCATGCATAGCTTGATGGGAAAGATAATAGAAGGAGTAGGTTATCTTATAGTATCAGTATCCCTCTATCCATCTGTCTTGCATTGCTTTGCTTCACTGGAGCTTACCTTTGTTTGTGAATTCTCATATGAAATCTGGAGCTCTCTTTTGTGTTGGTTAGGAATTCAGAGGACTGCAGGGGATTGGCAGGGTGTTCTGCAATCTGCTCACTGTCAATCCAACTCATCAGCAAGCTGTATTTTCATAATGTGCATTTCAATTGCAGTTTACTTCATTTGGAGGGAGAGGAATGCTAGGAAGTTCCAGCAAGTGAAAATGAAGCCTGATGAGATTGTGAGAAAGATCAAAACTGTTATTTACTCAAGGTGTTTTCAAGTTAGGAAATTAGCTTGTAAAGTACCTTAGATGATGTCTTCTGTGTTTTGGCCTGTTTTGTGCCTCTTGTTGCTGGTTGTTTGTATAACCTTAATTGGTTATCAAAGAAGAGACAACTGCCTTCAGGAAGCCACTTTCCCTTCGGTAGTAGCTCTATCTGCTCCTTAGTCGTAGCAGTTAGGGTAGCGGCTCTTGCTAGTTCAATCTGTTAGTAGCTCGGTTAGTAGCTTCAGTTAGAGCTGTCTGTTAGTTCCGATCCTCTCTTTCCGGCTTAGCCTACCGCTCCGTGGGCTTCTATCCCCCTGGTCGTCTTCAAAGGATCTCTCAAGAGTGAAAATATCTCTCCCCTTCTTCTGGCATCACAGCCTATTCTATTCTCTACTCTCTACCAGCTTCTGAAACAAGTTCTACTGCCAAGCTAGTGGGATCGATCTCTTCTACTATTGTCTTTCCTTTGAATCTTGATAACCTTACCCCGGAACAAATTAAGCTTCCCTGGTCCCGACATGACTGACTGGGCGAGGAAGAACAGCGGAGGCAACCTCCACTCGGATCAACTACCTTTACTTTAGAGATGGGAAAGGAGTAAGAACTGATAGCCATTTCCCCTGAGCCAGGCGAGGATGAAATTCATGCCTTTAGAATACCAAGAGTAATACCATCCAGAACTGTGCAATTCAGTAATCACATTAGAAGTTAAAAATTCCATAAAATCTCTTGTCTCAACATCTGCAACAACATTACCATTAATTCTATCTCCGGAATAAAGAATAGAATGAAAATCTCCTATCATAACCCAATCATCACATGAATGTCCAACCAGTTGACATTTCTGACAAGGAGTCCAATCGTACCAAACTTCTTGCTTAAACACATTTCCCTTCCCATCTTCAATCCATATGACTTCAGGCAGGGGCACAGTAACATCCATTTCCACTAATAATCTAGCAAATGAAATTCTAGCTTTCTTCAGTTGGCACCAAATCCTTACTTATTTTATCTTCCATACTAGCCATTTTCTCTCTAAGACGGAGATTCTCCATCTTTTGGGAAGAGAGTTTCTGTTTCATGCTAAAGAAAATCTCTTTTCCTGCGTTATCTAGACTTTCTAAGTCAAACACTACCTTAGGAGTACTACCCACCCATTTACCACCGGTCCTCCATACAAAATCTCATTTCTATCATTCATAGAGTCAAATAGGATCAGAAAAAAACCATCATTATGCAGAAAAACCCGAGGTTTCTTCACATTGTTCCACTCAGTACCAATGAATCGCAAAACAGCACCAATTGAAGGGTTGTCACCCACAATGTACATAATAGCAGCTCTAGACCAATATTCAGATAACTTCTCAATTTCTTATCCTAATAACTCAAGTACATTCTAGAACTTAATTCATTTATTGCTGAACTCTAAAAGTCTCATTTACTAACACTTATCATTCTTCTAAGACAGATATGCTGTTTAACGGATCAAAGAGGGTTTGCTCTATCGTTCCGTCGGTTTAAACCTCCTTATTTAGATCGAACCGGATAAAAGAGATCCTTGATCGACTATAGCATAACCGGGGGGAATGGAAGGGAATGGGGTTAAGGAGTCTTCCTTATCAGTAGATCTTGCTGCTATCGGTCCTTTTGCTAAGGTAAGAAGGAAGTAGGTAGGTTAAGTATGAGTCAAGGAAGTAGCCATCATCATGATAAAACACAGTAGGTTTACTCACAAAGTTCCAATCACGAGCAATATAACGGTGCATATTAGCAATAGTAGGAAAAACACCAACCACATAAAGCACAATAGAATTCATCCATGGCATAGCAGCTGAATCCAATTCATTCTTCAATAAACTAGCATGTGGCTTACCATCTCTTAAAACAGGGGAGACAAAATGAAGAGGCCTACCTTTAGCAGTAAGTTGAGCACCAGAAACAATAGAGGACCAAGCAACAGTCTCCGTAGCAGTAGCATTTCCAGGCGGATTTCCAGCTTGAGGGACAGGAGATTGATTAAGAGCTGATTGAATATTATCATTCATTGACTATTTGAATCCTCTGTTGCAGAGTCGAAGATGGCGGTACTGTTCCATTAGATGTAGATCCAACTATAACACCATTCGAGTTTTGCTGCATACCAGCGCGCAAAGACTCATTACCCAGCCTCAAATTCTCACGCTCAGCTGCAGAAATGTCACCAGCACGAGGATGAACTCCGGTGAAGCTCAACACCGATTGCTGCACCAAACTAGGGTTTGGGGAGACGTGAACTGATGAAACACCAGGGGGCCTCTCAGAACGCAAATTAGGGGCCACCGATTGCCGTCGCTGAGCCGCCGGCGTCGTCTTTTTCTTCTTTCCCATTGCTCAAGCAAGGCGCAAGTTAGCTAGCACCGCTTAACATGCACCCTCTAGAGAGAGAAAGTTTTCGCCCTTTTGGGATTAAAAAGCATTTCTCCTATTCAGCTTGGAGTTTACTTAACAAAAAGTTTCTGCAAACTAGGCTATAGTTTACCAGTATCATGCAAATGTCCAACACTTAGGTGCTTTCTAAGATCATCCTATATGAAAGATGCATGACATGTGTAGATAATGAATGACTTGCATGGTATGCAATCTGAACGTCCACAGAGTACGTAAGACCTAATAAGAGAAATGAGCTTAGCACAACACGATATGGGATAGAAACCGAATCCTAAAAGGAGAAAACCCATCACTGAACAATCATAGGAATAGAAGAAATAGGTTCAGACCAAGTGGCAGAACTCTCTATGAGTTGGGCTACATAAAAGATCCTATTCTAAAATGGATGTAGCTTAACTAAAGCCCAATGCAGGTTGAACTCTATGGAATCTAAGCCTCACTACCCTCTTAGAGCGTTACAAGGAATTTTGGGCCTAATGAAAAGAGTTTCAAGTTTGGGTTCAACCATAGGTGAAAGATAGCCTACACAAGCTAGGCCTAAGACAAGGTCCCATATAGATTCAGCTTAGGGCTTTGGAATAGAAGGAATAAGTGTGCACCTTGATTCACATTTCAGTCTGGAGAAATTGAAATAGAAAGGCGAGTAAAGGACTGAGCGACCCAATCTATCTGTCCTTAAGAAGTAAACTCAGAAGTGATAGATAGAAACCCAAGGGAAAAGAACAAGCTTGCGCGAACTATACAAAAGAAAGTCAAGTCTTTCCAGCATTGGCTGATTCCATGCCATCATACCAAAGATGAAATCCAACCCAGAGTCAGGGAGGGAAGTCCGGAAGAAAGGGGAAATTCCTTTGATTCTTGGTTATCTGACTAAGGGCGGATGGGGCAGGCAAAGATAGCTGCATTTCTATAGGTTCGATTAATCAATGTCGGTATCTCAGTCACAGATTGATCTTGTCCTCCCTTGGCGGATTAAGCTAAGCTTTTTTAGCTATAAGACCCCATAATACCCGATTGAACAAGAGTTGCCGTTTCGTCGAAAACTTTGAGAACTTACTTGCCCCAGCGCTCCAAACGGCTTAAACTTTATCCCACTCCATGGAACGAGATAGAGATTGTTGAGCCAATCCCGTAGATAGAAGTAGCTAGACGATTCATTTCGATTCCTGTACCTTCCGCGATATCCGATAACAACCTCACCTAAGTAGATTGCCTATGAGCATTACGTATTCAAAAAAGGTAACCAGATCTATTCACTTGGCTTTTTTCACCAGTGAATCTGGAAGTGACTCCGCTAAGGCTAAAACTTCTCCCTTCCTTTTCTAGCCCTAGACAAAAAAGAAGTCCACTAGAAAGGGATGTGTGAAAAAGAACGAACATAATATAGTGAAAGCAGAACCGGCGCTTAAGAAAGAGTAGTCAAAGTTGGCGCGTCTTTCACTTGGCTCAGGGAAGAAACTTTCCTTGAAAGAAAGGTGCATAGCCTTTTCCTAGAAAAGGATTAGGATTCGGAGTTAGGTTTGGTGTGAAATTCTCTCACCAATTCTGCACCTCTGTTCTCCCTAGTATGAAGTGAAGAGGGAAACTATCTTACATGACAAATGCTACAAATCGACCGCTATTAGATAGATAGATTCGCCACGAGGGTTGTGCCATAAGGCTTGTTCTCTCTTTCACACGGAGCGCTAACTAGAAATATCATAGAATAGACAGATCGGATCGTAACCGGGCGAAAGAGAGTTCCGACTTCTTCAAGGACTGCAAGAGCTTCGATTTAGACTGAAACAAATAAAAAGAAAGGTAGTAAGCAAGCAGGATTTTCATGTATTTCATCGAGCTAAAGTAAAGCAAGAGCGAAAAGCCACTCAACTAAAAGAGGGGCGGGGTAGTTTTCTTTGATGGAAGATGTCCTGGTGTCAGCAATGAGAGCAAATCTGGTAAGATAATGCGGGGGTTTCCGCGAAACGAGACTTTCTATGCTACGCTTTTCAATTTTCTATATTCAATTCACCGATCCATTCATTCCTGCTCCCTTCCCTTCTTGCAGGCCAATGCTTTTTCTTAAGCATTTACTTCTGAAGATGGTGTGCCTAACGCCCGTGGCCGAGTTCTTGGGGGTAGCAGCACCATAAATGCTGGATTCTACAGTAGAGCTGGTCAAGATTTTTATGCAAAGTCTGGGCTGAGTTGGGACTTCACATTGGTGAACCAACCCTACGAGTGGGTGGAGAGTGCAATTGTTTTCAGAACTGCGTTGATAACCTGGCAATCCACTATAAGAGATAGTCTACTGGAGGAAGGGCCCACCCATATAATGAATTTACTTTTGAGCATGTGTTAGGCACCAAAATAGGCGGTTCTACATTTGACAGTGCCGGCGGAAGGCATAGTGCTGCAGACCTACTAAGCAATGCAAAACCTTCAAACATAAGGGTCTCTGTTCATGCAAGTGTGGAGATAATTCTACTCGCTGCTACTTCTAATGGAAAATAGAAGGAAGAATTCCACTTAGAAATTCCATGTCTTAAGCATGAGGAATATCCACCTATCCCGGGGATTTGAGTCTACCGCCTAAACTAAAGCCTTTAAACCTTCCCCTCTCTGTCACTAGTCTAGTCCTTATATTCTTTCTCAATAATTCCACTCCGGGGAATAAAAAAAGTGCTTCCGTTTAGCTCTTCCTTCCTGGACGGCAGGGGCTTCTACCTTTATTTAATTTAATTTAATGGGTATCATCTTCTTTATTTAGACTTACAACCATTTGCCTACGACTCTCAAGCAACCTTAGGAGCTTAGGCATGCGAGGGGGTGGTAAAAGCAGGAACAACTGGTTCAGCTAATGAACTTTTCCCCTTTTTCTTGTACCAACCAGGCAAGCTTTAGCTTGTTTGCTTGGTGCGACGCAGGAAAGAAGAAGGAAGAGAACAAGGCATAGGCTTAAAAAAACCACGTGAAGGAAATGCTTTAATCAACGATAGGCCGTAAGGAAGAGGATTGGAGGACTTGAAGGTAAAGGCAGCAAGGTTTAGCGAAGCCATCAACCTTCGCGACTTATTTAGATTTAGGGGCCGGATTGAGCCATTTAATATCTTCATTTAGAACTATATTATATCCGATAGTTCGTATCCCCCTTCAACCGGCTTCAAAACTAACTATTCTGCTGACGATTTTAGCCTTTCTATATCACCCCGAATGGAGTACTTAAGTTGAACCGGGCGGAAATCTCCTTTAGAAGGGTCTGTTTGAGAACTTCACAACTTCACTCTAGGGCGATTCCAACCTCGAACATCGGTTTTCTAGCTGCCCAATCTATATGGAATTGGGCTAGGCCAGCTACTCTCTGCCCGCGTTGGCCCATTGATCCCGAGCTTACGCCCCGCCTATTCGCTAAGGCCCGCCTAAGATCTCTTTATCTGAGGCCCCTCGCCTTCCATTCCGAACCGTAACTGAATCCATATTCCGACCCCCGTCGCCCGTCAATCGGGCTCAAGTCCAACTCTTCTTCTTTCTATTCTCTGTGGAGAAGGGAACCCTAAAAACCAGATACCAGGATATGAGTCCTGTAATCAGCGAGACGACCGTTGATCTTCTTTAAATAGGCTAGAATCATCGTTCTAACGAGACTTTGCCACCCTACCCTCTAATGTGAATGTCCCCACCCGGAAGGGGATCGGGTTTCCTCTCTTTATTCAATAAAACAGTGGCCAATCTAGCGAAATCATCAATAGGTCGAAGACCTGCCCCTTAAGAGAAGATCTATATATCAAAGATCTTAAAATCCCTCTACAACGGGAAAGCCTCTATACCCTAAAACCAGTATCGTCTAACTGGAAAAGTAGCTACTTTGAAAGAGTTTCACCGCCGAAGTGGACCTCATCTGAAGTGGGATCAACATGGGATTTCATGGATTGACCTATATACATATCGTCAAATATCCCCACCTCGTCATTTATCATATGAGGCAAAAAAATTTCATTTTGAAATAAGGTAATTGCCAGCGGGAAATGCCAGAATAGAGGTAAAAAGAAAGGTATGTAGTCGCTTAAGCGAAGCTTATGGAAGGTCTTGGCATTAGAAATTTATTACTGTGGAACAAGGCAGCAGTGGGGAAGCTTGTTTGGCACATTGCTATGAAGCAGGATTCTTTATGGGTCAAGTGGGTGCATGAGAGGTATGTGAAGGCCAAGAACTGGTGGGATTATGAGCCCACTTCAAATGCCAGTTGGGTGCTGAAACATCTGAGCAAGGTGAAAAAGACCCTGAAGCTTCACCAGGTTCACACTTGGCCTCCAAACAAGCCATACTCTATTCAGACAGTGTATCACAACATAATACTCAGGTAAATTGGGCAAAGGCTGTGTGGAACAGAGGAACAATTCCCAAGCATAGATTTCTACTTTGGCTTGCAATTCAAGAGAGGCTTAAAACTAAAGATAGGTTGCATCAGGTTGGGGCCTGCAATGATGCTCAGTGTCTTCTTTGTGGTCAAGCAACTGGGAGCCATAACCATTTCTTTTCGACTTGCCCTTTCATTTCAGTAGTAAGTGTCTGCTTTTGATCCAGAATTGGCTGCACATTCCTTGCTGCAACAGAAATTGGAAGCAATATACAAGATGGGTTCTGAAATCTCGATTAACCCGGGCCAGAAAGAGGGTGGTTCTTGCAGCACTTGCACATTTGGTTTATGAAATCTGGAGAAATAAAAATAATAGCTACAGGCAGCAAAGTGTCCATACTGTACAACACACAATAGATCAGATTTGTTATAATGTAAAGAGTAGAGCAATAAGTACAATGAGGAAGAAAATAGCTATAGCTGATAAAAATTGGATTAACAGGTTGTAACTAGTCTAGGTGCTTTGTGTTTTTGAATTGTTGTAGCTGGTTTCTCTGTTCTTTTTAATGGCTTTGGCTTGGATTAAAGACCCTACTGAAGCAAGAGCAATAGGATTCTTCTACATTGTCCAAATCATCAAGCAATTCCAGAAAATGTCTGATTTTACTATCTTCCATATAGGAAGAACTACTGTCATAATTCCAGAAGTAATGATAGGTTACTTTCAAGAAGGGATCCAGAATACTGAATCAATCCAAGAGTATCTAACTCAAGTCGAGTCTGGATATTTCTTATCCCCAGCACAAAATAAAGTAGTAGGAGACTACGGTCTAAGGTAGGAAACGAAATAGATCTGTGCTGAGCCTGATCTAAGGAAGGAGGATTGAGATTAGCAATCTCTGTAAAGCCAGAAGCTGAGGAGTGCCGGAGGGTCCTGTTCCGACTAAGTTCAGGTATTGGTCAAACCTCTCTATCTATGTTTATGTTTGCGGAGCATGGTGGGCTTATAAGCAGAGAAAAGAATTTCTTTATGACATAAGTAGTAGAATTGTGATAGCTAGTACCGATAAAAGTCATTAATATTATTCAAGCGAAGTGAATTTATGTTAATCTTGTTTTCAACCATCTGTTTATTGTATCTTTTCATATATTGCACATCATAAAGAAGTTTAACATCACCTTGTACAGTTTTGATGGCAATGATACCTTTGCCTTCCACTTGCATTTGCTTGTTGTCGCCTAGCCGAACTTCTCCTTTCTGTGTCCCATCAAGCTTCTTGAACAATGACTTTTCTCCGGACATATGATTGGAGCATCCGCTATCTAAAAACCACACTCCATTGCCACGAATTTCATCTTCAATTTGTGAATGAGCCATGAACAACTTGCTCTCATCTTCTGCTTTCTCAGAACAGAAGTTTGAAAGATTCCCCCTTCACTTGGAAGGCTTTTTCCTCCACTTTATCATCATAACTAAGAATTTTTTCTTCATGGGTGATGAGGGAACACATTAATTCATCAAATGTGTAAGTTGAGAAGTCTAACGACTCCTCAATTGCAGCAACTACATGCCCAGACACCCTAGACAAGTAACTTTGCACTGGCTCCTTTTCTTTATGACTCAAATTGTCAAAACTAGAGCGAAGGTATTGTAGTTTGACAGAAATTACCTTTTTATCACCAAAATGCTCATGCTTAATAATTTCCCATGCTTCTTTTGCTGTCTTAGCAGAAGAAATTCGAGGAAAGATATCGTCATCCAATGCCGACTGGATGAAAAACAAGGCCTTTGCATCCTTCTTGCGATTGTCACGCAAGGTTTGACTGGATTCTGTCGGTGGCTGCTCCGGTTCAACATACCCAGTTTCAACAATTTCCCACAATTCTTGAGACTTGAACATGGTTTGCTAATGCTCCAAAGGTGAGATTTTTCCCCGGAATAAGGGGTTGGGAGGAAGGATTTACGCCATTTCCAGCCATGAATTGTTGTTTTAATCTCTCCAATTTGAATTTGTGTTTGAAAAAAAACTGCTCAACCCTTCATTTTTTTGTGGCACTCTTTCTTACTTTACCTTCCCCCTGCTGTTGGAGAAAGGAGGACCGAAACCTGGTTCAAGAAAAAAAAGGTAGGTCACTTTTGAAGCCTAACATATTTTATATTTTTTTATGTGGGCCTAGTCGTAGTCCTACTCCGGTTAGGTATTCGGGGTACTATATAAACCTCCTATTTTATCTATTCTGATTATTCTAGTTATTTTATTCTGTATTCTCCAAAACATCAATACAATCCGTTTTCCCTCTGCCCTGTGGACGTAGCTAACACATTGTTAGTGAACCACGTAAATCTGTGTGTTTATTTGTGTTCTTTAATTGTTCGTCTCTTTACTTTCTCGCAATCCGTTATAACACCATCGATGGTGGGCTGAGAGCCTCATTCATCACATAAATAGCTATTTTACCAGGAGATGTGAGACTCTAAGTAAGATGGCCTCTTGTACGTGATCTTGTCCACGCTCAGTCTAGCCTTACTCAACACTAGATGAAAAGTGCGATGTAATGGATTCACGAAACCTCTTTCGGACTTGGCCAATGAATAATTTGTTGGGCCCAAATGGGGAGGTAGGTAAGAGTGGACCACAAATGAGCATAGCCCAATACAATCCCAAAAGCTTAAGCTAGTGGGTTGTGGTACTAGCTACATTATAAACCACTCTTCCTCTTCCTAATTCTTCCATGTGGGACTCTTTTCTTCTTCACTTCCAACTTGCCATGGTAACATTCTCAACATTTGGTATCAGAGCGGGGTTTATTAATCCTTGGTTGTGTGTATTTTGTGTGTTGTTAAAATGGATGAGAAAGCTAGTGTGCACGGAATGGTTTGTTTAAATTCCAGTAATTACTCCGTGTGGAAAACTAAGATGGAAGAGATTCTTTATGTAAAGGATTTGTATGAACCAATCTTGAATGAAACGAGACCTTCTGGTAGAGTAGATAGTGAATGGAAAAATTGGAATCGGAAAGCCGTTGGTACCATTCGACAATTTGTTGACAATAGTGTACTCCAACATATTGCCAATGACACGAATGCTTATGAATTGTGGAAGAAACTTGAGGCTATGTATGAAAGAAAGAATGCCTTGAGTAAAGCGTCATTGATGAGAAAACTTGTAAAGTTAGAGTATCATGATGGTGATAGCATAGGAGTGCACTTGAATGATTTCCAAGGTATGGTGAATCAGTTGTCTGCAATGAAGATGTCATTAGATGATGAGCTGCAGGCATTGTTACTACTTAGCTCATTGCCGGAGAGTTGGGATACACTTGTTGTGTCACTTAGCAATTCTGCTCCAGAAGGTAAGCTGACTATGGAGATGGTGAAAGCTAGTCTGTTGAATGAAGAGACTAGAAGAAAAGACATGGGTTCCTCCAACAGGTCAGAAGCAAATTATGTTGCCCAAGATGACAAGAGGGGAAGAAGCAAAAATAGAACTTCCCACAACAGAGACAGTTCCAGGGGGAGATCAAAGTCCAAAAGCAAATTCACTTGCCATTACTGCAATAAGCCAGGACACCTCAAAAAGTATTGCAGAAAGTGGAAGAGAGACAAGTCTAAAGAAAGGAAAGACAAAGGTGAATCCTCCGAGCAGCAAGCAGATGAGAAAAAGACTACAGCTGTAGCAATTGGTGAAGATTTATTGTTCATTGGTGATCAAGGTTATTTGAACCTAGACTCTGTACAATCACCAAGTTTTTTCTTTGTATCTTCCATTTTCCTGGTAGCCGTTGATTCAAAAATATCCTTCCCTTTTCTTTATCGCTTCCCACAGGCAGCAGGAGCGTCACTAAGAGTAGTGAGTCTGTCTGTCCTCTCTCCATGAGAGTGTTTCCGGGAAGAATGTTGAGGAAAGGACGAAGACACTTAGCTTTCAAAGCCTCGTTCCCTTTCCGTCCTAAAGTAAAGGGAATTTAGGGCTATCAGTTCCAAAAACCATAGCTCAATTGCGTGTTGGAACAACCGGAAAAGCGAGATTCCCTATTCCTTTGATCATGTCCGCACCTTTCAATACCAACTCGAGTGGCCTTCTCTCTCAATCAATTCCATAATCGAATCTCTGCGAAAGAAAGAATAAAATAATATATGTTTTCTTCCTCAAGCAAGGGAATCGGGAGGAATAGAAGCTTTTGACTCTTGCCCACATCCGAACTGGATCCTTTCCAGGTGCATGCAGGCAACTTGAGATCGAACTTCTACTTCGTAAACTCTGCCTCATTCGAAGCGAGGAATCAATCTATCTTTTCTGCTAGCCTTTTCCCTTTTTAGTATTAGAATCTAGCTCTTGCATCTTCATTCGATACGGGGAATCTCGCAATACTCAGAAAGGCCTGTCAGCGAGAAACTCTCTATCAATAGTAAGTGAATGCGTAAAAACCAAGTAGTCGCTCCCTGACCCATACACCTATTGTAATGTCGGTCAGCGAGGTAAAGAATCAGAATCGGAATCAAGAGTACTTTCCTAAGAAGCTAGATAGAAGAAAAAAAGAAAAACTGGAGGAAAAACCTGAAAGAGGTTACATGGTAGGCGATTGGTAAGCCGATGTTCTGACTATAGTTTCTAGTTTTAGACACTGAGAATGGCAGACTAGCGACCAGTAAAGCCGCTGGAGAAGTTTTTGAGGCAGAAGGTATTCATTGATGCACCTTTAGTTTAGCATCTACTTTTTTGCTTTGACGGCTCAGCACGAAGGTGCTTACGAGACGCTACTCGGAAAACATTAGCTACAGGCGGCCAGAGTTGGGAAGGATTAGGCGGCAAGCACACAGTCGATGAAGTAGATCCGGCCCAGGGTTAGAGAAGATCGGCTCTTGGGGCAGCCATTGAAACCACATTTTAGCGAAACAAGCGGAGATTTGAGTGTTTTTTCCACCAAGTCAGAGGGGTGGGTCTAGAACAATATATTCAATAGAGGGCATCCTTTGGATGAGACTTCAAGCTATAGAAGAAATGAAACTCAAGAGTATAAGTCAGAAGATGTTCGGGTATAGAGCTTGCTAGCTAGCTAAGCGAAAGAGAGCACAGCGCAAAGGAAGAATGCGACAGCAGGACGCTTTCAAAGTCTCGTCGGGATACGCCAGTTGACGGCGGTGTGTCTTTCAAAACCAAGCAAAAGAAAGAAGTGAAGAATCACCAGTCATCTTCTTCGATGCACCCTATCTCTGTCTTTCTTTGTTTGTCTATTATAATATGTTGTCCCAAAGCCTTCAATTTGCCTTTCCCTGTAGGAATTCCTTTTTCATTCGTTCTTCTGTTGAATGTAGTCCTCTTGAGCTGAGCTCTCTTTGAGGGCGGATTACATACACGATTTCTTTCATTTTTGCTCTAGCAGAAAGTGGGAGGTGCCTTACCTCACCAAAAAGGGGGTTTACCCAGATCATCTCCTTAGCCCAGGTCTGTCGAGCCTCAATTAACTGCTACTATAGGGTAGCCGCTTGAACTCATAGCTGTGGTAACTGCGCCCTTCGCTCATTGACTATTCATTACCTGAATACTCAAATGAATAGCCATAGCTGCTAAGAACAAGAAATGATCACCTTTCATCCCTGATATGATAGTAGTATGCCGGGCCAAAGCTTCCAGGGTCTCATCCCAAGATGAGAGGTTCTTTTTCGCTTTTAGTCTTGATGGGAAAGTAGGATCTTCTTTCTATATTGATAAATAGAAGTAGCCCAATCTGCGGGAAGTCATCTACGCTCAGCTGCGACAATTCCTGTAAAGACGAGGGCTTAGAGAGTCGGGGTTGGTCGTGTCCAGTCATTAGACTGGAAGCTTGAATGTCCTAACTAAGAAGGTAAGCCAGCTATCCCAACCATTGACATAGGAGCGAAGGCTTCGAGTTCGACTGATTCGGCAGTTGATCTAGCTGTTTCCGCTTTTGCTTTTCCATTTGCTTCCACGACGAAAGGCCTAGTAGATAGATCTATTGGATGCTACCTCCCAACAGACGTCGCAAGAGGAATCAGCCACGTGGTCAGCCTAAAAATAAGGGACCGGACCACAAGATAGCAAATACCAAAAAGGGGAAGAAAGGTAAAGAGTATGATGGGATCGGGAAAGCTGTTCCAAAGAAGTACACATCGGTAGAATGGGATTGATGCATAGGCTGCAAGGCAAGGGAAAGGATAGGAAGAAAAGTAGCCCTTTGACACATAGATCACCTAGTGCCAAGCTTAGGAGAATTCTTCTTCCAAGTCAAGTGACTCC
Source organism: Amaranthus tricolor (assembly GCF_026212465.1). Classification (NCBI taxonomy): domain Eukaryota; kingdom Viridiplantae; phylum Streptophyta; class Magnoliopsida; order Caryophyllales; family Amaranthaceae; genus Amaranthus; species Amaranthus tricolor. Next base: position 17,897,707 of record NC_080057.1, read on the forward strand.
TACCCTCTCTGGCTCACTGACTAGCTAGCTTGCCTAAAGCCCTGATCTGATGGAAACACTTTTTATGCTGGCTTGAGATGCTACTACTTGAAATGCTTTAAAAGTAGCAGGACTATAACTTAACTCTCCATTTCGTAATAGAAGAAAGCGTAGAAAAGAAAGGTTTTGATTCGACCCCTCGCTGACTGGATCGTGCTTGTGCTATCAAGGCCGACAAATGACTGCTTTCGGGCGGTATTCACGGAAATTCTAAATATTGAATGGTTGTAAACAGATTCGCTAGTTGGGTCAAATTGGCACTCTTTCACTAGTGATTGTAAGCTAGGTGCCCTTAAATGACAGGATGGGAAGAAGCTCTAACGGAAGCATCCAATCAACCGGGAATCCCACATTTCAGATTCTACATCTGCTACTGATAATGCCTCTACTACCTGTGCCAGCAAATAAACAAATACTAAAAAGACTCTAAAAAAGGCTAGGTGTCCATGCCACCAACCAACTCCTGAAAGAAAAACAAGAGCTTCTCCGGCCAATAGCTGATGGTTTTGACGGAGGATAAGGCGATGAAGTAGCAAGAAGTACTCTCAATTGCTGTTAATCCAGTACATCATGAGAAGACTAAGCATGTGGAGATTGATTGCCACTTTGTCAGAGACAAGGTCAATGCAGGGGAGATTTACACTGAATACGTTTCATCCGCTTGCTGATATACTTACCAAGCCATTACCAGTGGCTCAACATCACTACTTATCATCCAAGCTGAGTGCTCCTGTTAATCATTCTCACTCGCCTTGAGGGGGAGTGTTGAAGGTCCCCTGTTTTCTATTTCTTTTCCTACGGCAGCTAATATTTCTCTCTCTCTTTGCCTTTTATTCCTTTGTTGTTTTAGCATGGATGTATTATTCCTTTGATGTTTTGTCATGGTTTATGTCTTCTTCTTTTGCTGTATTAGCATAGTTTGTGGGTATATATTACCTACTGGGTTGTAATGTTAAATAAGAGAGGAATATCACAAAACCTTTGAGGAATTCTTGAAGCTCTCTTCCTGCTGTTGCTAAGCTTTTCAGTTTCCGATCCGGTTGGTGTTCCGACATCCCGAATCGAGGTGGCTCTAAACTCAGGGTTGCCTACCTCTCTAGTTACAGAGAGAGGAGAGGGGCTTCGAAGCCTTAAGTCAAGCTAGAAATATCGCTAGAAAACTGGCCCTAGGTAAGGGGTGACAACGAAAAGGCGTTTTTTTAAGCCTGAGGTGAGCGGGGTAGGAAAAAGTGAAAAAGAAAGGTATTTGAAAGAGGGCGGGCTTCGAGGAAGACAAACTGTCACACCATTCTGAGGAAGTTTACTGGTTCGACTGCGAAAGGAGAGAAGCTGGTGTAGAGGACCTGATGGGTGCCTAAGAATTCTGCCTGAGAAAAGAAGAGTTTGAGGTGCCCAAGGTCTATGATACCTAAAAGTATTAAAATGAGTTTATAGGCAGACATTAGCCTCTGAGCGAATCTACCCCATCTTAGATGTTTTAGCACTCCGATCGTCTAACAAACGGGGGATTGAAGCCTAAACAAGAAGATCCGAGCCAGGAGCTTTGGGTTGCCCATCAGTTCATCCAGTTTGGATTTCCTCAAACATAGGCACTATAGGCAGCTACCCGAGAGATCAATCTTCATGCAAGGAATGTGGGAAATAGCCTGGCAAAGGTATCTTCTATAGTTCAGTCAATGGTATGATAGCCAAGGATATGATACAGCAGGAACAGAAGAATGAAGAGTTAGTCACTACTAGAATCTGGCTCTGCTCTGTCGGATGATATGAGCTCCTTATGAAAGAGCTCACTCTGGGGTGATTCAGATTTAGTCATAGAATAAAGTAAACCCATGCTTTTGTCTTCGCCTTTCCCAAGTCTTTCTTTTAGCCCATATAAGGGAGGTTTTTTTAGTCAGTGTGTTCCATATTAAAGTCTTGGAATATTACATACTATTACATACGTGGGACTCATTTCTGAGAGAAAAAGCTGCCCCAAGGATATGTGAGTCGGTGGTCGGTGAAGATCTTATATACTCCAAGCCTCATGAATCGGTTAGGTTGGAGTTGGAGGAGTCGCTATTAGTTGGCTCTTTCCGAAGCCGCCTAACTATCTGAAACTCTGGTTCTATCGACATGCCTAATACCAGAAGCACACAAGTCGAGGCTTGTCGTAGATAAGTTTTTTTTACAGTTTTTGTTCTGGTATTAGTAACTGATTGGGTTATTAAGGACTTTCGGTCAAGATTGCACTCATTTCTCACTATGGCCGATAGCGATAGATACGATCATCTCTTTCATAGGCGAGGGGAAGCGCCTTAGCATCTTCCCAATCATGTAAAGCTTTAGCTGGAGCTACAACAAGACTAGAGCAGTGGTTGACCAATCCTATGGTTTCAGAGAAAAAAGGAGGCCCTAAAAGGTCTATTCCCAAGAGTACTTTCCCAGTCTTTGTAAGCAGCGCATCAAGCTCAGAAACCAGAGCGGGCTACTAGCGTTGACCTTGCCGAGCTAACAAGAAATGATCCGACCTTGGGCAAAAAGCTCGCTGATAGGCACGGAGATGGCTCTTTGGAGTCTGAGTTTCGAGTTTCCTATCTGAAAAAAGAAAGATCCCTCTCTCTATTGGTGACCGTAAAGACTAATCACTTTCTTGAGTGCCACTTGAATCTCAGCTTACCACCATCCTACCGAGACCGAGCAGGGAGCCAAGTCATCAACCAACCTACCCAAAGGCAGGGGCTTTAGCCTCACTTTTCTTTCACCCCATACTTTCTCATACCACTTTTCATGATGGTGTCGAGGAGAAAATCCCATCCCACATTCAATCGATCGACGAAAGATATTCAAAATCGAAATCGGATACTTGGTTCCAGCGACTTCTATGCACTACTAATCCGGGGACCCTCTACTCCCAGTTCGCCTTAGATACGACAACGTGACGCAACTAACGTCGCCCCTCGTTTACACTCGTCTTCGACTGATCTACGACCAGCCTCACTACCATCTTGAGAGAAGCAATCGGCTTGGGATGAATGCTCGACAAAGTGAGAGGGAGAGTAAGTGAACATGCTAGCTACTGCTTGGAGCTCTTTGCAAGAAAGGGAGAAGAAAATTCCTTCTTCGACGAATAGCTGGTGCTCCAGCCAATAAGCTTAAATCATCTTTTCTTTCTTTTTTTAGTCTTCGTGCATTCCTATTCTTTCCTCTTTCATTATCTTGCCCTGGGACACATTCCTTCGGCGCTATTTGCCTTTTAGTAGATCGTGGAGGTAAGCTTCCTAATTCATTTCTTATATTAGAAGATCGACTACCTTACTGGCTGGAAGCCTTTTTCTATCTGACATTGAACGGTATTCTCATTAGTTGTAGCAATCCTTTTTCTTGAGTAAGGGAAGTTTTTCTTATTACATTCTCTGTGCTCGCTCTGCTCTTCTAGCCTAAGTCTTGCGCTAGTGGGTTGGTTGGCTGGCTTGAGCTAACAAGGGGGTTAGTTCAGGTGCTGCGCGGTTGCGTTAGAAAGCGGAGCCTGACAAGTGGTATCAGAGCCAGCTTACGTGGGGAGTAGCCTTTGTTGTAGGAAGTCTTCATGGCAACCTCATATGCGCGCGAGTCTCTCGCTTGGATTCTTCCGGATTCGAATCAGGCTAGAAATCTCATAAGAGAAGAAAGAAGAGTCTCTTTCTTCAAAGAATCCCGCGCCCTTCTTGGTTGGAAAAAAACCAACTAGCAATATCCTACAAGTCTTTCTTCATTTTTGAGCAAGAAGCAGAACTCAACAAAATCTAATAAGATTTTATGACACACAAAAAAAGAACTCCTCCTAAAACAAATGAGGAGATTCGATCTTTTTTTGATAAGCTTAAGGTAACTATCGCAGAAATGCCCAACAAGTCCCAGGAAGAGAAGGACTTTTGGTCATTGTTGTGCGAAGTATGTTGCCGAGATCTTATAAGAAGGGGCATACCCCAGAGCTGCGGAACTAACGACTCTATTAGAAAGTAGAATTACCAACTTTTACACGAATTTTCAAGCGGGTGGTGGGCTCTTCCCCGTGTCAATCTAAAAAAAAATCTTAGTTAGTGTGAGTCTTCCATTGGCTAAGAAGCTCTTTTCGACTACTCCTATTCTTTCTCGCTGCTTTTCGAGATCCTACTTTCGTACCCAAGGGAAAGCCTCTCTATCCTTCACCAGGAAAGGGAGAAGCTGGTAGGAAGATCGAACTAAAAAAGGTACGAAGTTCGGTACACAAGAGGGGGTACCATATCGTAAACTCCTTAAGTGGCTAGCTGAAAGGGAAATACGATGATCGCGGAGAAAGGAAAACAGACCATTTATGATTCCAGCCTAGAAGACTAGTTAAAGGAAAGATCAAGAATGTCATATATTTCAGGAGCTAGATTAGTTGACGATAAACAAGTAAAAATTGCCTCAACAAAAATGGATGGAATTGGACCTAAAAAAGCCATTCAGATTTGTTATAGATTAGGTATCAGTGATAACATTAAGGTAAAAGAGTTAACTAAATATCAGATCGACCAAATTGAACAAATGATAGGTCAAGATCATGTTGTTCATTGGGAATTGAAGAGGGGAGAACGCGCAGACATCGAACGATTCATTTCTATTTCTTGTTATCGTGGAATTCGTCATCAAGATGGATTGCCCTTACGCGGTCAACGAACTCATACTAATGCTAGGACTTGTCGTAAGAAAATTAGGAAATGAAAGAAGTCTACCGGAAGCCCTTGGTGCTTGTCTGATCAATCACACCGATAGCTTCAATAGTTCACTTCCATTTTTTTTTTCGGGTTTGGTCAGGAGGGACAAAAGAGAGATGCTTTCCATCAGTAAAAGGCGGATACCTTCCCCTATGCTCTTACGGTTCGCTTACCGAGGAATAGAAAGGTAGGGCCTGGGGCCTCCGAAAGTTTAGTTGGGGTATAGAGCCGTAAGCGCGGTGGGGGTGACAGAGGACGTGCTCGTACGGTTCATAGAAGGATATGATCCACTCGTTGATTTTTGGGAACTTTCACTCCTCTATATTCGAAATATGCCTTTCTAGGAGCATTACGATCTGCAGCTCAAATGGTCCCTTATGAAGTCTCTATTGGTCTTATTCTTATTGTGCGCCTTGTGAGCGCGTTTTGATCCGCGAAGGCAATCGCTCGGATATTCCCCTAACCCAACCCGGGAACGGACCGGAGGGAACCGCAGCATGGAGAATGTCCGCGTCTCGTCGCAAGGCTCATTTTTAATTTTGGGTCATAGGATGGGCTTCGAGCGGGCAGCTTTTTCTGATCAAAGGCCGGGGCACAAGGGTCCTGGTACTATCCAGGTGCGAAGAACCCCGGAGGTGACTGCAATGAGCAGAAATCTCACTCACCGGCCTAAACGACGAGCAAAGACTCGAACGTGAGAGCAAGGGATCACCCAACGAATGGACGAGCTCCAAGGAGGGAGGCAAGAACCATGCTTTCAGAAAAGTGGCGATTCTTATCTGAATTGCGAGAATAACTGACTAAGCCGTGCGTGCCATAAGGGGTCATTCTCCAAACGGGGCAGGGCCAAGCCTGACGGTTGTTTAAGTAAGTTGGGTGACAGATCGGCCATAGGAGTACTCCGGGAAAACCAGGGCAAGAAATGTCGAGCATACGACGATGCCGCCCGTTTTCATTTCGTGGAAGTTCCCGGCAGAGGAAAGGGCTGTAGGTGATAGCGCATTCTGCTTCTTATCCTAGAGAGGAGCGCTGAAATCGTTCCTATTGGATCGTGCGTGGCAGCTGGTATAGATGAAGAAAGGCGGGCCCCGCTTGAAGGGGACACCTATTCTCTTAATTTAATAGGCGGCAAGGCGGAATAGGAAAGGGGCCGAGCTGAGCCTCTTCAAGAAAGTTTTGTTTGGTAGGCCTGCCTACTCATTCGGACAATGCTCTGAACACGAAAGTGTGCAGTTCCGCCCTCCTTATCCCATGCTGAGTCACAGGCAGCGTCTCGGAAAGCACGGACGAGCCACATGCAGGGAAACTTGCACGTGTGGTTCTGGCCGGGGACCCCGGTATACTGTTCTAATATGTGTAGGTCCTTGTAATTCGAGTGAGATTGTCATGGCGCAAAAGCAGATATGGTCCGGTATTCCCTTGTTCCCTGTATTGGTTATGTTCTTTATTTCTTGTTTAGCAGAAACTAATAGAGCTCCGTTTGATCTCCCAGAAGCGGAAGCTGAATTAGTTGCAGGCTATAATGTAGAATATGCGCGGGATGCGATCCTTAATAGTTCACTGTTGGCGGAAGCCAATGTCCCGGGGTCCCGGGGACTCATTCTGACTGAAACAGGGGGTGGGTCTTTACCAACTTCCAAATTTGCGATTTGAGGAAAGCCAAAAAACGTGAGCGCCTAGCGCGAACCTTATTGAAAGGTCCCCTTTCTATAGTATAGATAGGCTCGAAGCTATTTGACTTTGATTGCAGGGTATCGTCAGAGACTCCTTTAATAAGATAGAAAGGGCTTTTCTTGCTTCTTTAGTAAAGGCACGCTTTTCATTTTGATAGGAGTAGGTGCCTGCTGGGGCAGGGCACTCTTCATTCTTCAGTCGAAACTAATGAAATGAATGTCGGGTCGAGGGTTTCTGCCTTGTTATCAAAAAGGTAGTTTGGTAAACCCCCCCCTTAAACGAGCACGGGGCTTAGTCAAGTAGAACCGGGTTGCGCTGCCTGATGCTCCGATCGAAAACTAATAAGTGGGGCCATGCCGGTACGACTGAATATGCGTGAGAAAGGTCAATCCCCCTCCCCTATGACATCAAAACCCGGGCCGAATAAGAGCCCGCCCGCTTCCATAGAAAAATATCGTGGCAACGTAGACTTAAGTGGTCATATTGGATCCTTGGGAACCATCACAAGTACGGCCGGCCTATATTTAAACGAGAATGCCGTGTCGTCCAGCGGAGCCTAGAAGAAGGTGACTCGCGCAGACAGCTGACCCCTTTTCAATAGAAAAGAAAAACCAAACCAACCCAGCTGGCTGGTCAATCTCAGAGATCTTATCGGCCGGCAAACCGGAGACGGACGACCACGGTCCCGACCTTACCAGCACCGAAGGTCTACTAATCAATGAACTTTCGAAACCTACTTTTTCTTTCTTTTTTGACAAAATAAACCAAGCTTAAACGGTCACGACAACATCCAAAGGTTACCTTTGGATTCTAAAGATTTAGCTTCTTATGATGACCTGGTCGAGAGAGTACAATACATTGGTGTAAAAGATTGAGTGGGATCTGTGAGGTTGGTTATAGTAAGGCCCGGCCGTCAAGCTAAAGCTTGCCTCTATAGTGGGGGCAGTCTCCCTTTCTAGATGGAGGGTATAGCCCTAATCTTCGGCCCGGGTTTTCTGTTGAGGGTAACGAAAAGAGAAGCTCTAGACTGGTAGGTGGTAGGTATATATTCCATTTTATGCTTAAGGTTGCTTTGAGAGGAAGTTTTGAGGAAAGAGATAACTTTCAAACATCAAAAGAGTATCTTTTTCCTCGTCCTATCGAAGAAGTCTTCCTTTCTTATCTTAGGAGTTAAGCGATGAGTTGGGTAAGCTTCTTAAGGGTATGGCTTCTCTGGGGCGACTAAGGACACACCCAACCAAACGATCGGGAAAATGGGTCTCCTTTGGTACAATCTCCTCTTCCGGGTCTATCCCGTACGCTTGTTTTCAAAAAGTAGAGTAAAAAGGCATTCTATGAACGAATGACTTCATAGATAAAGTAGATAGAAATAGACCTTCTTTAAAGCGGAGAAAGATCAGTCTATTATTTCGAACTAAATCACATACACATATATATAATATAAGGATAAGGGGGTAAGGCTTGAGTCTACTTTCGATTAAAGTTTCGATCGAGTAGAAAGAAGACTCACTGCTCAATTCGAAGGCGAAACCCCTTGCTGCCTTTACAAAGATTTTCTTTCCCCTTTTTCCTTCTTTTGTTTGAATATGCTTAACACACTTTCTGGTCGGCCCGGGGACGAAGCATAGAGGTTACTTTAAGCCTGTTGTACTGGAGTGCTTCATCGTCAAAAGAACAACAATGGGTTGTAGCATTTTCTATTGATTTGTCTAGAGGATGTAAAAGAGGGCTTTCTCGTCTAAAGGCAGGGGTGAGCTTTCTCACTATAGAATTCGCACTACGAACGAAAGACCAACGAGGATTCAGGAGGAGAAGGAGTAGGAGCTAGCTTTCATTGAAGTAGAGGCACGAAGTGGCGAAGAATTTCGATTCAAATCAAGGGAAAAGTGTGAAGAACTCAAATTAAAAATCCTTTCCATCCCACGAGAATTTTTGAAAGCCGAGGAATCCTATGAGGAAAGATAGGGTAACCACGCCACCTATTTCTCCAACGAAAGCAATCGACATGATGATTCCTAGCGAAAACTCGCGAAAAGGAAGAAAGCCGGAAGCTTTGATTGAAGAGATTCGATCTTGCACTTTTATTGAGATACGGAGTTTTTCGAGAAAAGGTCCCATCCTTCAATATCATGATTGGGTCAACCAGGACAGATCATGAGTCAAATATCATGATCGGGTCGACCAGGCCAGATCATGAGTGAATAGAAAATCGAAAACGTACATAGCTGTTCCAGCTGAAATACTTGGAATAATTCTACCACTTCTACTAGGAGTAGCCTTTTTAGTGCTAGCTGAACGTAAAGTAATGGCTTTTGTGCAACGTCGAAAGGGTCCTGATGTAGTGGGATCGTTCGGATTGTTACAACCTCTAGCAGATGGTTCGAAATTGATTCTAAAAGAACCTATTTCACCAAGTAGTGCTAATTTCTCCCTTTTTAGAATGGCCCCGGTCACTACATTTATGCTAAGTCTGGTTGCTCGGGCCGTTGTACCTTTTGATTATGGTATGGTATTGTCAGATCCGAACATAGGGCTACTTTATTTGTTTGCCATATCTTCGCTAGGTGTTTATGGAATTATTATAGCAGGTTGGTCTAGTAATTATAGGGGGCGGCCGTTCGGTCGCCTATGATACTAGGACCAATAGGTAAAAAATTGCTTTGTGCCGCAGGTGTTGAACGATCCACTCTACACAGGTGTGGGCTTACAGGGCTAGGGCTCATAAACCTTTTCTTTCATTCATCAATAGGGCTCTGCTTGCTTACTTTTCCGGGCCGGAATCCAGAAAAGGAAGTCATAAAAAAGAGATCTTTCTCTTCGCACCACCGATAGACTACTTATTAAGATTCAATTCAAAAGGCGACTACTTAGCCCTACATTAGCGGGACTAAGTAAGGCCTGAGGCCCCCTTCGAATCCGTAAATTTGAAGAGCATGCCGCAACAAAAGGATGGTCCCTTATGCATTTCTTTCTTTTTGGAAGGGAAAAAAAAAGTACCCCCCATCATGGTGAACCTCTCCTTGTGATCGTGATGAGGTAGATGCCTTCCAGCCGGGGGGCGGATCGAATCGGAGTTTCCTTAGGTAGCCACCGACCAACAGTTATCCTTAAACTTCCGTGCTTGGTGGAGAAGAAGCGAACAAAGGTACGCTCGCTTGTTGTCTTGTTCTCTGCCGCGAACTGGGATCGCTCGCCAGCTAGGTCAGATTGGAGCAACATTGTATGAGAACATATTACCAATATTCGGGGACAGGGGGCGGAACGACCTCTCGATCTACTTACTGCAGCCCAGGAAGAAAAACATCGTCTAGGCGTTCTCTCTTGCTCCGATCTCCTCTACGCCTAGGACGTTGTCTGGGCCAAGAGCCATAGCTAGTTGCTGTTTCTATTTTCTTTTTTTTTTCGTTGTTGATACCGGCAAGACCCAGCCAGATGATGTCTGCTGGTTGGTAGTGAGAGGATTCTTAGTACCTGCATACTCAAAAGAGAGCGCTGGTTAAAAAACAATCATTTGATTTTCTTTCTTGCTCTCTCTTAGCAGCGGGAAAGGAGTCTATCTATCTGCCTAGCTTTGGTGGATTTCCCTCAACGCAATCTAAAGAAATTCTAAAAATCCCTTTTTGGATAAGTCCGACGACTCAGCAGCAGTGCGGAATTGAGTTTCTCGTCCGGTGGATCTGATCTATAGTTAGGGGACAATACATACCAAAAGGTTCGAAGAAAGGAAGATAAGAAATAATTTCCCATTGGTATAGAATTTCGATAAAAATTTGGATTGGGGAAGAAAAGGGGGAAAAATCGAAGTCGAAGCATATATGCCACGAAAAGGAAATCCGATTTCGGTAAGACTTGATCTGAACCGTAGTTCAGATTCAAGTTGGTTTAGTCATTTTTATTATGGTAAGTTAGTATATCAAGATATCAATCTGAGATCTGATTTTGGTTCGATACGTCCACCTACGAGACTTACCTTTGGCTTTCGCCTCGGTAGGTGTATTATTATACATCTTCAAAAAAGAACATTCATTAATTTTTTTCTTCCTCGTCGACCACAACGACGCAAAAAATCCAAACCTAGTTTGATTAAGATGAAGGGCCGGTGGTTCGAATTTGGTAAAGTTGGGCCGATCGAGTGTCTTTATTCAAGCGAGGGTAGAAAAGAAGAACGAAACGAAGTGAGAGGCCAAAGGGCCGGAAAAAGAGTTGAGTCGACCAGGCTCGACGACCTAAAAAAGCAAAACGAAATCAGGGTTTGGCCAAAAAAGAAGCAAGGCTATGGATACCATGACCGATCACCATCGATAAAGAAGAATCTTTCTAAATCACTTCGGGTCAGCGGGGCCTTCAAGCATCCGAAATACGCCGAGGTTGTAAATGACATAGCCTTTCTGATAGAAAATGATTCTTCCTTCAGACAAACTAAGTTATTCAAGTTCTTTTTACCAAGGAAGTTCCACTACAACGGCCCGGCAAGTCGTCTACTTAAAAGGATCCTCCCTGCAGTGCGCCCTTCCTTGAATTATTCGGTCATGCAATACTTATTCAATACAAAGAACAAAATTCATTTCGATCCCGTCCTAGTTCTCAATCATTTCGTGGCACCAGGCGTGGTTGAACCATCCACGATGAAGAGAGCTAATACGCAGGAAAGAAGCTTAGATAAGAGAATACGTTCTCGCATCGCTTTTTTTGTGGAAAGCTCGACCAGCGAGAAAAAGTGTTTGGCCGAAGCCAAAAAGAGGTTGACCTACTTCATTCGCTTGGCGAATGCTCTTCGCTTCGCGGGAAGAAGAAAACCCACCATCTCGCTCTTTCCTTTCTTCGGTGCTACCTTTTTCTTTCCAAGGGAGGGGTTTAGAGTTTCTAATAACCTATTTGTTAAAGATGCCCGGCAACAACTCCTAGGTAAATTAAGGAGAAAATGTTGGAACCTCATGGGTAAGGATAAGGTAATGAAATTGATCGAAAAATTAATAGATCTAGGTGGGATAAGAGAATTTATAAAGGGAATAGAGATGATGATAGAGATCATACTGAAAAGCAGAAGAATTCCTTACAGATATAACTCTTATTTGAACGAAGTGAAAAAAATGCGATCTTTCTTGTCTAATAGAACAAACACTAATACCTTAATTAAATCGGTCAAGATCAAATCTGTTTATCAAAGTGCTTCTCCGATTGCTCAAGACATAGCTTTTGAACCGAAAAAGAAAAGAGGATCATTTCGTTCTATTTTTAGTAAAACAGTGCCATTAGTAATGAAAAAGGGGATAGAGGGTATTCGTATATCTTGTTCAGGTCGATTAGAAGGTGCAGAAATTGCTAGAACTGAATGCGCAAAGTATGGAATAACTTCTTGTAATGTATTCCACCAGAAAATGGATTATGCTTCTGCGGAAGTTTCTACTCCTTACGGAATCATAGGTGTCAAAGTGTGGATTTCTTATAGTCCAAAATAAAAAGGACGTGCTATATCCGAAACTATAAAAATATAGTAAATATCGTAAAGGCGTCTATAGTAGAGGTTGCAAACCGGACGGTACACAACTTGGATTGCTCGTGTGTGTCCACGGGACAAATCCCATTTGAAATGGATGGTGTGAGTTTGTCAAATGCTCGACAAGCCCAACGTCTTAAGTGGTCGATGGAAAGAGATAAGGAAATTTATATGGCTCAAGACGAAGAAATAGCCCGGCAGAAGGCCGATCTTCGTTCTAAGATAGAGCCTCTTCTCACCATGGAGAGGGCCCGTCGTGACCTTTTGGCCAAATTTCCCGCGAGCAGTACGAGCTCGACCGGGAAAAAGACAGAAAAAGATTCGAAGGTGGGGCTCCTTTTCATCTTTTTCTGTTTTTTTAGGGGTTGGCAGGCTCCCGACCCGCAGATGTAGGGATGAGTTGTCACCCGAACTGCGTTACCAAAGTGACTCCTCTTGCCGGAAGATAGGAAATTTTTTTTTTCTGCCAGTTCGAGTCTGGCGAGTCGCTCCTTTCTCGTGTGGGCAGTCTTCAACGCGAGTTGTGCGTGGAATGTCGCCTAAAATGAAGTGACTCATGGGTGTGGGGCACATTCGTGTTTACAAGGAAGTACTGCTTTCTTCTATTGTGCTATTCTATTGGTATTCTCTAGCCCAGTGGCAACGAAAGCGGACTTTGAGTTGGTGCTACCTAAGGTGTCGCAAATGAGCTTCAGCGGATCAATCTTTCTTATAGCAGCAAGCCAGTCACAGTTCCGGCCAGCTCAGTCACCTTCTCCTATTAAGCTTTCAGGCAAGTAAGCCACTACATATTATGTCATAATAGAAGAAAAGTAATAGCTTTGAAACTCTCACGTAGTTCCGGTTGAATCAGTTTCCTTTGGTATATAGGATCAAGGCAGATTAAAGGAAGGAATTTATAGAGTCAGATTCATCTGCAGCTCCTTACTTATTCAAGTAAGTGAATAGGAATTCCCTTGAATTGAATAAGTCTATTACTTCTGAGTAAGGCACTCTCCTAAAAAAAAGTAAACAAGAGTTAACAGCAGGCACAATAGAAAGGCAGTTGGAAGCAGGCGATAGGCTTAGATCAGATGCAAGCAAGGAAAGCTGCCCATTAGAGGTACGCAGTAACTCGACTGTAGGGAGAGGAAAGGACGAAGCACATTGAAGTTGATTGCCACCTAGTTCGTGAGAAAAATAGTTCTGGCATATTGAAAGCATCCCATGTACCAGCCCGATTCCAGCTTGCGGATTTCTCTCTCCATTAATTCCCAAAATTATACTTTCTTTTCTTTTTTATTTGACTCACCCGCGCGTACTCCTTTTTTTAACCTGATGAGATTCGTCTTTTTTTTTACTTGCTTGAAAATGCAAATCGGTTGAGGATTTGATTTTACTGTTATGATCTCTTGGCCTGTGCCTCCGTAGTGTAGTGTAAGTTCTTAGACTAAGATTCTAAACCTTGTCTTTCTCTTTTGGCCAGGAACCCATAATATCTGCCTATCTACTTGACTTTTCTTAGTCCAGGGACGCCTTTCTTGATGAGAGAATTGATCGCTATGTGTCCTAGTTGATTCGTCTGGTTTAGGAACACCCAGCTGTGTAGCCTCGCCTTCTTCCTGTGCTAGTGCTTTAAGGGCCAGTTCACATTGTTCTTTCCATTTTTATCTCCTTCTTTGTAGTGGAGTGGCTTTGCTGTTAAAGTCTGCTATTAGTGCGCTCACTTCCCTCCTTTTCTTAGCGATTAGTCGATGACTGACGTAACTGTCCGTTAGTCTATCTATCTGTTCGTCCAAGAAGTCTATTTTATCTTTATAAAGGATTCTGAGCCTTTCGATTCTGCCTTCGTTCTCGTGAATGAGCCTTTATATTTCCCGTTTGGCTGTAGCCCGGGCAAGGGATATCTATTCTTAGAGGAACGTAGTAACTCGACTGTAAGGTAGTTGACTTGCTTAGTGCTTGCATTAAGGAAGGTTCGAACTCTCATTGCCTGCTTATCAGGCTAGATTCCGTCCGATCTTGTTTGACTGCAAAATAGCCCAGAAAATAAAAGCCGTCAAAAGGCCTAAGCCCATATAACCTCGGCCCGCCCAAATAAAGTTCAGTGGCCTCTACCCAGCCCATGATCCAAAGGATCCGAAACCAGCCAATCATGCTATTATCCTTACCTTTCAACCAACCCCTTCGATTCCGCTTCTGCAGCAGTATATAATCTCGGTTCCCTTACCTTAATGTCTACAGCTCCATTTCTTTTTCAGTGATGGCAAGAATCCGCGAAAGACTTTTTTTTCTTTTTCTTCTTCTTGTGTTCTTTCTGAATGGCAGCATCGCTCTCCCTCGTGCAGGAATGCTGCACACTCTGCCGCAAAAGGGGACCACCTTCTTCCCCCAAAAAATTAAAATTCCAACCTCAGGGCCCAGCAAGCAGCATAATTATGTTCCGAGGCTACTTCCAGCAAAAGTAGGATATGGTTCAAAAGGCCTTGTTCCATCCGGCGCGAATCCCCCCCCATCACTAGTCTAGTGGAGGTGCTATTTGTATTTCAATAATTTAAAAATCTATGAACACAAATAATTAGCAGACCAGCCCACTTTTATATGTGGGTTCATTTCATAATGTAATGTATTTTTTTTAATAAAGAAGCGCGTTCCTCTGTGCTATAGTTTCATTCAAGTCGATATTGTACTTTACTTAAAAGAGATTCGTAGGCGAAAGCTAGTCTCCTAAACGGAACTGACGTATTCCTTGCTTCAGTCTGTTAGGCTGGATTACAGGCTAGCGATTTAAGTGGTACAAAAGAGCTTGATAGATCATGATTTGTTCTCATTCATTCTACTTCGACCACCCTACAGTAGCTACTTGGGGGTCCCGTAAAATGGCTTTCCCGCCTTTTCTATGCTTGAACTAGGGCCATAGAAAGGAACTGAAGTGAATGGACCCTATCTTCGGTTATCCCTTGATCGATTTAATCTCTTCTGTCCTATCTTGTATAACCCGACAGGAACAACCTGACTCGGGGATTTCAGTAGAGAAACTACCGGAGTCATATCTAGCTATCAAAGAAGAAGCTTACAGGCCTTATCCCAATTAAAGTTAGGGAAGGAAGGCAAAGATAGCTAATAGCAGCTCGGCTCATATTGGCCCGGCCTTATTCAACTACCAGCACTGGACCGCTAGTTCCCTTTAGTCTCTTTCTAAGAAGGTAGGACAGCTAAGAACGAATTAGATCTTTCAAGTCCCCTTTATATAAGAGAAAGCCAGAAAGAAGG
>NC_080057.1:17917868-17974471 GCF_026212465.1 Amaranthus tricolor
TAGTTGGGCGCTGGATCCTTTCGGACCTGGAGAACGTATGACACTGGGTTGGAGTTTGGTGAACCAACTGGTCGTTCCTCTAGTTGAAGTATCGGGCCCTTTTTTCGTTGCCTAGGTTACACCTTCGGAATACCCCAGAAGGGAATTTTTCTATACTTCCTTCAATCTTAACTTTACGCCACGCCGACCCCCCTTTCGTCATAAGGCGTGGAATTAGACCAAGGGTTGGTTTCTCAAGTAGGAACTAGTCCTTCTGATTTCGCACGTAGGAGATCGAGACACAGCCCCAGGACTATAGAGAAAGATGTAGATCGATCGCCCCCTAGATAGACAACTACATAGAGGGTCTCTACAAGTCTTTCTATTCTTTCTTTCAGAACCTGCGTAAGATCAATATCACAACCAATGAAGTCTGCAAGTTTCACATATCATATAAAGTAATACCCGCTCCGATAGTTTACGATATAGATATATATGAGTTTACGAAAAAATGAGAAGAAAATAGATTAATGGATATCGGTAGTTGTCCGGTCGTACCCAAACAATAATATTCCAGAAGAAAATGCACCTAAGATCAAATATTTCGAGCCGGCTTCCGTAGAAAATTCAGACTTTCTTTTTGATGCTGCGATCACATAAAAACATAAACTTTGAGGCTCAATAGCTAAATACATGGCAATTAGATCATGAGCCGAGATCATAAAGAGCATACTGCGAGTAGGAAGTGAAATTAATACAATGAATTCAAAAGCATCAAACCTCTCTTGTTCGAAAAAATCAAAACACATCGAAATGGTACCAGCCGTACTTAATAATAGAAGGATTTGGCAGAAATATGTAAAATTGTCCCTCTTAAAAAGATTATTCCAGAATAAATGGGCAATAGTTAGGAGAGGTGCGCCAGCAGCGAGCAAAAGCAAGGTTATTAGATACCTCAGGAAAGCCCGGCCAGAACCACACGTGCAAGTTTCCCTGCATGTGGCTCGTCCGTGATAACTTCTTCGAATTTGCGTGAACTAGCGGACCGATCACTAAGTGAGGATGCTCCCTACAGCATGAGCGAACCTTTTCGGAACCGGTTAGGAATGGGCGCCATTACCCCAGCCCGGATCCAGCCAGGTTCTATTGATCATGTCCTCTTCCCAACAGTTGTACTTTGTCTTGGGGCGTCTTTGGCTTTACGAGAGAAAGCCCGCCGGAGAAAGCCATGTGCCCGTAGGTAAGCTCTATCTTTTTCTTTCAGAACCTGTGCTCGAGAAGGTCCCCCAGTTCCTCGGAAGCACCTCGATCTTACATGAGACTCGGGATATTTCCCACTCTTCGCTCATCCATTCTGCCCGCTCGTCCAGACGCGGCGCCCTTTCTCATTATCATCTACCGCCCTTTCTTTCCTCCCGGCTATTCACGCATGAAGATCGTCGTATGTATGCTCGACTTCGGTTGCCGGTTCTATAGGTAAGAGTACATTATGGCAGGATCAGTCACCTGGGCAAACCAACCTTCCTCCAAGAAGAATTGTGCTATGCCCTCTCGACCCCTATAGAGCGAAAGAGCTGCCTGGTGATCCCTAGGTTGCAGCACGTCCCTTTGTTAACTCCTCGCGCCACTGCCGCCGTTTCTAGGACCGACCGACGCTTTAGCTGCACAGGTACCTACGTAGTGTAGTGTCGGTCGCACATTCAACATAGTGTTCGGACTCATGTGCCTTCCAGAACCAGGGGTCTTCGAGCCTGCTGCGTACGATTAGCCAGCCTTGCGACGGCAAAAGGATTAGACGTCCTCCCATGCTACGGTTCCCTGCGGTCCGAACCCGGTGCCGCATTAGGTTAGGGAGCTGGGCGATAATAGCTCCTCCGCATCCCAAAGCGCGCTGCCCTCCTAGGCGCGCAACACTAAGTAATCCAAGCCAACCCACATTACTGACTAACGGTGGATAATCATATTTCTTAGAGGTACTAAAAACAACTCCATGAATGAGCAAAATGAAGGTTGCATTAATGAGAAAGATCTCTGGGGAAACCGCTAAAAAAAGATTGAACATGTGAGAGGATCCGAACGAATTCTGCTTTCATTTCCCCTGTATAGAGCACTGAGTTACTAAGGTTACGGTCTTCATCCCACAATGAGGTCTTTTCGGAATGCCATGATCTCTTTTTAGAGCGTATAAAGGGAGGGAATTCTAAAAGTAACTCTTTCCAACCTCACTCTTTAGAGTGAGTTACTGCGTAACCTTAAGCTTCGCTTAAGCTACTACATAACCTTACCCTAACGAGTAAGCAAATAGGAATTACCTGACTCTTTTGAGTCAGTAAGTAAACTGCCTTAGAAAAAGAAGAAGTTCTGTTAGGTTCTTAGTTGCTTTTCCTTCGTCTCTTTCATTTTAAAAAGTTTTCTTTGACTTTAGCTTTTCGTCTCCTTAATAGCTGGAAGTTCTCCAAAAGTGTGAAAGGCTGGAGGACTTTGTACCATCCATTCCAGTGTGGTTGAATTCTCTTCAACAGCCCAAGGACTTGGAGCACATCTTTTGTTCTTTCCACTGCTTAAAGTGATTGTTACGATCACGAAGAAACAACAAATCCCAACTACAGAGATATAAGAGCCAAAACTGCTAAGGGCATTCCATCCTGCGTAAGCATCCGGATAATCGGGAATGCGACGTGGCATACCCGAAAGCCCTAAAAAATGCATGGGGAAGAAGGTAAGATTAACCCCGAAAAAAGTGATCCAAAAATGGATTTGACCTAAAGTTTCAGGGTATGTTCGACCAAAGATTTTGCCCACCCAATAGTAAAATCCTGCAAATAAAGCAAAAACGGCTCCCATAGAAAGTACATAATGGAAATGGGCAACCACATAATAAGTGTCATGTAGAGCAATGTCTAGCCCAGAATTAGCCAGGACTATTCCAGTGAGTCCTCCTACGGTGAACAAAAAAATAAACCCTACAGCAAATAACATGGGTGTTTTGTATTGTATAGAACCCCCCCACATAGTAGCGATCCAACTAAAGATTTTAATTCCAGTGGGGACCGCTATGATCATGGTAGCTGCGGTGAAGTAAGCACGGGTATCAACGTCTAAGCCCACAGTAAACATATGATGAGCCCAAACAAGAAATCCAAGAACACCTATACTGATCATGGCATAAACCATGCCTAGATACCCGAAGACCGGTTTTCCGGAAAAAGTAGAAACGATATGACTTATGATACCGAATCCAGGCAGAATGAGAATATAGACCTCTGGATGACCGAAAAACCAAAAAAGATGCTGATATAATATTGGGTCTCCCCCCCCAGCGGGATCAAAAAAGGTTGTATTAAAGTTTCGATCGGTTAATAACATGGTAATTGCCCCCGCCAGTACCGGAAGTGATAATAAAAGTAGGAATGCTGTTACTAGAACGGACCACACAAATAAGGGTAATCTATGCATAGTCATTCCAGGTCCACGCATGTTGAAGATAGTTGTTATAAAATTGATAGAACCTAAAATGGATGAAACACCAGATAGATGAAGACTAAAAATTGCTAAATCAACTGCTCCTCCAGAATGGCTGGTAATACCACTTAAGGGCGGATAGACCGTCCACCCAGTCCCGGTACCCACTTCTACTAAGGCTGAGCTTAATAGGAGCAAGAGACTTGGGGGCAACAACCAGAATGAAATATTATTTAATCGTGGAAATGCCATGTCAGGTGCACCTATCAGAATTGGAACAAACCAATTCCCAAATCCACCTATCATCGCAGGCATAACCATAAAAAAGATCATTAAAAAGGCGTGAGCCGTTATTAAAACATTATAAAGTTGATGATTTCCACCAAGAATTTGGTCGCCGGGGCGTGCTAATTCCATACGAATCAGTACTGAAAAGCATGTGCCCATCACTCCAGCAATAGCACCGAAGATGAAATAGAGAGTCCCTATATCCTTGTGGTTAGTAGAGAAAAGCCACCGAACCAGATTATTTGTCATAATAAAAATGAAGATTGTATCCTTTACTGTTCGGACAGACACATCGGAAACTGGCCTATCCCGAAGAGACTTGGAAAGCGTCTCGGTGTCCTCTGAACTGAGTTTTCCTTTTTTTGATGTGAGTGAGGTTTTGCCCCACAAAAGAAATTAGACTCCATTCCTCTGTTCTCTCCCGAAAAAACAACAACCCCTACATAAGGGAGTATACTCCAACCCCATTCAAAAAATGAATGAATTCACAGACCTGCCCATAAAGCAGGGCCCTCTCCCCGTTTAAAAACAAATCCAAGCAATCATATTGGCTTATTGCCGGATTATCCACCGGGCTCTGAGTAACCGCGATTACAAGGTCAGCTACGGTCCATTCTGAGGGGACCTGATTCCCGCAACTTAATAATCATTCCTGTAATTGGGAGCACGCGGTGGAAAAGGAGATTTGACGCCGACCAAAAAAAAAGAAGAAAGTTGCGCATGGAACCTTTCATTTACCTTTGAGTGCTCTGCTCTCTCGAGAAATTAAAACAGACTTGTAGGATATTTATTGCCGGTTGGTTCTTAACCGGAAAGCATGGGAGTTTTGGGCATAAGATTCTTTGATTCTATTAAGAAATTTCGAGTTGGATGAACAGATCGCTCCTAAAAGGAGCCGTGTGATCTTATATACGATACCACCAGACGCACCCCAGCTTCAAGCGAGCTCACCCTTACTCAACCTCTATAAAAAAGCCCTTGCTGAACTAGATTCCCTGCTAGCGAGAGCGGCATAAAGGAGCACAAACAAGGGTTGTTTTAAAATGAACAGATAAGCTAACGCACTACTTATTTTCTGCCTACTAGCAATGCAACTACTCCTGATAAATACTCAAACTGAACTACTTTCTCTCTCTTCCTTGAGCTCTTCTTATAGTTCTAGCACGGCCGGCCCTATCGCTTATGGCCAAAAAAGGGAATTTCGCTTATCATTTTCTTTGCAGTGATCGTTAGAAATGCGATCATTCGTTTTCGTTTGTAACGAAAAGGCTGAAGAAGTTCTCCTCCCATAAAGAGAAGAAATGGTAGGGGGTCTAGTCTACCTATTATGTCAATTCACTGAGTGGTTCATCTTCTGCTTACATTCTTCTCGTGGGCGAATAAAGAAAGTAGTGAATCGCACGCCCTGGGTTCGGGGTGAGGTTGGTTGATGTCGAGTCGAAAGGTAGTTAGCTTAACTGCATGAATAGTCTCGTCCTCATAGCCGCAATGCAAGGATGAAAAAGCTACCTCCTATCTTTCTTTACTATAAAGCAATGTGGTGTCAGACTTCTGAAATGTCATCGCTGGACCGGCTATTTCATCTTTTCTTTCTGGTCAGCCCTCTCGGCTTTCCAACAAATTAAAGGAAGCTCGTCTACGAATATCAAAGTATGTTCCCATGGAGCGCTGGCCTCACGGTTTTGATTATCAAGGTAGGTCCCGAAGGAAGGAATAAGATTACTCCTACTTCGAAGAGTTAAGTTAAGCTCGATGGCGTCAGGGTAACTTGGCTGGCAGAGAACTCCCCTTGGCTTGACTTCTCTAGTTTACTTTCCTTTCTCTTGTTGAACTAGGTTACTAGGCCCTTAACTCCCAGACCTGAAAGCTCACCCGCTTCCTTACTCACTGCCACTGAAACTAGATCCCTTGCTAACTTCTTAAAAGAAAACCCCGGAAACTCCACCTCCAACTCAATCTCCAGGGAATGAAACTAGCCCTATTAATACTGGGTCTAGCGGAACTGGCACTGACTACTCCTATCGGCACTATACTATACCAAAAGAGAAAGATGAAGAATGGCTTGAAAGAGACAGGGACTGGAACTCAAACTCGATTGGCTGCCCTGAGATTCGATTCTTAGAGCGTATTACAGGGAAGAAGAAAGAAGTAGGATGGAAATAGACTCACTTCTTGCTCAATAACTCGCTTGCCCGAATCGAAAGAAAGGAGGTAGCTATCTGAGGCAGTCTTTCTGAGGAACTAGGTGTGGTCACCTTTCAGATCTAATACCACACGGCAATCACCTAGTTGTATTCTACATTATTCATTTGACGTGATATTCTATAAGTGCGAGTAGCTTCGAAAATGCCCCATGGTCTCTTTCTTTTAAGATGAAGGGCGCCCGTTCCACGAGAGGGAGGATTTAGGAGACCTGTTTTGCCATGCTGCTTGCTTTGGCGAGATCTAACCCCACCGGCAACGGCCAGGGATCATCCTGTCAATAGAACAGAAAGAATTCACTCCTAGGAAAGCCTTAAATCAAAAGGCCTGTAGCTAGCCAAGCCAGGCCTGTTCCCGAAACCAAAGCAAGAAAGCTCAAAGCCAGCAATAAGTCCAGAGCAGGAGCAAGAAGATGGATTCGTGAGTAGCTTTGTGAGGGTAGGCAGTAAAGGAGCGCGTATGCGCGGGTCCTAGCTAGATGCGCTCGAATCCCTTGACTCCAGTGCTATTGAATGGTATAGAATCGGACAAGCAACTTCTTCTCCATGGGGAATGGCAGGAGTGAAAGCTCAATCCAAGAGTTCCATTTCGCGGAATCACAACTAAGAACTATCGAAGTAAGTAGGTCAATGATTTAGCTCAAGAAAGGAATAATCGCCTTTATGCCTTGAGCCTTTTGCCTGCTTCTGCTTCATCTGCAGATCGGATTTTCAGCATCAAATAAATAAGTCAGAGCCGGGCCTTTCGGCTCGGTATTCACTCACAAAGAAGTTAATCCTTAAGTCTAGCCTTTTGGCTTAATTTACTACATAACCTTAGCTAGCACTAAGCTATTTCATAACCTTACGGGGAAGAAGATTCATTTCTTTTGCGATTGATCTCGTCCTTTTTTGAGTTGCCCATCATAGACAACACGGGAACGGATTGGTCGACGAAAACTGGAATTCCAATTGTGACTTTTCTCACCCCCTTTTTATTTAATTATTTTCTAGATGAGTTGGACGAAGCCCACTTTCCAAACTTTCGATATGCGCGTCATTACCATGAGATCTTTGTTCCTATCTTTTTGGGGGAATTTTCTGTCCCAAGATTTAGGGGTCTATTGGAAGAGCTGGGTCTGTTTGTGAACGTTATAGGTATAGTTCCGGGGGGCGTCCCAATTGACTGCTTTATTGTACCGGCAAGCCCTGCCTATCAATGCAATAGCTTCGACCGCAAGGAACAAACCGTAGCTACCCTGCTTCAACTCAATATTCCCCACCCGAGCTTCATAAGAAAAGCTTCATTATTCTGACTCATCCTCCCTATGCCTAAACCCCCATTAACCTTTGGTTGGCAAACCTGCTCCCACTTAACAAGATGGGGCTTCTTCTTCTCATTCGTAGACCCCCAGATAAAAGATCTACTGTGAGCTTCAATCTCTTCACAAGTCAATGTTGGCAGCTTAACCGTTTGCATTGTATACGTGGGTAGGGCCGAATCACCCTTACTCAGTCAGTCATTTCGGCCCGCCAAGGAAAGCTGGTTGAGTTTCCATCCACTCAATCTATCCCGAACTCTATCAACAATATATTTAAAATTTCGGTAACTCGCTCATGGAGTAATGAAACACCAAGATACTAACCTAGGTTAGATGTAAGGGAGAACCCAAACTCCCTACTAATGGCTTGCTTACCTGGAATGAAAGACAGAGAAAGGAAGGAATAGGTATGAAATTACTTACTTGTTAGAGGAGACCTCGCCTTTGATTCTTTCTTAAGGCCGGGCTTAGAAGGAGTTTTCAGGTCAGAATGTGTATGATTGTCTTACTACTCATGACGCCAGCATAGTGCTTTTCTCCTATGTTCTAATAAGCGGTAAGAGAGAATCACTCTCTCCCAAGGGGGTTAGACAACGACTCTATGCTAGCAGAGCGTGAAGCGCACAGCATAAGCACAAACAGATAAAATAGGTTAATAGCAAACCGAGGTACGATATTAGCTAGCCTCAGCAGTGCTTACCCTGTGTGCGCACTCTAATCTACATGATGCCAAAGACTGGAGAGTTCAACTAACTCACAATACGTTATCGTAGGCAGCTTTGCACACCTGCAGACCGCTTTCGCGGGAGTGCCCGGTTGGGCGCTGACTTACGAGACTGGCTAATCCAGTCGTGGCTAAACCGAGAACCAAAGATGATAACTCATCACTTCACTACTAGCTTCCTTTCCACTAGCAGCAGCAATAAGTATCTCATCAAGGCCTGGTCCAGTACGACTGCATTCCACCCATAAGTGAATAGGCAAAACACCAAGCACAGCTGCAGTTGTAAACTGCCAACTGTATTGATGACTGCAACGATTGACAGACAATATGGTCAGTAGATAAGGTGTCTTGGAGAGATTTCCATCTCCAAGGCGCCCGCCCCACCTTTGAAGGCAAGAGTCCTACAATGAGACATCAAAGCAGAACTTGCGTTTGGCTTGTTCAATAAGCAGCGCCTTACCTACTAAGCTAAGCTTTAAAGAGTAATCCACCGCAACAGAAACTTATTTTTTTGATCTTCCTATTCTATATAGAAATAGAAAAAGCGAGAAACCAGTACCAGCTTCTCGCCAACCGTGCTTCCTACCAACTCCGCCAACCCCAGACGGTCCTATTGATTTAGCCGCACCGGAACCCGCAACTGCCGCCTCTACTCCGACAGCTACTGACTTTTCTGATGAATCTTAGCTTGCTTTTGAATACAGTAAAAGTGGGACCTCCCTTGTTCTCGCATTCCTTGCCTTGGCCCGGCCTTCAATCAAAGGCTAGTCATCATTAGCTCATTGGCTTGCTTTCTGATAGCATTCTCCCCGGCGTCCTTCCTCCGGGGAGATATGTGATACTTGTCTACGAGTGAGAGGTCGGCAGTGATAGTTGTGTACGATTGCGATGTTCGAAGTGATCGCACTACTCTCGTTTTCTTCGAGCGAGCTGTCTGCCAGTATGATTGATGGGTCTACCCGAAGTGAGTAAAGGTCGAAGGTCTGTGTCTGTGCTTGATATCTGGAACCTTTTCCTAACCCTTAATGCTTTGCATTAAGTACTACATAACCTTCATATGAAAACAGGTATGCAAATATTTAAATGAAGCAATGGCAGAAGAATCATTACCAGAGACGATCAAATCATCTACATAGACAAGGACATTGAGTTGCACTGGACCTTGTTGAAGAGTGAAAAGAGAGTAGTCTGAGTAGGACTGCTGAAACCCATACTTCTTCAATGATGCAGCCAATTTAGCAAACCAGCATCTCGGGGCCTGACGTAACCCATACATTTAGTACTGTACCCTACCCCCGATTTGGGTTTATTGCAATATTTTTTGGGTCAACTCTTCAGGTTGGAGGAGACAGATTGTTCATGATGGTTTAAGTTGGTGAAAGGTAAGCCGACCAAGTTGATTAGGAAAAAGAGCAATTGAAGAATCAGAGGGACAATTAATAGCATGTCGACATCTCGATGTGATATTCCAATCAATGGTTGGATGATCAATACCATCGACCTATTCCACTGCTGAATGACGGAAGCTTTTTCTTACTGATGGACTGATCCAGGGAATTCAGACTGACGGTTAGATGGTTGTTAACTTGTGTCCTTCTCTTCCTTCCCCACCTCCTTCGCGCAACTCCTTAGTAAGGGCTTCGCTCGAGTGTCGTTCCCAGGGCTAAATAGGTATGATCCATCCTTCCAAAAGAAGAGAGCTAGGCACCAGCTTCAGAATGAGAATCTTCAACGGGGATCCTTCCTTCAGTTTAGCAATCAATTAGATCCCGACTGCCTTAGCCTTGATGAAGCATAGCTTGCCGTTTGATGCGGAACATTGAGACATCGACTTTAAAGCATCTCGTAGTTGATCGGCCATCAACAGTACCAACATGGACAAGGACTGCTGAACATGGATAGAACGAGAGTCGAACTCGCGACTCAATCACTCTCTTGCTATTTTTGACCCGCGGGGAGCGCAGCAACCAAGGTGCATATTTTCATATAGAAAGAAGTGAAGCGTAGCGATTCGTACTACCGGAAAAGTTTCGCTAACCGGCGGGCAATAGAGTCCGCCGATAGGCGCAAGCAAAGCGTAGCGAATCGCATAGATAAGCCACTTATTCCTAATAAATAGGCGTAAGGGCGGGCGAAGGGGATGGATGTCTGAGCGGTTGAAAGAGTCGGTCTTGAAAACCGAAGTATTGATAGGAATACCGGGGGTTCGAATCCCTCTCCATCCGCGAGGTCATAAGTTGATAAAGGGATCTGAACCTAAGGCTTCCTCGAGGACTCTATCTTTGACTTTCAGTCTAGTGCCAATTATGTGATGTATTATAAAAAAAAAATGATCTTAGCATATATAGCGTCAGATGTTATGAAAGTAAGTCGATCTCCGAAAGCGAAGAAATAAAATCAAAGCGCATTGGAATCTTCGATCATATAGAATGTGTGCCGCGAGTGATCCGTCTGCGCAAAGGCAGAATAGCAGATTGGCTTGTCTTGCCTCTATCTTCCGGGGACTCCTAGGGCTCTTTCTATTTTCTATTTCTATCAATTGAAGAAGAGAGAGGGTAGAAAAGAAGGGGATGGATGGCTGGGCCATGAGAAGGAAGGCTAGCTATATTCTTAACACACACATGCAAGTCGGACGGGGGGAAGAGGCGGGGTAGAGTAATTGGAAAACTCATTTAAAGAAATGCTTATCAAAGGTAGTTTACTTACTTACTTGTTAGAGTAAGACAGGTTGGTTCGAGAGCCCCTTGGTCAAAGCAAAGGAAAGAGGGGTCCTGATTCCGGGACGGAGCCGTATGACGCGAGAGTGTCACGTACGGTTCCTTTGAGAAGGGTGTGATACCACCACCTATCAGGCCCGACGAGCGGTCCACGGAGCTGCATCCTTACTCACCCGGTCTATGCACATTGCTTTTTCCAGGAGGTTGGCCGCCTATCCTAGATCTTCCCATTTCCAATAGGATCCCGGGCTCGATCTGGTTTAGTATCAAGGTGATTCTCTTTCTCTTTCTATATATATGGGTCCGTGCAGCATTTCCACGATATCGTTATGATCAATTAATGGGACTTGGCCGGAAAGTGTTCTTGCCTCTATCATTAGCTCGGGTAGTCGCCGTTTCTGGTGTTTTAGTCACCTTTCAATGGCTCCCTTAATTATGTGCGAGGAATTGCTCTATTGAGTAATGGGAAGCGGGCTACTCCCCGAAAATGTCCATAGTTGGTTGGGGATTCCTTCGCTTTAGTAAGGTGAATCTTATTTTCATTTCTCTTTTGAATGAATTCCCCATACGTAGATCGCGCTCGATATTATGTATTTACTTATCGTTTTTTTGCCCTTGCTTAGTAGTTTCGTGGCAGGTTCGGACGTTTTCTAGAAAATACTCTAGTTACGCAGCATTCTTTTTCATTTCTCGTTCTTGTGTTCTTCGCTATCTCTATTTTCATTTTCATTTATAGAAGGCAAACGAAGAGTACTTTTTCTCTTCTATTGCTCATTCTAATTCATTTTCTCGTCCTTTTGTTCTGTTTTTTATTACGCTTCTTTCTTTTTGAGCAAGTTTTGGCTTTAGGGAGCGTTGTGGCGTCTGCCCTTTTTGTTCCCCATTATGTCTCATCTGGTTCTAGTGGTGGCGAATTGAGTGGTCCCCCACCTTTAGAATCCTCCTCGAGTACGGAATCGAGAAAGACTTATAGGAATATTATAGGGGCCTAGAACGAGGGTAGAGTTCGAGATCACTTTAATCAAGCCGTCGATGTAGATGACTATTTCTTTGTTTTTGATCGAAGGAACTTTGAATTACGGGTGTTGGAGCAAAAGGGCCTATTGCAAGATAGGCTCTTTGAGCTCATGCTCGCGCAGAGCAATTTGGAAAGTATTTATAAGGTATGCCTCCATAATGGTCAAACTGATATTAGGAGGGAGGCTTACGAATTCCTCCAAGAAAAGGTTAAACCATTCAGCGACCCCTCCTTTGCTGATCAGCGGGCTCTCATGTCCGCTAATCAGAATTCCTTTACTCAGCAACTGAACGAGCACGGTAGAAATTCTGAAATTTACCAAGAGTTCTACCGGCATTTTACGGATGAAGACGTCCGTCGCTCGCTCGGGTTGCCCCTACCATAGGGGGGGGTTTCTTTTCTTTCTTTTTTTTTAAGTTTTAACATTTGAATTTCTCTTACATTCTACGTTCCCGAAACGGATTCTATAAAATATTTTACATTTTCTATGATCATCTTTATTTCAGGTATTCGGGGAATTCTCCTTAATAGACGAAATATTCTTATTATGTCAATGTCAATTGAATCAATGTTATTAGCTGTGAATTCGAACTTTATGGTATTTTCTGTTTCTTTGGATGATATGATGGGTCAATTATTTGCTTTATTGGTTCCAACGGTGGCAGCTGCGGAATCTGCTATTGGGTTAGCCATTTTCGTTATTACTTTCCGAGTCCGGGGGACTATTGCTGTAGAATCTATTAATAGCATTCAAGGTTAAACATGACTCCTAGAAAGTTACCAAAATACGAAGTTCTTTCCGTAAGCTTCGCTTAAGCGACTTCATACGTTCTCTTCTTTCTTTTTACTTGGTTGGCAGGATCAGGGCCTTTCTCACTGGGCGAGCGCATCCGATTCTTAAGTGCTTTCTTAAACCACTTCCCGTTCAGTTGCTGAAAGATAAAGATAAGCTTTCTAAACTAAATGATAAAGAGTTCCACGAAGATGCAGGCTAGAAAGATGCTATTTGCTGCTATTCTATCTATTTGTGCATCAAGTTCGAAGAAGATCTCAATCTATAATGAAGAAATGATAGTAGCTCGTTGTTTTATAGGCTTTATCATATTCAGTCGGAAGAGTTTAGGTAATACTTTCAAAGCGACTCTCGACGAGAGAATCCAGGCTATTCAGGAAGAATCGCAGCAATTCCCCAATCCTAACGAAGTAGTTCCTCCGGAATCCAATGAACAACAACGATTACTTAGGGTCAGCTTGCGAATTTGTGGAACCGTAGTAGAATCATTACCAATGGCACGCTGTGCGCCTAAGTGCGAAAAGACAGTGCAAGCTTTGTTATGTCGAAACCTAAATGTTAAGTCAGCAACACTTCCAAATGCCACTTCTTCCCGTCGCACCCGTCTTCAGGACGATCTAGTCACAGGGTTTCACTTCTCAGTGAGTGAAAGATTTGTCCCCGGGTCTACGTTAAAAGCTTCTATAGTAGAACTCATTCGAGAAGGCTTGGTGGTCTTAAGAATGGTTCGGGCAGGGGGTTCTCTTAAGAATAAGGAAGACAAATAAAATCGAATTCATGTTCATGCTAAGAGAAGAGCGGATCCAATACCAAGACGACTTCTTTCTCAGAAAAGCAAGTACTTGAAGAATTTATTTTTTGATATCATGCCCTACGAGTAAGTCCCAAAAAGGACCCGCGAGAAGCCTTTTGCACCAAGCTAAGGAATGCAAAACTCGGCTTGGATCAAGGAGGGGCTCTTGGTCACAAAAGGGAATCTACTTCTTTCTTCCAAAACCTTTCTTTTTTTTCGGTATGCCGCTCCGCCTGCAAGGAGCGAAAAAAGAAATTGGTCTGTGGTGATGTCGGAATTTGCGCCTATTTGTATCTATTTAGTGATCAGTCTGCTAGTTTCTTTGATCCCACTCGGTGTTCCTTTTCCATTTTCTTCTAATACTTCGACTTATCCAGAAAAATTGTCGGCCTACGAATGTGGTTTCGATCCTTTCGGTGATGCTAGAAGTCGTTTTGATATACGATTTTATCTTGTTTCAATTTTATTTATTATCCTTGATCCGGAAGTCACCTTTTTCTTTCCTTGGGCAGTATCTCTCAACAAGATTGATCTGTTTGGATCTTGGTCCATGATGGCCTTTTTATTGATTTTAACGATAGGATTTCTCTATGAATGGAAAAGGGGTGCTTCGGATCGGGAGTAATCACTAGTGATAGGGCAAAAATACCTAGACAAACCAATCCTCATACTGATTGTGTCAGTTAAGGAAAGCTCAGGATGGTCCCATTGGTGAAGTATGTTGCTCATTTTGAGAATTGGCAAGACTTGTTCTTGTCATCAACCAGAATGAGTAGTATGCATCATTTCAAGGGGCTTTCTTGGCCTCCTTTTCTGACTTGGACACTTCTCGCCTTACTGTTCTACCATCTGAAGTAGACGGTGAGGGTAAGGATGGTGATAGTTATCCTTTCCGGCTGTGTCCTTCAGAGGTTGAGATCCTCTTCGGGATCACGGTTGTTGGAACTCTTCCCCTCTTCAGCGTCTGGTTCGGCTTTAGCTTTTTCTGATACGGATGCTTGCGCTTAGCTTCTTTCTTTGTCTTGTTTGTGTTGTAAAATGGGCGCGCTAAAGCTACAGCTATGTGCTTTGGAATCGAATAAGGCTTACTCACTTGTTCCTGATGGATCAGGACCAGTCACCTTCCCTTCTTTCATGTAAATAGGCTTCTTCCTCATGACAAGCCTTTTCGTTAGCAATCAATGAACTTCCCCCTCCACCGCGATAAGCTGACAGCGAACTAGCTCTCTTCGTGCACACAGATGCCCTAGCACCCTCCACCCGAAAGGCCTTAAGCGCGAAAAGGGAAGCAGCGAAAGAATACAAGAAAGAAAGCATATCACCAGATAAATACGTTGATCAAAGAGCGGACCCCTAAGAACGAAGGGAGTGGTTCGATTCCCTTTAGCGGGGCTTGGTAAACCACATTTTGTGTAGTGAAATGATCCATGAACAGAGGATCGACAGAAGCGAAGCTAGAATCACACCATCAGGAGTAGGTCCAAGCATTCTTCTTTTGGGCAGGTGGGTGGGGAAGGTAGAACACTAAGAATTTACGATTTAGTCGTTCGATAAACAAGATCAAAGCTATGGCCATGCGCCAAATTTCCCTGACATTCATCCATTTAGTGCAGTTACGATGTCATTGCCTAGATCTTCCTACTCATTTATGGTTTGAGTACATAACTCAATAGCTCGGGAACGAAGCGAACAATCTCGTACTAAACTATTGTGTCAAAAACTACTTCAAAAAAGGTCGGCAGAAGCCTTCTCATCATTGACTAATCGGGCACAAGAATCCTAAGCGGAACATTCCAGGTTTTCTTTTTAAACTAAAGACGTCGTGACACACAATGGATCATAGGTTTATCCTTTGAAGGGGAATTCCCAACATCAGATGACCGAGAAAGAATTCCAAGAGGGGTCCTGTATGCTATTATTCCAATGCTGACATGTCAAATAGAAAATTTCTTCCTGGAAAAAAAAAGCTTTCATCGTGTGACCACATCTCTGTATGGGCGGAGCGCGGGCATAGAACAGAGCTTCAAGCAGGCATTACATCGATCCAATCCCTACTTATCTTGGTCTCCTAATCACATAGATAGGGACAGAGTGACAGCAAACAGAGATGAGGAGAAGGTGTCAAGTGTAACCATTGACTGAGCTGGACCAGGAACATCAATTAGAGCTCTTGTTTCCCTCTCCAACCTAGCTACAAGAAGAAAGCTTCATCAAGCATCCCCCGTGGAAGAGCCATAGCGAGAGAGACCTTCCTTGCTGCTGCCTAGCCATACTTCAGCGAGATGTTTGTATTTCCCCGTGATTTTCGCTATCCGACCTCTTTGCCTAATAAGAGCACCCAACAATTGATAACTTCTGTCGTCAAGAGAGATCAAACTTTCTCCATTCGTGACCCCTTTCATACTTAGAAAGAGGGTTTAGTGAGATTTAGTATTCAAAAGCATAGATAAAGTCGTGTATTGTATCTGACGATCGGAAGGCATAACGCCCGTACCATTCTATGGAATATTGAGGTTCGAATCCTGCCCCCGCCTAATCACTTGAGATGCTGGGGTGCCCCAAGTCAGTCCTTTGAGAAAGGAGTATATTAGTCAAAAGACTGAAGGTTTTGAATAAAAAATTAACAGATATGGGATAGATGCGCGCTATCTGCTGTTTGCGCCTTATCCTTAGGACGAATAGGTTGTTTCGGAATAACCGGTTTTAGCAAGAAGGGGAAGGCAAAGCACTGACATAGTTGATGCAGAGGCCAGCCACAAGAGATAGCAAGTGATCAGAAAGGAATCACCTTCACCCCCCCCGGCAAACGTGGTTCAAATGATGATGAGTCAAGCTCAGTTCAGAGGTAACCCAAAAAGTTTCAAACCATCAAAGCCTTAAGGCATTGAACGTGTAAGTCCAGTTGAGGGGAACCTTACCGGGACGGTAACGGCTCTCTATAATGGTCATGTGCTATCTGTAGAGGGGGGCTCTTCCAGAAGTTGTCCTCTAGGAGTGGTTCACCTTTCCTTACGGAAGAGGTGTCTCTGATCAGAGATAGGGTCGGTGCAGTCCCATACCAATAGGATATTGGCTAGGACACTGATCGCCGCGGAAGTAGAAAGGTCCAGTCAATCATCTGATTTGGCTAGACGAATCCTCCCGACTTGATGGTTAGGGGCATGAAGAATCTTGGTGCTTTGTTCATGTAAATGAGCAGGGTGCTAGGGTTACTAAGGATGTCTTGCCACTCTCAACTGCACTTGTCCTGGGTGACAAGGAGCCGTTAAGAGCACCGGAGTGGACCGCTAATATTGTGGTTACTCTACATTGTGGGTGTCTTTCGTACTGGACTATGGTGTTCATGCCAGGACTGTCCTTCACTTACCTTGAGCCGGCTCATCACCTAGGGCAAGGGAAGCCACAGGACTAGTTGACTTTGAGTGCACCTGAGCGTCACGTGGCATAGCCCAATGCCGATAAACTCTTTAAGTAGAGTTTTCCAATGCCCATGCCGAAAAGGAAAGCACTGACCCATCAAGCCCATGCCACCCGCAACGAGAGCCCTATAGAAAACGCATAGAGCGAGAGAGATAGGGATTCATATGCGAGGGTACTTTACACATAAGATACGCTGATTAAACTCCATTTAGCCGCCATTGGAGTGACTTGAAATTCCACGAACTCAGTAGTTAGCCGCTGATAAACAAGAAATCGTTGCTAGGACACGAGCCCGGGCATGTGAGAGAGACGTAAGAAGTGTAACCACAGGTCGTTCCTGCTGAATACCAAAGTTCCGAGAATCTACGGTAGCAGGGGAACAAGATAAGTCAGCGTTAAGGGTAGGGACAAAACTTCTGTTAGTAGCTTGTTGATTGGCTAAGAAAGGTCCTGTAGCTGGCTGCTGGTGGAGGAGGCGAATGTAGCTAGGCCCTGTAGCTAGAGCAACCAAACAAGAAAGCTCTTCCCTTGCAGTTAGTTCTTATCGAGATCGAATTGGGTAAGGGCCATACCATAGGGGAAGGTGCACTGATTCTTTCCCTGAGTCACTAACCCTAAAGAAAGAGTGGTCCAGGATCAGAGGAGAGGCGTGATGGTAGGCCTAATCCAGAAGTCTAATTTGGACTTGAAAGGACCTTTGCCTCTGTGTACTAAAGCAGTGGATAGATCGATTCTCTTAAGAATAGGAAGTAAGGTAAGTGAAAGGTATGCAAGCCTAACTCATCCACTCATTAGGTTCGGGAATGATACATAAATCGCTTCCCCATATATGATCTATCTTCCCAGAACACGGAATCGGCTTTCTACGAGAGCCTGTCGGGATTGGGTCGGTGTTAAGTAACATAGCAAGAGGTCTTACAAAACTATATAAACTGGAAACCTTAACTCCCGAATAAAACTAACCCGGTAGGGCCAGCCAGGATGTGGCCCACTTTAGAGACATACATAATAGGCGGGAAGATGGAGTGAAGTTAGTCGTCCCCTACTTCCCTTTTTAATAATTTCGGCTAGGCGATCAGCCATTTCCTTTTTTGACAATTTGTGAACTGTCTCATTGGAATATGGTGACTCCTCTTTTTCCTTATCGTGACGAAACAATTGCAGAAGCAATCTAAAAGCGGAATTCCATAATTTCTCGAGCAGAGGATCTAGTTCCACACCAATACGCTTATCTTATATAAGAGAATATATACACTTAGCGTACCTACAATCGCTTGCTTTAGCTACTTACTCGGGAACTAGCTTCGCACCTCACCCCGGGAACTCAAAGGTGCGTAGCTTGCTTGTGAAAGGGGTGTTCCCGTTCCTCCGGCTCTAGGTAATTTTTTTTTTTAAGAAATTCCATGCCTCCTTATCCATATCTGTCTATGAAGGTCACAGAATGGCTGCTAACTGCTCTGACACCATTCCTTGATTCGTCTTAGAGTTAGAGTGCTATTACGAGACCTAAGTAATGAGATTGTTGATCTAACGGGTAACGAAAGCTAAGAGCAGTGGATTCGTAAAATGTTCGGAAGCTTCGAGTGACCGTATCAATCCCGGTTGTAGGAAAACAGAAGGAAGCAGGGAAGGGCTGGAAAGAGCCTCTTCTCGGAACATATTCCAATCCTTACAGCTAAGGCTGACTCCTTCCTATACCTATAGAAAACTCCAGGGAGATCAGACTGACGGTTAGACGGGTTCGTTTCGATGTCAATCGCATCCAAGGCGTCGTAAAACCTGCGTAGATTTCGGTTGGTTGATGGTCTATAATCAACCTTTCACCTTAACTGCATAGTTGATTGTACGCCTGAGGCTTCTTGTGTCCAGGCATCGATCGGGTTCGGTCGGCTCGGGTAGGGCCCTTCTTTCTTAACTCTTAGTGTAGTAGACCTCGATAAGAGACAGCCACAGATGAGAGATCAATGCTAGGTCGAACCGTTCGGAAATGCCAATTAGCAGCAGCCGATTGAACATATGTATCACCGGCAGATAGAGTATCCGTGTAGTATCAAAAAATTCATTCCAGAGCGG
Source organism: Amaranthus tricolor (assembly GCF_026212465.1). Lineage (NCBI taxonomy): Eukaryota > Viridiplantae > Streptophyta > Magnoliopsida > Caryophyllales > Amaranthaceae > Amaranthus > Amaranthus tricolor. Next base: position 17,936,638 of record NC_080057.1, read on the forward strand.
AACTCAAAAAGGGCTGGCGAGGCTTTAATCTGACGCAACATGCATATCTTCGTTTTGCGATTCCTTAACAGCTGCCTCGATCATCTCCTTCTACTCTACGTTTTCAAGCATTTTCATCTGTGTGTCAATAATTTATTTATATGCTGACTCAATTGTCTCTAGTCATACTAATCTCTCCCAATCCCGTCTACAATATCTGGATAAGCCGATGATTTACTTATGATTTTACTTACATTAAGCAGCTCTGGCTGAGATGCCCACAAAATACTGGATCCAATACATAAAGAAAGAAAAAGTAGCATTTGAAGGTTCGAAGAGCTTAGTTGCAAGACTAAGGAGAGGGATTCAAAAATTAACGTTAGGAAAGCGGAAAAGCTCATCAAGTCGGAGTGGGGCATGTCAAGGTAGCTATAGTCGTGGATGCGGTATCGCTGCTGAGGTGGGTCGATTGACAGGTTTCCACGCATGGAGCTCCTGTCGTGGCTCGATTGGCATTTTCGCATTTCGTTCCTAACGTCGCTGGCCGAGAGATCGCTTCGTGATCTGCTGAGGTCGATCCACTCGATCAAGATAACATATTGAGTTGGATTAGTAGGGTTTCCTTCTAGACCTAATGTGTTCCAAAAAAATGGATCTCTTCCCTGATCAACATGCTTTAAGGCCCTTCTTGGCCTATTGATCACGTGATTCAATTGAGGGTCGGCTGGCCTTCCAGCGATAGTAGTTAAGCCTTACTCTTTAGAGTAAGTGAATTGGCATTACCTTAAGGCCGGGAACTTCGGATAGTCAATCAGCCTTTTCTCAAGCCCACTTACAAACCAACTCATGCCTCTTGCTTTAGGAGCTGAGCTTTTTCTGCATTGATAGCCTCCTCCAGCAGATCCAGGGTTTACAATTCTTCAATCTCCCCCGGCTAATGCCACTTTCCAAGTTCTTTCATCCTGGAGAAAGAATTATTTTTTCAGGGCTTAGAGGAGAATCAAAAAAGAGGACAGGCTCAATCGATTGAAGGATAGAGCGGAGCATCTAAGCGAGTAAAAGGGGCTAGCTTGGATGCCCGGGCATGGGCTAGACTTACAAGGAGAGAGAAGCCTACCATAAGAAAGATGTTCTGCCAGAAGAACAAATCGGTATTCTGGAAGTGATGGGATCCGCTTAGTTGGGTGATCGAGTATCTGATAGCTGCCAGGAAGAGGCACCGAGGAGGGGCAGAAAGAACAGAAGCTGAGAGATTCACCTGCAGGGACGCGCTCCGGTCTAAGGCCTTGGCTGACTTACGATCTCCGCGAAGCTCCACCCTCAAAGGGGAGCTATGTAGACAGATTTTTTGGTCTTTACTTTCGTGTTTGGAGTAGGTGATAATGAGGAACAGCAAGGAGATGGCTTTTTAGCCAAAAAAAAGTGTGGTGTGGGTAGCCTGCCCCAATCAAGCGTAGCGATCACCGAACGATTGATTCCTATTCTTATGATAAAATATTCTTGGATGATATAGATGGTGGGAACAATGAAGCGGATTCTTCATCTGCATCGGAGAACCGGCATCTCAGAAGGAAAGGAAAGGCTTAACGCCCTTGCTTGCTGGGCTACTTTGCGGATAGAAGTAAAAAAATTAAGGAAGAGATGGCCTTGGGCCTCTTCCGGATTCTATTCTATTAAAAGGGGATTCCCAGGTTCTTTCACTCCAAGACTAGTTGCCTTAACGAATTAATATGCTTTTGCTTTTTTTGACACCGGCGAATGCTGAATACGGAAGAATACAATGAAATCAGAACAAAGCGGGTAGACCATATTTCTTACAGAATTCGGAGAATTCTAACTCAGAATAAGCTCTTTTGACCAATTAGCCCGTTTGGTAGCCAGAAAGAGGATATCATAGAAAGCATTCACATTAGTTTCTACGGTCACTGATCAAAAGCACATTCATTAAAGGATTTATCCTTGATAAGAATCAGAGGAACTGCCTGAGGGTCTTTCGATAAGGAAATAAGGTAAATTCCTCATCCGAAACTGATTCTTCGGGAGCCTTCTCGAGGAGGAGATAAGTCCCGGACTTAGCGAAAGAGAAGGTTATGAAATAGCTTAGTGCTAGCTAAGGTTATGTAGTAAATTATTAGAATAATAAGGTTACGCAGTAACTCACTCGTTAGAGTGAGGTTATGTAGTAGCTTAAGCGAAGCTTAAGGAAAGAGTCTAGTCTAGAGGGTCAAAGGAGAGATGCCAATAAGCAAGATAGAACTTAAAAGTGTTGGGTTTCAGATAGGGGACGACTCTATTCCTACGAAAGAAGGCGGAGGGATTAGACACTGACGCCTACCGGTCGGGCACGCAGGAAGAAAGGAGGAGGGGTTTCTATATTTATATGGGAATCTCTCTTTGTGATGAGATCGACTCTCGCCTCTCAGCCGGCCAAGGAGGATCGAGAGGCTTTACTTACACAGAATTATCGAAGAGGGAGGGGAGGGTCTTTTATATCTCTCTGCATTTAGTCGTGATCCTTAGGCTTTTCAAGTACTAAGTAAGTAAACTACCTTTTATTTGGACAATCAGACTGATAATGTCCATAACCTTGACACTTAAAGCACTTGACTCCTGCCTTCTTGTCTGCTGATGGAGACACTGCCTTGCCCTTGTCTTTAGCTGTCTCAGACTTCTTTGCAGCCTCTGGCTTGGGAGTGTAAAAAGAACTGCCTTTGTGAAATGGCAAGTTGCTTCTAAACACTGGCCTCTTCTTCTTCTCCTTCTGATGCTTCTCCAACTTGAGAGCCAAATGATACATCTCTTCCAATGTAGAATACTGCTGTAACTCAACTTTCCTTAAGCTTCACTTAAGATACTACATAACCTTGCAATATTCTTGTCTTAAGATCTCTAAACTCATCTTCCTCATAATATCTTCTAGAATCCCTGAAATCTCTCCTATAGCCTCTCCTTTGCTCTGATGCTGAACTTCCTGCCACTATTTCTTCTTCCCATTCATAATTGTAATCATCCTCCTGAACTCTATTAGGCTCCTGATTCACAGGTGGGGGCTGATTCCTGTTAGACAGCAAGATTTCTTCCAATTTACCTTCTAAAGCAGCTATCATCCCTTTCAACTCCTGTCTTTCCTACTTCTCTTCTTTCATTTCCTTCTCCAAGCCTACCAGTTTAGCTTACTCTAAGGTCATACCCCTTCTGAACCCAGGGACAGGACCTTGATATCTCCTATATGAGCTAGAGGGTTGCTCATCATCAGAAGACATAGTTCAGGGTTAAGGTTATATAGTATCTTAAGCATAAGAAGCTGTCAATGAAATGATAGAATAAAAAAAAATGAAGAATAACCCACTAGTAGGGAAGAGATATGGCTCAGTAAAGAGAGTTTTAGAAAATTAGTAAAGCGCGCTAGCTGCAATCTTTCTAAGCGAGAAACTTGACTTTGAGAAAGAAGGTGCTTATTGCCGCTTTATTAGTAAGTTAGCTTGTTTTATATCAGTTGCTTGCTTTTCTAATAAAAAAATGAAAGAGTTGGCGCGTTAGCGCTTTCGTTTTCTATAAGGACATTTAGGCTTTACTAAAGGGCTTTCCGGGTGCGCAGCCCTATACAAGTTTCCTTTCAAATGACAACTGCCTCTTCCCGCTGCGAGGGCGTTGCACGAAACCAAACCGCCCCCCACCCGATCAAGTACCAGTTGCTTCGCTGGTAGGCCTACTTAGGTTAGGGGGCATTGTCCCTCAGTTCTTACCAACCTCCGGTGCGTAATCGACATGTTGCTAGCTTCAACTCGGTTGAATAAGAATCATTGATTCCCTCTGCTGTCCATTTCTTATTCATTCAGGGTGCTCGGCCTTTCGCTCCTCTCGCTATCGGTCGAGCTACATACCCTCTCGCTGACGCTCGAGCCATTTCATCCCAAAGGTCGAGTGTATTATAGAACTTTATAGTCGAGCTCAATTTCATCGACCCTTTCAGTCGAAGTCGAGACTTGAAGTACCTTTCTCAAACCATAACAAGTCGGAACGTTAGGGAAGCCCACGGAGCGGGAAGACCACCTGACCGGAGCGAACCTACCGAAGGGACTTGACTTATCCGAACCAACGATAGCGGCTTAAAGCTAAGCCTATCACGAGCAGCGTCGCTGCTTGATCGTCGGGGAGGAGCATTTCAAAATATGGGGCAAAAGATCAAGCGCTTTTACTTTGTCTCCCGGGATCCACCACAGGTTGGGTTTGAGTGAGAGCCGTGTGATGGGTGACCTTATTGCACGGTTCGGAGAGCACTTTGAGTCTGCGCTGCTGAATGGAAGCCCCCCTCTCAAGCAAGAAAGAAGCGGCCCTTTCCACGGCGGAGTCACCATTGACTCTATTTATTATTATGGAAAATTCTTGTATCAAGATGTCAATCTGAGATCTGATTTTGGTTCGATACGTCCACCTACGAGACTCACCTTTGGCTTTCGTCTCGGTAGATGTATTATTATACATTTTCCCAAAAGAACATTCATTCATTTTTTTTCTTTCTCAAAGTGTGGATTTCATATAGTAAAAAAAGGCTATATCCGAAACGTACGAAATATAGTAAATACCGTAAAGGCAGATGTAGTAGGGGTTGCAAACTGGACGGTACACAACTTGGTTTTGGAAGATATGGAACTCTTGTCAAGCTGGTCGTCTTTCATATCGAGCCATTGAAGCAGCGCGTCGGGCTATAATAGGACAATTCCGAAGAAATGGTAAGATATGGGTAAGAGTTCTCGCAGATCTCCCTATTACCGGGAAACCTACAGAAGTCAGAATGGGAAGAGGAAAAGGAAATCCTACGGGTTGGATTGCTCGTGTGTCCACGGGACAAATCCCATTTGAAATGGATGGTGTGAGTTTGTCAAATGCTCGACAAGCCGCTACATTAGCGGCGCATAAACCATGTTCGTCAACCAAGTTCAATGGTCGTAACGTAATTGGTTAGTGGAACCGGGCCGGGATTCAAAAGAATTAGGCGAAGTCTTTGTTCCTGAACGACGGGAGTGGAAAGACACTAAGGGAGAGGGATATACTCCTTTATTTTTGTAATCGCCGAAATTGTACGATGAACCTTTTTGTTCCAGGTGTACGACCCAAAAACTTGACTGTTTATTAAAAAGGGCCCGTTTTAATAAAGTGATAGTAGTAAGAATAAATAAGAAAGAGAAGAGCTAAGATGCAGGTAATGTCTAAATAACAATTAAGCAAGAGCAAGCCAACAAGCTAAAAAGAAAGAGTTAGTTGGCAAGCTAGCTGCATTTCTTGTGAGTCGACCCGCGCACGGGCAAGCAGCGGAGGTAAGATCGACCCAAGGGTCACATACGTACATCAACCACATGTGTATAGTGCGGTTAGCAGGTGAGGGCAGCATTGTTGTTCCTAGTCTCTGTCTGAGAGAATTGGAATGGAATTGGAGAGGAACGAAGTAGCTCGACTGTTAAGGTAGTTGACTTACTCACTCAAAAGAGTGAGGAGAGGAACGAACGAAGGCGTAAAGAACTAGAGCAGGAAGACGAGTTAGAATCTTTTTGTATGAACAGGTCTATTGGTTGGCTTTAGTAGCTGGAGCTGAAGCAAGCACTCTGCATACTTTATGAAAGAGTCATTCGAGTAGACACGTCAGCTGGTGGAGGTTCTGGCCTTGGTCTCTGTTAAAGGCCCTATTTCTTATATATCTTCTATAGGGCTTTCTAAATTCTTATTATACCTATTTCACGGCCTGCTCCATATCTTGCCGCCCTTGCTTTCTGTGGAAGGTTCGATTACGGGAAGGAAATAGAGGTCACAAGGTAAGGGACCACTTTCCTTTTATGCGTGGAAAATGAATCAAAGCAGTTCTCCCTTACTCTAAGAAGTAAGCAAGTAGAAATCGACCTGCAGGTCGTCTAAATAAATGGTTCTTTTTTATGCTCATATAGAAGAAAAAGGATTCATTGGGAGGGCCATGAGAAATCCACTTTGTACCTTCGTATCTATAATCTAAACACTTCTCACCTCTGTGCCTTCTTTACTTCCCGGCTCAAGCAAGAGCCAGAGTGACAAGAACAAGCAAGCTGAGAGTAATTCCATACCCATTTCGGATAAAGAAATCCCTAATTCGAGCTCGCAAAACGGGGATAGATTTGTTGCAAATGAGGTATCTGCTGCAGAATTAGAGAAGATTAATAAAGAATTTGCTTTCCTTGTCCAACAAATGAAGAAGTATGAGCAAGGTTTTGATAACTCTAATGGATTAATAGCGCAAAATGAAGGAATTACTGGTAGTGAGAAAAAGAAGCATTCTGAGAATGAAACTTCAATTCAGCATGTCGTAGAACCAGAAAAGACCTTGGATAAGCTTCCTAATCAGAGGAAACCATGGTCCAATTTCTTTAAGAAGAATACCAAAGGTATGCTCCTTTCATTTGTTGCTCCTGTGATTAAAGCTGGGGTTCCTCTTGCTCAGTTAGATAAAAATGAAGTTTTGAAAATGTCAAAAACCTGGGAAAATGCTGTGGTTATGTATGTGGTAGGGGACACTCCTTCTGTTATGTCATTGCATAAATTCATTGCTCTTTATAGGAGTTTTGTTTTATTTAGGGAAGTCAATATATTGTGCATATTTGTTTTGTAGGTTTCCTATTGTTATTAGGAAACGGTAGTCTTGTATATAAGGTGCCGCTCATTGTATTAAGTTTTTCCCAAGCAATACAGAAAAGACTTCTCTCACATCTTATGGTTTAACATGGTATCAGAGCAAAGGGAGATCCTGTGTATTATTGCCGTTTGGAGTTTTTTGTTTGTTTAACATCACGCTATTTCTCTTCCATTTTTGTTGGGCGTGATAATTTCGTTTGTAGTTTGGAGGTTTTGTTTGGTTTATTTTCCTTCCAGATCACGTTCCTCTTTCTTCCATTTTTTTAAACTATCCGCTGCTACATCTGGCTTCTTCGAAGTTGTGGTTTGTGTTACGCCGAGCACCCACATATCAATTGGACTCTCCTCTCCATTTTTTTACAATGTCTGGTGGTAGTAAGTCTCCTCAACTCATCCATGATCCCTCGTCAATTTATTATCTCCATCCACAGCGGATTTGCCTTACCTGATTTGACTGGTGTTACCGGGGGTGGGGAAGACAATGATCCCCTGTCGTGGGCTCTCACTTTAGTCTACCCGGTGCCAGTCTTTGTTGGTGAAATAGAATCAATCGAAATCAGCAATAAGTCATATCACAAAAGGGAATATCAATTATGGAGTCCCTGCACTAGATATGTTCATGACAAAACTGCTCATTTGCAGCCGATTGAACACGCACAATGTGTGAATAATAGAGGTAGTAATGGGGCAGAATGTTGTCCTGAGTCCGCTATTGAATCAGCGTTAGTCTTTGCTGTTCAAGGTCGTGCCGCTTCTGTGGGAAATGACAGAATGTCTTGTACTAACATGATACATATGCCATCCCAACCAAATAGTCAATTGAATCATTTTATATCTTTGGTTGGTACTGGAAACTCAGGCACTATGATTCATGATGCCTTCTCTGGTAAGAAATTTTCTTCTGTTTATCTGTCAAATTGGATTCTGGACAGTGGTGCATCACACCATGTCTGTAACAACATTAACAAATTGAAAAATGTTCGAAATGCTGGTGCTAACGAAGTTGTTGTCATTCCGGATGGAACTTGCTTAAAAGTTGAGAAAATAGGTGATGTTGAGATTAGTAAATCTCTTAAACTGGAGAATGTACTTTATGTTCCAGATTTGAAATGTAATTTGATCTCAGTAAAAAAGTGAAGTGAAAATACGGGTTGTGCTATTACTTACTACATGAATCTTTGTGTGATACAGGATCCGACCACGCGGGCACTTATCGGACTAGGTGATCATAAAGATGGCATTTACTATTTGCGTAACACACATAGTGCCTATGTAATGGTGGCGAAGAAGAGTACTGCGGAACTTTGGCACAAACGCTTAGGACACCCCTCCCACAGGAGTCTATCATACTTGTTTGAAGTTTGCAACTTTTCTTTTGAAAAAAAAATAGTGTTGGGTGTTGTGATGTTTGTCATCGTGCGAAACAAAGACGTCTTCCTTTTCCATTGAGTGATAATAAAGCCTCTCGTGCACTTGAGTTAGTTCATTGTGATCTATGGGGTAGATATCATAGACCATCTTTGTCAGGGGCTCACTCTTTTTTGACAATTGTTGATGACTATACACGTGGTACTTGGGTGTATCTTCTTCGTGAGAAGTCAGAAACTCATAAGATTTTTGTGCAATGGTGCGGAGGCAGTTTGGAGCAGACATTAAGATAGTGAGAAGCGATAACGGGACTGAATTTGGAGGGCCACTAAGTGAGTTTTTTATAAGTCAAGGAATAATTCACCAAACCTCAAATGTAGACACACCTCAACAAAATGGCCGAGTTGAAAGGAAACATCGCCATATTCTCAATGTAGCCCGTGCCCTTCGCTTTCAAGCTAACCTTCCCATCTCCTTTTGGGGAGAATGCATTCTTACTGCTGTCTATTTGATCAACCGTACACCAACTCCTTTACTTAAGGGTAAAACTCCCTATGACATGTTATATGGACAAACTCCTTCATATGATGTTTTACGTGTGTTTGGGTCTTTCTGTTTTGCCAACAATAGACCTCGGGTGAAAGATAAGTTTGGTTCTCGTACTCGGAAGTGCATCTTTGTAGGGTATCCCCATGGGAAGAAAGGGTGGCGGTTATTTGATTTAGAAAGACGTGAATATTTTGTCTCTAGAGATCTTCTTTTTGTTGAGGACAAATTTCCATATACGGAGCACTATGATGAGATTGCGGATGATTTATGGCTTGAATCTTTGTTGCATTCTCATGATTCTCATAATTATACAAAGCATGATGATATTAATGTACGGGGAAGTACTGATGTGCCTTCTAGTACTAGTGAAGTTATTGTTCCTAATTCAAGCAATGAAAGGCACGCTACTGATGTGCCTCTTAGTACTAGTGGGGTTATTGTCCCTAATTCCAACAATGATATGCACGCTACTGCTCAAAGGTCGCAACCGACGCATGTCATCAGCGGCAATGAGTTGCCAACTACTACTGATTCTACTGATACGCAGCCCTCTATTAATGTTCCTAGAACTTTGGCGTCCTCGCCAGCTGCTCATGCTGATCCGCAGCCACCTAGTGGTGCTGCCGAGTCCATGGATACCGCGGATGTAAGGGGGAGTCTTGCAGAATGTGGGGATCTTGGTCGAGGACTTCGGAAGAAAATGCCATCTACAAAATGGAAGGGATATATTACTAGTATGGTTCGTCTAATAAACCCTGTCACATCTTCTCTTTCACCCGACTCAACTCGATAAATCGATGCTCTTGAACGGAATGGCACATGGACTGTTACAGATCTTCCGCCTGGTAAAAAGGCTATTGGCTGCAGGTGGGTCTATAAAGTGAAATAGAATTCAGATGGCTCTGTGGAACGACTTAAGGGTCGTCTTGTGGTGTTTGGGAACAGGCAGGTTGCCGGCATCGACTACAATGACACTTTTGCTCCCGTAGCGTCAATGGTAACTCTTCATTTCAAACAAATCCTGAGTAAATGACCAAAGAAGGTGGGTGAGGAAAGATTTGGGACATGGGATTCCTGCTGATCCTGTACACCCACTTGAATAGAAGAGAAGACTAAACTAAGGATTAGACCCCAGCTTAGCATCCATAAAATATTAAAATTTTAAGAGAAAGGCTTTAAGGCGCAGCCAGTGAGCTAGGGTTCTGTATCAGTCTCCACCCTTGTTTTTCTAACAAGGCCAGATTTTAATCAGATATATTTAGAAACCAACCCCATTAAACCTTTCCCCTTTTATAAGCACATATGATCCCAGCTCTTCCAATCAATTTGCTTTTCATTCCCAGTCTGTCCCCACCAAGAATTCCTAAGGAGAGTCTAGTAGTTCTTTACTTTCTTTACTCACATAATCCTTCTGGCAAAAGGAAGCAGTACATTAGACTGAATTCCATCCAGTCTGAAGCTAGTGAAGCACTTTGCTTGGCTTGTTTAGTTTTGTCCACATTCTCAGTAAAATAATAACATTCCACCGGGCACCCTTAAGCCCCATAGGTATAGGTAAAAAAAAAAAGAATCCCTACCAAGCCTTTCGATTTAATCTTTATATAAGAGCATAGGTAATTCTTTATGGATTTTGAATTACTGCTTGCCCTTTCTTTTCTACCTCCTGCGGTTGAACAAGGGCATCATCCTTTCTTCTTAGCTGCTGCTAATAGGTCTGGATACATAGAAGCCTTTCCAATATTGAGCACAGCAAAGCAGATCAAACCTATTCCTGCTAGACCGCTTACTAAGCCTCTGTAAATAGGATATGATCCAACCAAAGCTGGTGCTTCTCATTAGAATTCCAATGCCCTGAGACATTTCCCTTAGTCTTTTTGACTAGAAAGCCAAAATTGCTTTATTTGATCGATTAAAGAGAACTTACTTTGGCCCCCCACTCGTACTGAGACTGATTGTGCTTTCCATGTTTGCTTTGCCATATTATGTATTCCGTATGTAAGGTCTTGGTCTTACTGAATTAGTATAGTTAGTTTCATTGATTGCGGATTGCCTTTCAAAAAAGTACGTTTTTGGGGATGTTCATGTCCTTCGCAGGCTCCGTGACAACAGATACATTTACATAAAAGAATATTCTTTGTGGACCGACCAAGCGGTAGGGCCTCCCATGTGGCGCACCCTCACACCAAGGGGATTTCGAACTAATCTAAACATGCGGAGGGCTAGCTCTTCTGCCTTCAGGAACTCCCACTCCAAGCTTTGGCATATGGAATAGAGTCGGTAGCACCGGTTGGTTCTATTAGTTCAAGCGTTTTATATCACTCCTAAATTAAGGCAGTGAGCAAGGATACCCACCAAGAGCACAGATGGGGCATAGCGGAGATGCAGGCTCGATTCCTTTCTTTACAAGATTCCGATAAAGAAGATCCAATCCTATCTTATTGGAAATAGTCAAGCATAAGGCTAGCCTTCTTCTGAGCCAAGATTCAACGCAGTATCGGGGACCATTAGACTTGTTCATTTTTGAATCTTTTTCCTTACTGCAAGAAAAATTCCATGAAGTCCTCTCGAGTCTCAAAGGGCAACAGGAAAATAGCTTTGATTCCAAAGAAGGAAGATTGGCTTAGGTTACAGGAAGAAAGAAAGTGAAGGTCTAGGCCAATATATATAATGCTATTGTAATAAAATTTCTATCGCTTTAAAGGCGCCCTTCGATCGAGCCTTTAGAAAAAGGGGATAAAGATTAGGAGTCAGAAAAGGTAGTTGACTTACTTAGTGCTTGCAAAGCATTAAGTTAAGGACTGACGCCTTTTTTGTTCGTCATTTGTGCGGAGGGCTTTTCTGTGCTTTTGAGGGATGCTGAGAAAAGGAAGAATATCCATGGTTTGAAAATCGGCAGACATGTTGATCCTATTACCCATCTCTCTTTTCGCGGATGATAGCTTACTGTTGGGTTTGTGGCTTTTATGGCCCAATTTCTTTGGCGCGCGGTCGGTGCTCAAAATATCACTAGATATTTCAAGTCAAGGAGCTAGTAGCATCAAGAAGGTTCTAGCTTAATCTTGAATTTGAGAAAGCTCGTACAATGCTAGTCTTCTTGGACACTTTGTGAAGCATGTGAGCACGCATGATCGCCACATGGAGTGATCTCTACATTGAAGATGGTGCACGTGTTCCATGCTTTCTCTTGTTGCGCGCTAGAAGCTTCTTCATGTTGAGAGCCTATGAAGCAACTCACCACCATCCATTAACCGACCTCTACTCCTATAAATAGGAGTCTTTGGGTATCCTGTGTGTGTGCGCATTTGGGTGTGTGCACACCACCCCAAGAGCTCTTCTACTCCTCCACCTTACCTTACCCATAAGCCTTATAATTACACTCCTTATACTAATCCACTAGCCCTCTTGTACTACTCCTTTGCGAGTTATCCTAATAGTGAGAGTTGTAAGATTAACCTTCACCCTAATACTTTGGGTGTTCTTGTACTCTCATTATTTTCATATAGTGGATTTTTCGGGTTCTCGTCGTTTGTGGGTTTTTTTACCTCTAATTTAGAGGATTTTTCCCGCGTTAAATACTGTGTCCATTTACATTTACTTTTATTGTCATATTTACACCTTTATTTCTTTTTATCAATCTCCACATCTTTTATTGATTCCGCGCGCACTCACAACCCCAACAATTGGTATCCGAGCTGAAGGTTCATTATGTCGACTGTCACCAAGTTCGACATCGAGAAATTGGATGGCAAGATAAGCTTTAGTATCTGGAAGGTCCAGATGAAGGCCGTTCTTACACAGAACGGATTAAAAAGGGCTTTAGATGGAAAATCTAAGAAGCCGGAGTCGATGACAGAAGAGCAATGGCAAGAGTTGGACGAGAAAGCCTTGTCAGCGATCCAACTATGTCTAGCCAAGGAGGTCTTACGTGAGGTCATTCATGAGGAGAGCGCAGCCGCATTATGGTTGAAGCTGGAGTCTCTCTACATGACCAAAAGTCTAGCCAACAAACTTCGTCTCAACGAATGCTTCTTTACTATTCGTATGGCTGAAGGTACTTCCATCCAAACTCATCTCAATGAGTTCAATTCTATTATTATTGATCTTGAAAATTGAGATGTCAAGATTGATGATGAGGATAAAGCTGTCTTATTGGTTGTCTCCTTACCTCCCTCTTACAAGCACTTTAAGGAAATCATGTTATATGGTAACAATGAGACTTTCTCTTTTGAGGATGTTCAATCTCATTTACTCTCAAAAAAAAGAGAAATTGGATCTTGAAGTGCATTCTGATGATAGAGCTGAAGGCTTAAATGGTTGAGGGAGATCACAAGAAAGAGGAAGTACCCATAAAAAGAAATTCAGATCTAAATCTAGGGGACGTAAAACCAATGTCACCTGTCGTTATTGTCAAAAATCAGGGCATGAAATTTCTGATTGTTATAAGTTGAAAAATAAAAAGGAGAAAGAATAAAAATCGAAACAACCTCAAAAATCTGCCGAAGCTAGTTTCATTGAAACTGACTCTGAAGGTGACTCGGTATTACTTGTAACTTCTGAAAAGAAGAGTCTTAATGAATGGGTCCTTGATTCTGGTTGCACCTATCACATGTGTCCTCATAGGCACTGGTTTACCACTTATGAATCTGTTGATTGTGGTACTGTCTTGATGGGGAATGATTCTCCTTGTAAGGCTATTGGCATGGGTTCAATTAAAATCAAAACTCATGATGGCGTTGTCAGGACCAACACTAAGGTTCGTCATATTCCTGACTTAAAAGGCAATTTGATTTCACTGGGTACTCTTGAGTCTCTTGGTTACAGATTTTCAGCTGAAGGTGGAGTTTTGAAGGTCAGTAGAGGTGCCCTGGTGCTCATGAAATTTGAAATGGCAGTCTGTATGTTTTGCAGGGACATAGAGTGACAGGTTCATCGGCAGCTGTCTCATCCTCACTTTCTGATTCTGATCTCACTCGCTTGTGGCATATGCGCCTTGGCCACATGAGTGAGAAAGGCATGGATCTCCTGAGCAAGCGTGGTCTTCTTGGTTCACCCGGCACGGGTAAGCTATAATTCTGTGAACATTGTGTTTATGGGAAAGAAAAGAAAGTAAGTTTCTCTACTGCTACTCACAGCACCAAAGGTGTTCTCGATTATGTTCACTCTGATCTTTGGGGACCTTCTAGGGTCACCTCAAATTCTGGCAAACGTTATTTGATGACCATTATTGATGATTTCTCTCGAAAAGTCTGGACTTCTTTCTTGAGGCAGAAAAATGAGGCTTTGTCCATCTTAAAAAAGTGGAAGATTCTTGTTGAGAACCAGACTGGGAGAAAAGTGAAAAAGCTCAGGACTGATCGAGGCTTGGAGTTTTGTGATGATGAATTTACAGAGTTCCGCGCACAAGCCGGTATTGCTAGACACAAAACATTACCCGGCAGGCCTCAACAAAATGGTGTAGCAGAACGTATGAACAGAACTCTTCTTGAGCGTGCTCCTTGCATGTTCTCTAATGCTGGATTGTGGCATCGCCGTGATCTATGGACAGAAGCTGTCTCCACGGCCTGCAGGACAAGTTACTAACAGCAGATAAACTAGTGGGGTGGGGCTTATATTGTCAACCGTTCTCCACACAGTGCCATCAACTTCCAAATTCCAGAGGAGTTGTGGTCAGGTACAACTGTTGACTATTCCTTTCTTAAAGTTTTTGCTTGTACCGCTTATGCTCTAATGATGGAAAATTTTCTCCGAGAGCTGTCAAATGCATTTGAATTGGTTATTCTTCTGAATCAAAAGGTTATAGATTGTGGAGTCTTGAATCTAAGAAAGTAATTCTTAGTAGAGATGCCACTTTCAATTCAAATGCTATGTTGAAATCCTCTGGTTCGGAGTCTTCAAACGGAGGATATGAAGTCGCTTAAGCGAAGCTTACGGAAGAGAAAGAAAATATTGTTAGATTTGGGAGAAAGGTGTCGAGGCAGGCCTTTAGTGAAGATATCGGCGAACTGATAACGGGAAGGAACATGTAAGACTCGAATTTAACCCAATGCGACCTTTTCACGCACAAAATGAATGTCTAATTCAACATGTTTGGTACGTTGATGTTGCACGGGGTTGGTAGAGAGATAGATCGCACTGATATTGTCACAATAAACTATGGTGGCCCGCTTCAGAGGGCAATGTAGCTCAAGTAAGAGATTTCGGAGCCAACATGCCTCGGAGACAAGATTAGCAAGACCTCGGTATTCTAAATAATTGAAATCGACACCGTCAGGAAGTGTCATTCCAATCTCATCCATTCGACGTTGTAGTTCAAAAGAAATCTGGGTAAAAAGATCTTCACGGGAATCAGCATGGGAGTCAGAAGTGGAACTACTTGTGCATATTTTTTGGACCCCTATAGAAGTACTGCGTTCGGATGGTGAGGATTCCTCCGAAACGGAAAAATAAATCCAATCGCTGGGTGAATAACGAGTGGGACCGCTTGGATCAAACTGTGATCCATATTGGTAAATGGCCAGTTTCTTTTTCATAACGTATTTCTCTTTATTTCATAGCTCCGCTCCCCCGGGGCCGGGGGAGACTTAGAAAATGGGAAAGGGAAAGTTGCTTGGTTGTTGACCAAGAAAGAAATGGGAGAAAAGAAAGATGCACACCCGAAGGAACTCGATCACATGAAAGAAGATTTCTTCGTCTTTCTCTACGCAACAGGCCCACCTAACATCTCATCGAGCCTAGAATCCACTCCGGGTCGGAGGAGCAACTAGTCCAACTTCTTGAGCAGCCAACAAGCAACAACCGAACTACCGCGAAAGAACAAGCAACGGCAGAGCTCAAGCTAAAGCTTATATTATTCTAAGCTAGCGTTAGCCGCGCAGGAGTTTTCTTGCTCGTTAGCGCTGTCAACTATCAAACTCATCCGCTTGTCAATTCTTGGTGTAAGAATTTTTCACTGATCAGGTGTTCTCAGTCTCATCCGTGTAAGAATTAGGAATTCTTCTTCCAACTCGTCCCAGAATGGGCGTTATGGCAAAAAACAAGAAGAAAAGAAAAGAAGAAATTTGTCCAATAGTAACAAAGGGTGCTTCCACAGGTTGACATCCGATCCAACCTAGTAGTAAGCAATCCGCCAAAAGCAACCAAAATAGTCCTTGGTAAATCGGGCGAAAACTTGAACTACGTACATACATACTTTTAAAAAAAGGCAAAGCCAAGAGACATATAAAAACGAGTGCTATTGCGGCTACACCTCCCGCTTTGTCAGGTATACTACGAAGAATGGCATAGATGGGTAAGAAATACCATTCCGGCACAATATGAGGCGGGGTGGGCATCGGATTAGCAGGTATATAATTGTCGGGATGCCCCAAAACATTAGGAGCATAAAAAATCCAAAAGGAAAAAAAGATAGCAAAAGCTACCCAACCTACTAGATCCTTTACATAAAAATAAGGGTAAAAGGCAATTTTATCCATCTCTGAATGTACACCTAATGGATTATTTGATCCATATTGATGCAATGCGGCCAGATGAAGAAGACTGGCGCCTACTAAAATAAAAGGGAGTAAATGATGAAGACTAAAAAAACGATTTAAGGTGGCATTGTCCACGGAGAAACCACCCCAAAGCCAAGTCACTATGCTATCTCCTACTACAGGTATAGCGCTAGCTAAGCTTGTAATTACTGTAGCTCCCCAAAAGCTCATCTGACCCCAGGGTAGTACGTATCCTATAAAAGCTGTCACAATCATTAATAAGAAGATTACAACTCCGAGACACCGAACAAATTCCCTAGGACTGCTATAACTCGCATGATATAGACCACGAAAAATATGAAGGTGAACCACAATGAGAAACATACTTGCCCCATTAGCATGCATATAACGGAGCAACCAGCCCCCTTCAACATCTCTCATAATATGTTCTACGCTGTTGAAAGCTAGATCCACATGAGGTGTATAATGCATAGCTAAAAAAACACCAGTCACTATCTGAATGACTAAACAAATCCCAGCTAACGAACCGAATCCCCACCAATAACTAATATTACTCGGGGTTGGATAATCTATCAAATGCTGATTAAGTGTGGAAAATATGGGTTGTTTAAGAACAGAGAATCGTTGGTTTCTTATACTCATTTGCTTTGCCAAGATTCTTTCTATCGTGACAACTCTTCTTCCCCACCCCAGTCACTCCCCGTCTTCCTCCTATACGCCACTGGTACTATTCATCTATATATGTATGGATGACTTCTGCTTTCTTCCCAATGGAATGATCTGGACCCTTACTTGTTCCAAGTAAGCAAATAGGAATTACCTTGCGAAAGGACCTCTAAATCCGACGACCTTGGCTGAAAAGCTCCCAATTAGGTCAGTAGCTGGCCGAGTAGCTGATAGACCAAATAAAGACAGTAGCTGTTTAGAGCCGAAGGAGCTCTTTTTTTTTTTTTTTTTGGGATTCTATAGCCTACGTACTTGCCTTTAGGGGATCGAAGTTGGATGAATCCCCAGCGGTTCCTTCCATCGGCGTCATCGAACCACGTTAGCAATCCAGAAGAACTGGAAGCTCGAAACGACCGGTCAAAAGAATTGATCCGTTTAGTTCTGTTCTTCTCCTAGTTTTATAGCACACTCACGTAGAGGGATCTTTCCGACGCTAAGCGCGCTGCATCCCCTGTCCAAGTTGAGGATGGAGCGGATGTTGAAAGAGCTAGGATAGCAATCGGCCAGGGAATCCGCGATTTCCTTTAACGAAAAGGAGATCATAGATACTCAAGAAAGAGGTCTTAGTCTACTATTAGGAAAGTTCCGAGTTCATGCTTTTATTCATTCTAGCTCTTAGAGAAGGAAAAAAATAGAAAAAAGAAAGGGCTTAGTACACGTGGGACTTATGCCTTTCTTTTCGGATCAATGAGACAAGGAGTTACTCAGAGCTGTAGTTAGGCCCTTTGCCAAAGGAACGGAAGGGTACCCCTAGAAAAGTATAAAGGGAGGGAATTCTAAAAGTAACTCTTTCCAACCTTTTCTATCTATAGAAGTAGGTTTTAGAAAGTCAATTTGAGATTTGTATTTGCGTTGATTTTTCCAACGAAACAAAGCACTTTATTGTCTTTCCTCATTTCGATTTTCCGACATCTTACTGAGTTTCTCCCTCATCTTTTTGCAAAAAGCCGCTCCACGGTAGTAAAGTCTCATCTTGTGTGTTGGCTGAAGTGACAATAGTTACATTGAACCCTCGAATATGTTCGAAGATCTCAAAATGATCTTCTAGTTCCGGGGAGAATTCGCAAAACTCCGTTTCCATCGAGAATTGAATGGAGTTTTCCCGTATTTCCACCAGAGAATCTAAGAGAGACATTACTGTCGAGATTCTGACCAAAAAATGAAACATTCCAGGTCCTCGGAGAGTGCTTTGTCGTGCTAGGTCATTGACATATCCTTTGTCTTTATTTGACCCCAAGAATGGATTGGATCGAAACGACTTTCCTACCGAACCCCTGTGTGTCCGTATCAATTTCTGACCGCACGGAATCTCCATAGCCAATTTTCCATTTTTGATTATGAAATCAGAGGGTGCTGCCTTTGGTACTACTCTTATTTCACACAATCCAGGAACGTCCATAACGTTGGCGTGATTCGGTTTGAGCAACGGATCTTGACGTGAAACATCTTCGTAATGAAAATGGAGGGGAAACATGAGTTGGCTTTTCTTTTTTCGTCTCTACTCTTTTCACTTATATCGAAAAATGAAAAAAGACTTGTAGGATATTGCTAGTTGGTTTTTTCCAACCAAGAAGGGCGCGGGATTCTTTGAAGAAAGAGACTCTTCTTTCTTCTCTTATGATTGATAACAATAGTTGAATGAAAAGAACGCTTCTAAATGCAGCCGTCCCCTTATTTCTTATATGATAGCACTCGCCATGGATGAGACGATTCAAAGAGACATAAGTAATCGACTGCTTCGACTCCTAGACAGAGATATAGGCATACTCGTATACACTCCACTTTGACTCTCACTTGGATAGCGCTAATGGGTAGGCCCATGGTGATACAAGCACAAAAGCAGTCCCTCGCTCTAACACTAGCCTCCATCTCATAGGGGATTGCCCCTTACTGCGAACAAGCCAAGGCTGGAAAGTTAAGGCTGCTAAAGAAAGCGGGACGGCTGGGGAGTGAAGTAGAGACCCAGGAGGAACTGAAATCACTCAGTAAGGAATAAAAATTCGCCCTTGCTTCGGGGCCGGAGCTAGAAGAAAGGGTAGGTTTAATCTGAAAAGTACTCTTTTAAGTTCATTGCGTTTCGTAAAAAAAAATGTCTATTCGGATCAGGAACAATCGAAAAAAGCCAGACTAGAAGGGTATCCCTTTGAATCCTGAATATGGTGATACCTCCCATTGTACCAACCTACATATGTATTTCTTCCATCACAATTGGTACTATTTGCATTTCCATTTTTTTGATGAAAAATCCGAAAGAAAAGAAGGATCCTCCCGCTGGGAATTAGATCCTACTCTTTTTCTCCCCTCTTCACAGAAGATGGAGAGATGAATTGATCGCTTGCAGCGCCTAGGTCGGGACTGACGGGGCTCGAACCCGCAGCTTCCGCCTTGACAGGGCGGTGCTCTAACCGATTGAACTACAATCCCAGGAAAATAAGGTCTATAGCCTAAAAATTCTTCTTTTTTTTTCATTCTATTTATTAGAACCATTTAGTTTCGCCGTGTTGTAACAGAAAGACGAATGATATACTCTTTTTTATTATATATATAATATAGAATTCCAGTATACTCATAGTAAAGTAGGCTAATTCATGAATTGAATCAAATACAAATAGGCCTTTTCTTTTTTAAAAGCGGTAGAGTCGCACTCTTTAAAGGCCCTAAGAAAGAGGCTTAAGTGATCACTTCAAATCAAATCCGAGAAAAGGCTTCCACGAAACTCCTGTCTTAGTCTTCATTAAAAATTTTTTATGTTCTGGGACATAGATATTCAAGATATCCTATTATGAATCGCTAAAGTCTTCCTCCTTCTCCATTGTTCCAATCAGATCCGAAAAATGAGAAATCAATCAAAAGTCAGTGGACCTGAATTGAATCATGACTATATAAGCTATTCTTATATTAAGATTCAATATAGATGAAATCGTAGAAGCGGGCCTTTTCTTTCCTTGGACCACGTAAGAATTCGTCGTCCGGTTGAATCTTCTTGTTCCTGGATGCTCCATCAAAATCCATCGCTATTCCTTTCCTTCACTGAGAAAGGTTCATTCCAAGTCACAAGAGCAATCTTTCTTTTTTTTAATGAATTTTTCTTGTCGTTATGGTAATGCAATGCAAGAGGCCGGAAATCCGGTTGTTTCTGATGATGAAAAGGGCTTTTATGTTATATTACATTTTGGAAAACCCCTAAAAGTAGGTAATGTTAGAAGACGGCTGTCGGTATCTGATGGTCAGATACCTACGGTCGGTATATCTTTGAAAGCTCAGACGGGGAGAAAAAATGGATTCCTCGAAGGCTACTTAAGGAACTTTAATGCCAACCAGAAGGTAGTTTACTTGCTTACTTGTTAGAGTAAGGACTGGAGCTGTTGAATATTGCTCAGTACTACTATAACTTAACAACCAAAAAGCTCTGCGTCGAACTTCAGCCCCTTCGAGTTGGCCACGGGGCAACAGCCTCTGACGCCCCACACCACTGCGACAGGAGGGAGCTTGCCCATCAGACTACTTTGCCAAGAGGTGGCAGGAGGATAGCAAAAGCTGCCCAACCTACTTAAACAACCGTCAGGCTTAGCCCGGTCTGAAGAAAGAAGAAAGTAGGCCCTGTAGAGAAGCGGATAGAAAAGATCGCCTATAGACTCAAGAGACCGGCTCGGTGAAAACTCACCCCGTATTCCATGTAAGTCAGTTGACTTCGATTAGACCAGACCGACCCAGAGAGGAACGTGCCCACGAGGGCACCACCAGATGTTGTAGATGAACCTAACCTACTAAAGAAGAAGTTGAGTATATCATAGCTGACCGTACCATGGGCTAGCCCATAGACCGACTGCACGAATGGAATACTACTTAGTCCAGTAGAAGGGCCAACCTGAGAGCAAGTCAAGCTGGGAACGGGCTGAGACTTACGATTCCGAAGACCAAGTCAGAGACTACTGGACGTCTCGCGGAGCGACTCTCAATGAGGGCGTTGAGACTGTTCGAAAAAATGCTTTTTTGGCTTAATACGCCTTTACTAAAGATCAAAGAGTACGCTTGTACTCTGGCTAATAAGGAAAAGGGCTTTTTTAAATCCAAGGTTGACTCTGATTAGATCCTTAGCGCAAGCGCTAAGTAAGAAAGCTCCCTAAGATATATCATACACTATAGAGTTAAAAAAATATAACTTAGGTCTGTCTCTAGATCAAATATGCTAGAGCGTCTTTATGGGGATATGTTTGATAGGGTATGGCACTTTGTAAAATCCCAGAGTTTTATTACTCTTTGCCTGTATTCAGTTGATGTATCTTCTTTGATTATTGGAGATACCCCTCTATGACTGATTTATCAAACATTTTTTACTTATTATATAACATATTAGTTTCTCTTATTAACAAAACATATTGTAATCTCTTAAAGAAGACGAACGTGGTAAAGACCCCTGAATTAAAAAACAGGAAAAAATCCATAACAAAATATTAAAAGAAAACAAAAATTATGACGAAATTTAGTAATTTTAAAACTAATATGAATAGTCCATATTTTTATTTTATAGGCAATTCAGTTTATATATCGTATGATAACAAATCTAATGAAACAAAAAGGATCATCATTGATTTCTGGAATAAATTCTACCTGGATAATCTTGAAAATAATGATGGCGATGAATCTAAATCTAACAGAGTAATGTATAAAGAAGAAGTATTTAAAATATTGAATGATTTCAAATCAAATGAAACAAAACCATATAATCAGGATAAATTAAGAGAGTTGCAAGAGAAGATTGAAAATCTTACAATGAAGTTTGATGCAAAATCAATTAATAGCACATGCAATCTCATTATGAGTCTAATGATTATACCTGATAAGAAGAATGCTAAGGATTATTTAATGGAAAAATTAAAAAAAGATCAATATCCACAATTAGAATTACTTAATGAGTTAGGGCAATATACACTTGAAGCATTAATTGTTTATGTAATCTGTATTTTATATCGCTCTGATTCATCCATGGTTCGTGTTTCAACTTTAATTGATCACCTGGACAGGCATGTTAAAGCACATGTTTTACTAGTTAATCATAAATATCAAAGTAAAATAGAAAAAGAAGATGAAAAAAATGAGAGTTTATTTAAAAAACACCATATTGGTGTAGCATTAGTTGAATTTTTTGTTGATAGGAATCTAATGGTATTAGAAAATTCTGAGAATAATAATGTACCTATTCAAAAGAAGAAGGGTAAATATTATTTACCTAAAAATCTTTATGCTATCCGTAATTTTGATGTATCATTACTACCAATTAAATTAAATTTACCTATGGTATGTAAACCGTTATCTTGGGGTAGTGCTTTACCATCAGGTTTATACCCTAAATATTTGTCTGACTTAAAAGGTGGTTACTTAAGTGGAATAACTGGTGCAATTAGTCGTTACAATCTGTTAAGCACGGGGGATATCAATCACTACTATATTGATATCAGTAATAGTTATAAGGAAATATGTAGTGTTATGAATAAACTTCAGAATCAGCCCTTCAAAATATCAAAACATATGATATCTTATATAAAAGTAAATAAACAAAAGTTAGTTAACTTCGGTTTACTTATGCCAGAGAATCTCGGTAGAGTTAATTTAAAAAATTTAGGAATTAACCTCAGAGAATCTTATATGAAAAATAATGATATAATGAAAATATATTCTTATGCTGAATTGTTAGAAATTTTACATAAGGATGTTAACCGGGCTCAGTATGAGAGTATGTTATTAAATATAGCTGAAGCTTTTGAGGATTTTCGAAATTATTTTATAGAGCATAGAACAAGAAGCAATGGGTATAAAATCCTTTACTAAAGTGGGATTTGGAACTTTAGGAACAAGTGTAATGGATGTGCAGTTCATAGCCTTACAAAAGACCCCATACTGGAAGAATTTTTGGATGGCTCTAAACACATCATCTTTAATAAAATGCCATGCTGTTTTGAAAAAAACTGAAACCCATCAATTCCAGGAGCTTTATCATCATCAATCCCTCTAAGAGCTTGATTCACCTCTTCCATTGTAACCTCTCTACACAGACTCTGTTGAGCTTCCAGGTTCAAAATAGACCCTCTCCTAATAACATAACAGGTAAATCAATAGAAGGAAGAGAAGAGGCTCTGCTACCTAATAATGATTTATAGAAGTGAAGAATCTCCTGTTGAATGCCAACAGGATCCTCAAGCCTATCACCCTGAGCATTATACAAGAGGTTAATTCTATTTGTATTATACCTAGCTTTCATTGCAGCATGAAAGAAGTGATTATTTGAGTCCCCAAGCTTCAACCATTGAATCCTTGATTTCTGCTTTAGAGCAGACTCCTCAATAAAATTCCATTTTCTCAACAACTCTCCAGCTATCTTCTCATTTTCTTGCAATTGAACACTATCAGGATCTTGCTGTAACTGAAACTTAATTTGTTCCAAATTACTTCTTGCTGTCTCAATCTTCTCATTCAAGTTGTGAAATTCATTTTTATGCAAGCTTTTCATTTTCCCCTTCAAAAGTGTAAGATTTGCCCAAATTGCTCCTAACAGATTGTGAGAACCACTAGGATGCCAAAATTCATGCATAATAGTATGAAAATCAGCATGATGAGCCATGTAGTTGAAGAATTTAAAAGGCTTTCCCACAGTAAGAGGATCATCAGCATATTTCAATAGGAGAGGGGAATGATCAGACAAAGAAGGCATCAAATAATCAACTACTATATGACCTTTATTTAACATCCATGTCACATTTCCAAAAGCACGATCAATTCTACTATGAATTCTTCTGTCAGCATAGCCTCTGCTAGACCAAGAAAAAGAAGGGCCAGTAGATTTCAATTCAGCAAGGTTTAAATCAGTGACCCATTGAGACATATCCTTGATTTCAGCAAGTGAAACAGCTGTTCCATTAGTTCTATCATCAGTATACATGACGGCATTAAAATCACCCAAAATGAACCATTGGTCTAACTGAGAATAACTAGCCAAAGATCTGATCTTCTCCCAAAGCCCAACTCTATGATCAATAGTGTGTAATCCATAACAAAGAGTAATTTGGAAAAAAAAGGAATTAACATCTTTAAGCTCACAATGAATAAGTTGCTCATGTACCTCTAACACCTCTACTTCAATGATTTGAGGATTCCAACCAATCCAGATTCCCCCCTTTGGAGAGCAAGAATAATTATGTTTCCATATCCATTTACTATTAAGTTGCTTAGTGATTTTCTCAAATTGTTGAGCCTTAACTCTAGTTTCCAGAACACCCATGAAACTTATTTTCTTTCTAATCATAAACTTCTTTAACTCTCTAATTTTAATAGGGTCATTACCCCCTCTAATATTCCATGTACAAATAATCATTAGGTAAAATAAGGATTACCTGTATTAGTATCCCCTGGATCATTAGCTACCTCATTATGTGACACAACTTCTTCCTCAACTACTGTAGTTAAATCATTCATCATTGAAACTGGGTTAACAGTAGTGGGGAAATTCACTCTTCTGGCTCTAGTAGTTCTTCTGGGCACCACTCTCCATGCTCCATCATCTTCTGAGGTTACACTCAAAGGGGCTTGAGCTGGAGTAACAACAAGATTTGTAGGTGTAGCTGGATGGGCATTGAGGTTCTGGACAACTCCATTGAGTGGCCTTTTTTGGAATCTGTTCTTTTGGAATTGGGTTTTCCTTTTAAATTTCTTGGCTGGATTATGGCTTGCCTCTGTGTCTTATTCAATTCTCATCAATGGAGTACAAACTATTAGCTTGGAATTGTCAAGGCATATCAAATAAAAAGACTATCTCAATCCTTACTCTATCAAGTAAGCAAGTAAACTACCTTAAAGAGTTAATAGATATTTACAAAATCAATGTAGTGATACTCTTAGAACCTAGGGTAAGCGGTATAACAGCTCTATCAATTATTAAGACTTTAGGAATGGCAAAGTCACATAGAGTTGAAGCTATAGGTTTTTCAGGAGGTATTTGGATTTTATGGCATCACAGCATCAATGTTAAAATCATTCACAACGATTGGCAATTCATTCACATGCATGTAATTTTTCCTGGTAATATAAGCACTCATTTAACTTCTGTATATTGAAGAACCACAAATTATAAGAGTTTTATGGGATAAACTCACTATACTGGCAGCAACAATTTCTGAGCCCTGGATTGCATTGGGAGACTATAATGCTTATACTGAGGTTCTGGATAAATTAGGGGGTAGGGCTTCAAATGGTTGCATGAGATTTAGGAATTGGATCCAGTCCTCAAAACTAATAGATTTAGGTTTCACTGGCTCTAGATTTACATGGTCACGAGGAAGATGTCATGAGAGAATTGATAGGGCATTGGGGAATGAGGGGTTGTTGGATATCTTTGATAGCATCATGGTAAGACACTTACCTAGGTTAGCCTCTGACCACTCCCCTATCCTAGTAAATTTGATCCCTAAAGAAAATGTAAAAAACCAAGGCAGAGCATTTAGATATCTATCAACTTGGGAATGTCATGAGGATTGGAAACCTTGGTTAAAAAATGCTTGGCAAAAAAGTGACCCTTTTGTTGAAGCTCTCACCATCTTACAAGTTAAGACAGAGGATTGGAAACATAACATTTTTGTTGACATATACAAAAGGAAACGAAGGAATTTTGCAAGACTAGAAGGATTGCAAAAACACCTAGCCCTTAGTCCTACAACTAAAATCAGAAAACTTGAATTGAAGCTGAGGGAGGAGCTTGAAAGAACTCTAACACAAGAAGATGTACGCAACCTTAGACTGTAATTTAAACGAGTATAGGATAGTAATATATTACCTTAGTGGGGGTGTTTAAGCAAACTTCTTCTATCATTCTCGGTATCAACTAATTACCTCCTCGTATTACGTATTAGAAATATACGAAAAAGGGTAACCTGATCTCCTCACTGGGGTTCTTTGCATTGGACTCGCTCGGTTCGTCTGTTCATTGTAGGAAAGCGTTTATGGAACAAGCTCTTTTTAGAGGTGTCCCCCCTGCTTTCTTTCTCTGATTCCCAATATGAGTGAGACCAAGACGGCTGGCTGGAGTGCCAAAAATCAGCTGGTCATGTCATGACTTCTAAATGCAATTCTTCCTCCAATTTATACCAGTCTTCTATTTAAGACATCGGCTAAATAGGTATGGTCTAGAGGAGCGAAAGCCACTCGACCAACGGGAGAGGAGCTAGAAGAAGTCCTAACTCTAACTACCGACTAAATAAGAGGAAGATAGGATTCTCTCGATCTATCTAATGCAACAAGTCTCCTCCTACTATTAGGATAGGAAAATCCGTTTTTAGGGTAAATGATTAAGTCTATTCCTTACTGCTTTTGACATGGGTTCATTCCTATCCAGCGGCAGAAGACGAAGCAGCTCGCTACTCGACTTTATCTTCTAACGGGGTTGCCAAGCCCCTTACTGTCTTGAACCCGAGTGAAGCATTCCACCTCAGAATGGATTCTTAGTGTGGACGATTTTGAAGATATAATAGGAGGACATGTATGGATAGGTTCCATTTGTATACTTGGTGGAATCTGGCATATCTTAACTAAACCTTTTGCATGGGCCCTACTGGGCAACAAAAAAGAGGATATCAGTTTCCATTTGGGAAAGAGTCGACTTTTTCTTATAGAGAAAGCGTGTTATAGAAGCGCGTATGCCGGAAACTCTATTATTATTTATATATTTATAACAAAGCCTATTTCTTTGAAGAAAATGGTTTACCAGCATTGATCTTAATCAGTCTGCTTTGCCGAAATTCGTCAATGAATTCCGCGTTTTCATATTCAGAATACTCTACTGAAGAATAGGCAAGAATCAACCTCTTCCGAGCGAGGTTTTGATAGATCGCAGAATCCGAAAAGCAGCTTCTAAGTGAGATGATCTCGGCTTGTCCATAAAAATAGGCTGATCACTTCCCCCTATGTTGTAAGTGTAAACAATGTCAGCGATAATTAGTCAAGTTGAAATAAGGGCAACTTTTTTTTAAAGCCAAGGCAAGAATGCCACGAATGGTGTTTAGCAACCCGGGGCAAATCTTTCTTCTATCTCTAAAGGGGTTCGACTCAATATTCTTGAAGGAATCCTTTAGCTACTAATGACGCTTTGTATCTTTCTACTGAGCTATCTGTTTTATGCTTGATCTTGTAAATTCACTTGCAGCCAATGGCTTCTTTCTCTGCAGGCAATGAGACTCAGTTTTCTTCTTTTTTTCTTGCATAGTCTTTCTTCAGCAAGAATGATTGGAAGCTTCAGCAAAGAATTCAGGTTCATGAGAAGATTGAACTGACATGAGGTAAGCTCGATGTTTTAGAGAAAACGATTCATAAAATAAGAAAAAAAACCTTCAACGGGATAAGAAACTTGAGAAGATTAACGAACCTGAGAGAAGGATCCAGAATCTAATCTAAGGAAGCGACTGGAAGGAAAGCAACTGGGCTAGACTGCTGATCTTCTAGAGTAGTCTGACTTTTGGAAAGAGACTGTAATCGTCGCCGAGAAGAAAGATGCTGTTCCGGATGACTGGAAGCCTCTGAGGTCAGCTGAACAGGCTGACAATCGGCGGAAGATGCTGGCCTGAAGAGTGAGGCTGATCCATAACATCAACTGCAGAAGAATGAAGTTCGAGTTGATGAACAGGAGAAGGCCATAATACATCTCCATCACTATTCTCCTCCAGGGCTTCTTAATTAAGAAAAGGAAAATATGAGGTGACCTCATTAAAGAGAACATTCAAGGATACATCGAGTCTCTTGGATTTCACGTCATAGCATCTATCTATATTCGGACTGAGCATATCCAAAAAAGACACAAGTGCTTGCCTTGAGGACAATTTATCTCTTAACTGCGCAAGAATATAAACAAAACAACAAAAAAGGTGCATCCAAACACTCGCAAATGCCTATAGGATGGTGCTGCCCCAGTAAGAAGTTCGTGAGGTGCCGCTGTAGCTTCTTTCCTCTCTCTTCTCCCCCCCCCAAAAAAAGTAAAAAGGAGAGAGATGTCCCGTCCTTTCTTTATGCATATTCATATACATAGCCAGACACAAAGGTGTACAATCCGGTAAAAATCCGCGGTTCTTTAAGTGAATGAACTCTAGGTTTTCTTACTTGCTTTAGTGGCTGCCAAAGGCCAACCGAGAGGGGAGAACGAATGGCTCAGGAATCGACCGGTTCCGAGCAGATTCGTGGAATTATTGTAGGAGAATTTGATTCTCGTAGAATAAGAGGAGCCTTCTTAGGAAATGACTTAACTTAAAAGAAGGATTCCGCTGCTGCAAGGCGAGAGAGCAACTTGTCTGGTCTTGCGGTGCACTCACTCCCGTTACAAGAATGAGATGAAGCTTTTTCTCGACTCGAGACCAATACCCCTTACAACTCGCACCAATAGCGGCACTGAGCGGCCGGAGATTGATTGAAAAGACAGCCCGCCTCTTTAGGATTGTGAGAAAGAGCACACACACGGGACCTGACCTACTAATCATCATCTCATCTAGCGCGAAGCAAAAAGAAAGGTCCCCCTTCCCGGCCCCCTAGCCACCTACCTACTCGTGCTCGTAGCTCGATCGGAGGTCAAGAGGGTGGTCCGGCGGAAAAACATAAGTCGTCCGTATCAAGTGATACGTGAATTGCTCAGTAGTGCTTCGCCACTACCGTAGCTGGCGGAAATAGCTTAATGGTAGAGCATAGCCTTGCCAAGGCTAAGGTTGAGGGTTCAAGTCCCTCCTTCCGCTCCGGGCTTCGTCGTTTAGTGGTAAGGAGTGGAGTAGGCGGCGAGTAGAGTGCATAAGTTTTAGAGTTAGAGAGAGGCAATGAAATTGAAGTGGGATGTGGAATGTGATTGGTGATGGATGGTGGTTCTTAAATAGGTTCGGGATCATCTCGCATCTGGATCTGCCGTTTTTTCGGGAGGGGAACAAGAGAATGAGGTTTGTTTTCATTTTGAAAGAAATGCTTTTCTATGATCGACACGAGTTTTAGACAGCGTCTTGAACTCTGGGACCGCACTCGGTATGTCGGCCTCAAGTTCCTCGGCGAGGCAACTACTAATCCTTCTTCTCTTCCTTCTCGCCTTTCTTCTAAAAAAGTCTTTTTTTTCCTTACTCTATCAAGTAAGTAAGTAAACTACCTTACTTGTTCCAAGTAAGTGAATTGGCATTACCTTACTCTAAAGAGTCAGTAAATTTCATTGCCTTCGCCTTCGGCGATTACCGGCTGGAAAGGCTTGGCTCAACATTGGATTTCTTTGAAAAGAACCAAGGATGGCGTTCATTCAATCAAATCTTTTATGCTAACTCAAACTAATTACTGTCTTTGGAAAGAGTTGTTCCCCGCATTCTTTCCTTTCTACTGGTTTTTGAAAGCTAAAAAGATCCTCTTCCCCCATATTTTTTATCCTTCTCGCATCGGTTCTGCATCAGATGATGAGCCCATGCGAAAACTTTCTCTTTGACGATAGGTAGGCTATTAGATTGAGTCGAAAGCCTGCCAAGGCATAAAGGGGTTCCGATTTGAGCGAGAGCCCGAACGGGGGACGCGAGAACATCTTGATCGAAAGCTCCACTGTTCTGAATCGTGAAAAAGACTTTTCCAAATTCGATCAAATCGATCGAGAATCTCATCATCTGTTAGGTGGGCTGACCGACCGACCGAGTTGGGCTAAGCGTCCATGTCACAGAACCTTTCTCTAGCCAAAAAGAAATCCCATTTTTGATCGAATCGGAAAAATTAATTGGCAAATGAAAAATCTACCGTTTTAACACTCATAAAAACCCTAGAAAAAAAAAGTAACTAAGACAAGAGCTAAGTAAGCAAGCAAGAAGGAGAGGCTAGAAAAGGCAAGGGGCTCTCCATCTCTAGGAGGATTGTGTCCACGATCTGGTAATCTAAGCTTTGCTTCTTCTGGTCGGCTCGTATTAGCCTGTGCTTTATTACAGCTATCGCTATCTCGTTCTTTTAGTCTTTTTAACGGTACTTGAATCTTAAGTCGCGGTCATGTCTTGCCCTCCTCTAGTATAGTGACCGCTTTCATCTTTTCCCCTAATTTTTTCATTTCCAGGCTCAAGTGCCTCTTCATCCATCTTAATTCCAAAGGCGAGCATCTCCTGACTTACACTGCTATGGGTTAGAGTCAATAGTTCTTAACCAACTCTTTCTCGCCGAGCTTTCAAAAGTTTTAAGAGAGAATAGGGAGTAAGGCAATGCAATTGTAGAAATTGGGCTCGGACTTTCTTTCTTCTCCTGCGGAGCTCTGAGAAAGTCACCGGTGGCAGGTTAGGACAGTTCTCTTGCTGCTGATTTGGCCCTGCGCGGATTCAGGAGCTTCTTCTTTAGTCTAGGTTATGAAAAAAAAAGAAAGGTAGTTTACTTACTTAGTGCTTGCATTAGTCTAGAAGGGGTGGACGAGAACAAGAAGCGTTCGCCAACTTTGATAGACATAGCATTGCAAGCAAATAGAGCAGGGAGCTTACTCTTTCTTTCTATTAGAGTCGCGAGCTTGTTGTAGTCGGTCCTAAAGGGAGAATCTTGCTACTTACTTGCTATATCCCCGCGTCCTTGCACGGCTCGAATTTCTTCGGGAAATCCCTTTCCCCGTTCTATCGTCCAAAACAGGCCGTATATGGAGTATAGCCAAGTGGTAAGGCATCGGTTTTTGGTACCGGCATGCAAAGGTTCGAATCCTTTTACTCCAGATTATGAACACCCGATCGGATCTGTCAAGAACGAGCTAGCTGACGACTACAGGGGAAGCTTTTCCCAAGCCAGAAGTTTGACTTTTTCTACTTTCTTTGCTAAGAGAAGAGAGAGAAAGGAAAGACAGATGGCAGAAAGCAATCCTTCCAACCAGCCAACCCGCGGAGTTGAACACAATACTAACTTCGGCAAGGAAAGAAATCTACCCCTTATTGTTAGCCTTCCCAGATAATGGAGAAGAAGCTTAAAATGGCTTAGGCTTTATCACATGCTTTCAAACAGGCTTGAGAAAGAAAAAACTGCCTTATTGCTAGTATGGATTATAACTACTATTACATATTAAAGGGGAATAAAGAACGAAATCTTCTCTATAGCCCGATAAGAACAGTTACGCCTTTTCCTAAAGCCTTTACTAACTAACTAAAACACCAGGACTTAGTCTAGCTACCACGGAAAGCATAGTAAGAAGGGCTGAAAGGCCATGTCATATTCCTCGGGAATGATATAAAGATCCTGTTGTGGAAATTTCCAACTGGATGAATCTTTTGATTCAAAAGACTTGAGTGTTCCAATGAGCCCGTAGGCAAGGGCCTTACTATTTTCACGTATGACATGAGGTTGTCTACCCCACTAGTATTTGAACTGGAATGCCAGGCGGAGGAGTGTAACTGCCTTATCGCGCTATCCTACTTGTATGTGAAAAGCATTTCGTACTCGTAACTGATTCCCTCCTAGCGAAAGAGCTATCGTCGAAAGCTTTTCGTTTACACCGGTTCTTCTAGCTCCAATCGAGAAAGGAGAACCTTGAAAAAAGTCTTTCAAAACTTTACATCCATCAGAGCGGCAGGCATGGAAAAGAGCCTTGGGGTGAGACAGACGGAGGCAGCCGCAGCCCTGTGAGATCCTATCGGTCGTTAAGGACCTATTCCCAACCAGTCAAAGACAGACGGGCAGGCTATTTGAGCAGTATTTCCCTGTGTAAACGTGTAAAGTAAAGAAAGAGCGCCTGAATTCATCTTATAGAAAGAAGGCCATCTTGCTTTACTTTTTTTGGTGTTGAGACCCATAGAAGAAAACTTTAACTTTGAAGCCATACTCTTCTCCGGGAACTCATACTCCTGTAAGGCACCAGCTCTTTGCCTTCCTTGCTTGCTTTACCTTCCAGTCGAATAGGTTCTATTAAAGCAAAGGCAAGAGGCGATAGTGGCATCAGTCTTTTCTTTCTATGAGGAAAAGGCCCGGAATGGCCTATTTTGCTAAATGAAAACGTGAGTTTCGGGTCTATTTAGGGATTCATTGATTTGCACCAAGTCTCCGTGATGACCAAAGAAGAGGTACGTAGTAACTCGACTGTAAGGTTATGTAGTATCTTATTAGAATAATAAGGTTCGAAGAGCTTAGTTGCAAGACTAAGGAAGAACATTTGACTTTGACACAGGAGGTGGCGAGTTTGGCTAGGTAACATAATGGAAATGTATCGGACTGCAAATCCTGGAATGACGGTTCGACCCCGTCCTTGGCCTCGGAGAGTAGCGAGCAGCACGGAAATTGAATCAAATAAATCAAATGGCATAGTAGAAGGGGGCTTGACTTTGTTTGTTAAAAATCCACAGACAAGATTCTGGAACTTCCAAACCAAAAAAATACAAGGATGAGAAGGAGCTTTTACGTTACGCTTCAATAGAATGAAATTTGTAAGGGTAGAATAGGCCCCATGGTCGATCGAAGATCCTGTACTACTTGAACTCAAATGAATCTATCTGACTTTCAATCCATCTTTGTCCAGCCAGCTCATAAGAAAATGTTAGACCAATCTCGGAGCTGACACAACCGAATTGGTTAAAGAAAAGGAAACCCCAACAACCAAGTACTCCCGCCTCAAAAAGCGGAAACCGAACAACCACCAGGCTCGTCTGAAGAGGAGGCGGGCGCCCAAAAAGATGAAAATGCAAGGTATGTAGCCGCTTATGCGAAGCTTAAGGGGTAAAAATAAAGTCTTTTTTTTGAACAACCAACCTGACATAGGGCAATGCAATTGCTCGCCCACTTAAAGCAGATGGAGATTCTCGGACAGGGAAAGGTGGCACTCGACATCTATTAAACAACACCAAGAACAAAGTCATACCATGTCCTCGAAAGAACCTAGTGATGATTGCCATGAATGCTGCCCTCGAGGACGTGTAAAAGAAGGTCTTTGCCGATTCCTATCAACACGGTACACCTCTCAGTAGAAGGGCGTGAAAAGGCCGTGGAGACTTTGACCGAATGAATAGGCATGCTATCATGATAGACATTTTTTTTTCAGGAAAAAAATCCAGGATGAACGCTTTTTCAGCTTGATCGGAATCGATTCTATGATTGAATGGCAGAGACTTAGTAGTAGAAACTCGGAGAGACAGACAGAGAGGGGGCTCTATCATACCTGCTAACTCCTAGGATGAGAAGTCAGTCTCTTGCTTTTGGCAGGAAAAGTATCGGTAGAGTGAGTCTACTTAGCGAACTGGAAGGACGCGGAGATCGATTGATCAATATGAATCTCGAGAGTGGATGGTTGACTGCCGCCCCCTTGTCCTGGAGTCTCTCCGGCCGGGGAGGGGCTTGCTATCGTAACCTTTTCCCCGGTGTATGTGAAAAAAGTGACGAACCCATTTTGGTCATAGGTTAGTCCAAAGAACGAGAGTCGGCTTCCTTAATCTAAAGATTAAGTAAGTAAACTACCAACATGCTTCGCACTAAGTAAGTAAACAACCTTAAGTCCGTTGTTCCTCAGTAGCTCAGTGGTAGAGCGGTCGGCTGTTAACCGATTGGTCGTAGGTTCAAATCCTACTTGGGGAGAATTTGAAGTTATCGCCTTTCTGACCTAGCGACCCCCGTCCTTCTACTTCGTTTCTAAACTAGCAGAATCAATCGTGGGACATTCAAAGTGAGAAGTTTCTTCTTGGGTTTTATTCCTCACTCTCGTATAGGCGAACTTGGTTCGTTCAATTCTTAGGGAGAAGAAGGATCCGCTGGGAATGAATGGGCAGACTTAAGTAGTCTCTTCATTAGCCGGAAGGAAGATCTCCACTCATTTCATTCAGTGCCTGCGGTAAGGTAAGGCAAGGCGCGACCCACAACAAAGGAAGGGGGAAAGCTTGCTTGCTGTAGCCCTTTTTTAGTAGGCTAGGCTTAGTAAGCGTAAGCTATTTAAGTAGGCTTGCAGCTTCGCTAGAAGCGACAAAGAGGGGAAGAAGGCCGACGACTACATGAGAGGGAAGCTGTCTACGAAGCCTTGCCCCTTGCTTTACAGAGATTGTTATGAACTGACTAAATGACTAGATTCCCCCGGAACGCTAGCCAAGCTAATAGTCTTAGTTTCTCAATAAGCTTATTGATTGATTCAGCGAACAAATCGCCTCTTTCTTAGAACCTATTGAGGAGGGCCTCAGCCCGGGAAGGGGAGAGTGGCCGAGTGGTTAAAAGCGACAGACTGTAAATCTGTTGAAGTTTTCTACGTAGGTTCGAATCCTACCTCTCCCACTTGTTTGTTGTAGACTTCAGCGAAGAGAAAGAAGGCATTCGTCAGCGGAGGAAGGCCAACCGAGCGAAGCTCTTTCTTTTGGCCGTGCCTTGAAGTTAAATTGTATCGTATGTTAGTTAGAGAGGTTAGCGAACTACTACGATCTATAGATTCTCCATCTATATCCAATCCCAACGAGAATAGAAGCGAGTCGCTTCCGGCTTGGCTTGTAATCGTAGTCTTTTAGCTTATGTAGTGGTCGGCCTTCCTACACGCACGCGCTCGCAAGTACAACTTGCCTTGGTTCGGGACGAAGCCAAGCCGATACATATGATAGGCGAAGGAAAGACCTCCATTTCATAGCGCCTGGAGAACGCAAGTTTGATCGAGGATTGGAGAGGAAGGGTGGAAGAAAGGGCTCGGGATGGATTTAGGAGTCTTTGTGCGAGCCGTATGCGGCGAGAGTCGCACGTACGGTAACGAGGGGGGTTCGCGTCTATACGCGTAGTGTGGTGGTTTGGCCTACCCACCCTATTTGTTCCATGATCTATGGGTCTACAGGAGCTACCCATTTCGATCAATTAGCCAAGATTTTGACCGGATACGAAATCACAGGTGTTGGATCTAGTGGTATTTTTATGGGAATTCTTTTTATCGCTGTAGGATCCCTATTCAAGATCACTGCAGTTCCTTTTCGGGCGGCTGTAGAACGGACGGCCGCCTATAAGTGGTAGGTTAGGGTGGGTGGTACCGCTCAGATTGCGGCCAATCTTCCTAACCGCGCGCGGGCTGGGCTTAGAGCGCGTGAAACTCATCACTACCTCGTAAGGGCGTTGAGACCATAGCATGTTAAACGAAAGCGCCGCTTTCTCTCTAGTGTTGTCACACAGCTGCCCGCCTAGAAGAGCCGCTCGCTCTCTAGTGTTGTCACACAAGATAAGCACGCCGCCCGCCTGCTGGCCGGGCGAATCGAAGTTCTCTTCCGGTCAACTGTCCCCCAGTCAAGTGCAAAAAACACAGTAGAATCACGCAATGCACGCTGCTGGTGTGCTTCCTGCCCGCGAGGAAAGAAAGAAGAGCGACAAGGTTCAGTTCAGATTTTACTGTTTGCAGTATGGGAGCAGATTACCCAAAAAATCCCTGGGAACAATGAAAAAATAGATATCTCGGTATCGAAAACTATAGGAGGCTGTATTGGCGAGATCCAACGGTAAACAGCTGCCTAAAAGAAAAACCGCCTGGAAGTCCGAGGACCTTTAGTACTGTACCCTACCCCCGAACCAGCAGCCTTCGCGCCAAGCAAGACCGCCCTTGTCCCCTTCCTTTCTCCATTCTGCCTTCTTCTTTGCTTTTGCTTTGTTTCAAAGGTTATGTAGTAGCTTATTAGAATAATAAGGAGTCTAAGGCAAAGCTAAAGTGGTTCGTATGCCTACTTTACCCACTTGACGAAAGGGAACGAACTTTGTTTCGTTTCCGGGTTTATGGATTGGATTCAGTCAGCGTCACGACATAATCAAAAGGAAGGAGTGACACTTACCGGCGAACCAAAGGGAATTCCTATTCACTTACTTGAATAAGTAAGGAAAGAAGTAACTATCAAAGAACTCACACGACTGAAGTACCAAAGGTGCGCTCCGCCCGATGACTAAGAAATAGGGTTGGGCTTGAATTGAAGTGATGAGGTCGCAAAGAGGAAAGTAGGGCTCCTATTGACTAAAGGTTGCTTTTTCGGGTTCCTTTAGAATGAAAGTAGCTTACGCTACCTTACTACTTACTTTGTTTTATTCAAAGGGCGAACAGCCCCCCAACTAGTCGTATGGGGGGGTGCTTGTGGTAAGCTGCCTTGGATAGGAAGAATTCCTAAAAAGAAAAAAAAGGCAAAGTCCGGTATTTGACGAAGATCTTCCTTTCTATCAATAGATAGGAATGAGTGTTCGATATAGGGGATAAGATCTATCTGGTCTTTTTCTTTATTTTTTTTCATGGCATAGCTAGGACCCTTCAAATCATGTTTGAGCCTATGTTCAAACCAAACCCACTCCCTATTTGAAGTAAGGCCGGAAGCCCGCCAAGTTCAGATAAGAGAATGCTTTTCTCTAACCATTAAGGGAAAGGCTCGACGAAGGTTGTTTACTTGCTTACTTGAACAAGTAAGGAAGGAAAGGGCTTTCGGAGATCGATATTTTCTTAGTTTTTCATCGAAAACGAAGAAGACCGAGAATGTCAATCTTTCTTTCGAAAGAAGGGAACGCGCTTTTTCGACCGCGGTGGTATGATTTTCGGGCCTTCTCCTCGTTCCGCTCGCTGGCCTATTGGGATAGCAGCCTTTGGGCTTTGCCTGCTCTTTTTTAAAAATTTAATAAAGAATTCCGACTCGGCCCGGGAAAGCGCTGGCAACAACAGAAAGGAAGGGGTCCATGTAGCTGCTGCGTCCGCTCCCTTCTTAGTCAATAGAGCAGCAGGTTCGGCATCTACTACAAAAGATAGAATCCACTTCAGATAACCACGCCTCTCCTAGGCAGCGTGTGGAATGGCCGAGAGCGGACCTTTTTGGATATATAATCCAAGTCGAGAGTGGAGTTACGGGAACAGCCGTCTGATGGAAAACAACTTTCACGTTCGGTTCAGAGAGCACTTTTTTCGTTGAGAATTCTTCGTTCCCTTTCGTGTGAATTCCCTAGCAGCGAATT
Source organism: Amaranthus tricolor (assembly GCF_026212465.1). NCBI lineage: Eukaryota > Viridiplantae > Streptophyta > Magnoliopsida > Caryophyllales > Amaranthaceae > Amaranthus > Amaranthus tricolor. Next base: position 17,973,318 of record NC_080057.1, read on the forward strand.
AAAAACTTTTGGGGCCCTATCTATTCCATCTATCGAGCCCCGAAGAAAACCTACCTCCCCTTCGGACTCAATCTCTTTTTTGACTCTATATATGTGGGCACCGGATATCTATGAGGGTTCACCCACCCCGGTTACAGCATTCTTTTCTATTGCGCCTAAAATATCTATTTCTGCTAATATTTTACGTGTTTTTATTTATGGTTCCTATGGAGCTACATTGCAACAAATCTTCTTTTTCTGCAGCATTGCTTCTATGATCTTAGGAGCACTGGCCGCCATGGCCCAAACGAAAGTAAAAAGACTTCTAGCTCATAGTTCAATTGGACATGTAGGTTATATTCGTACTGGTTTCTCATGTGGAACCATAGAAGGAATTCAATCACTACTAATTGGTCTCTTTATTTATGTATCAATGACGATAGATGCATTCGCTATAGTTTCAGCATTACGGCAAACACGTGTCAAATATATAGCGGATTTGGGCGCTCTAGCCAAAACGAATCCTATTTCGGCTATTACCTTCTCTATTACTATGTTCTCATACGCAGGAATACCCCCGTTAGCCGGCTTTTGTAGTAAATTCTATTTGTTCTTCGCCGCTTTGGGTTGTGGGGCTTACTTCCTAGCCCCAGTGGGAGTAGTGACTAGCGTTATAGGTTGTTGGGCGGCCGGAAGGTTGCCACGAGTAAGTCAGTTTGGGGACCGAAGGCAGTTCCCCGTGCACCGGACACGTAGCTTACCGTATCAGTTGCGACACGGATGGGAATGCATGCTACGAAAGATAGGGTCGAGTCTGATACATCAACCGTCTGTCTACTCAATATCCTTGTACGAGTCCACAATCACTACACGAGATGAACCCTGGGTTGGTGAATTTAAGTTGGCCTTAGGTGTAATAGGACTCTCAGTTACTGCGCACGACCGTATACTGACTGAGGTGCTCCCCGCCGGTTGTTGGAACGACGCGAGCCGGGCCGGGCCTCAATTCAGAAAGATAAAGGGCCCAAAAGTCTTAATAAATAGGGGTTTCCAAATTCCCCATCTCATTGAGGGCGGAAAACGAATCGACATCTCGATGTGATACAGCCTTTTTATATTTTAGTTGGGAAAGAACGGCGAAGTCCATCCAACCCGTCCAATGAAGAATAAGAAGA
>NC_080057.1:17974571-18017071 GCF_026212465.1 Amaranthus tricolor
GTAGGGGTCATACAAAGGCAGCTTAGTTCCCTGGAGGAGTACCCATTAGCTGATCAATAGTCAATCAACCAGCATAAGACTTTGACTTTCATTCTATTGGATTTTCAATTGAATGAAAGACGGAATCGCTTTCACTATCATTCGACTTGCTAGCACTCGTCCCGCCGTAAAGTGAATCAAGCAACGGAACTGAAAGACTACTGCTAGCTAGCTTAATAAGCCTGTGTAAAACTGTCTTGACAGGCGTCAAAACCGCGAACCTTAAAACTGTTGTTTTAGCCGCGGGTAAGGTAAAGAGACCTGGGGCTTGCTTTTCAGGAAAGAGGTGAAGACTGCTAGGGAGAGGGCTTACAGAAAGAGCTAGGGTATTTTCGCAGGCTGAAGTCAACAGACGAAGGAGGGCAGATCCGAGTTGTTAGATGTGAAGAAAGACCCAAGTTGGAAGATGAAGGAAGTGAAACTGGCTTTGTTGGGAGACAAAGGGACTTTAGTAGCTGACTTGCTCGAGTCTGGAAGTGAATTTACGGGTTGAGTCGATAGATAGATGAGGGATTAAGGCAGAAAACAGACTGAGAATTGATGCAACAACCCGAAAACAGGTGTCACAGTTTTCACGGATTTTGGGCTTATATGCCTCTAGTCAATATACGAGATAAGCAAGGATCAATCAATAGTAAAGATACCCACGGGCAGAGTTCAATTTTAAATTTACTTATAATAAAAGGTTTAAGAATTTAGCTAAGCAAGAGCGGTTTGCTCGGGTTAGCGAAGGAAAGAAAGCTCAACACGTCTTTCTGATGAAGAATTTTCGTGCATCAGTATATCAGCTGATTAGATATGAGGAAGAGCTATGTAGCAAGATCTCCGATCGGGTGAACCCAAACAAACTCTTTTTTCTGCCTCGATTGAGCCTTGTATCGGACTGCTTTTCTTTTAGGTGAGAAAGGCACTCTCACGGCTTGGTTCTCCCTTCCTTCGTGAATGTAATTGAAGTGGAGGAGAATTGCCCGGAGATTGGGACTACATCGGTCGTGGAATCAAGTAGACCGACCGAAAGTAATGAAACAGAGAAGGAATCGGCCATTGTGGTTCTCTCCAAGCCCTCAGATAGTATGAGTCAGCATTCATGTAAAACCCCTGTCTATCATTAACAATGGTCTTAGTACTTCATGGTTTAAATGTAATCTCTTTATGAGAAGTATCTTTTAATTAATGGGTTTTAGGGAGTCTTGTAATTCAAAGAGTTTACCATTAGGTCGTAGGATTTAGAGTTTGATCCCTCAAGGTTTATGTCCTTGTAAAGTTAAAATCAAATATGTTTGATAAACGTGTGGTAACCTAGAGTTAGGTTGTTGATGATCCTAGTGGTGAGATCATCGTGTTGACCATAGAGGTTGGTTGAGTAGGTCTCTAGTGGTGAGGTCTAGATTTCTAGTGGTGAAATCGAAGTGAGTTGAGTTAGAAAGCGGGGTGCTAAGGCCTGACAAGTGGTATCAGAGCCAACTTGCGTGGATAGTAGCCTCTGTTGTATTGTAGGATCATGGCAACCTCATATGCGCGTGAGTCTCTCGCCTGGATTCTTCCGGATAAAGACCCATCAAGCTAAAAATTACATATATAGAAGAAAGTTGCTTTCTTCTCCGGATCCTCCACCAGGAAAGGAAGAAAGCCGGAAGCTTTGATTGAAGAGATTCGATCTTGCACTTTTTCTTACTTTAACAAGGAATTACCTTACCCTAACGAGTAAAAAGCAACCGATCTTCTTGTCCAATCAATTCGAAACACCCCTCCTTATCGTGACCCATCTTGTTGCAATGAGAACAAGGTCCAGCTACCTTGTCCATGGATTGGGAAGCGACAGAAGGTTTGTTGGCATAATATCCTTATGATAAGAAGGCTTCTTCTTTATTGATATGTGCGTTGTTTTACATTGAAGGTTGAGAAGCTAAGGACACACCTTAGAACTCACAGGACTTAAGCACACAGCTTAAGGAACCAGAAAGATTCACTTCATTCATTCTGATTTGAAATTACAGCAATTTCCATATAAATAGGCTAGCTTAATCTCTACAGTTTAAACATAGATTAAGCTTAACAAAGTAGGCTTTACTTAGTCTAAACTTAATTTAGAAAAGAAACCTAGGTCGAATTACACAAGTTTCTCCTAGGCAAAATGATCAAAAACAGACTCAAATAATGAGAAAATGCTGCTCTTACTGTGCTGCTGCTGCTGCCTGCTTTTCCATCCTATAGTGAGGTTTCTTCATTGGATTTAAATCCTATTGGACCCAAATGTAATAACCATCCAATTGCTGAGCTAGCATTAAAAATACTCCAAACAATCCGGATGTTCACACAGTAGCTGCCAAAATGACAGTTTTACCCTTACTCTAACAAGTAAGCGAGTAAACAACCTTAACTGCGATTTCCTTTAACGAAAAGGAGATCATAGATACTCAAGAAAGAGGTCTTAGTCTACTAATCTGCTTGTATAATCAATTCTGTTTTGGTGCTAGCTTGGCTAATTAGGGATAAAAACTCTATCTCCAACGTGTCGCCTCCACCTAGACCTGCTGACATGTCTTGCTTTGATGATTTGGCCACTGACTCAGCAAGCTCTTGTACAAAGAGTATGGATGACTTAGTTGGACAGAATGCTCCTGCATCATTCTCCCCTGGTTGGAATGCAGCCTCATCTGATTCAGCTGGTTCAGGTGCATCTTCAAAGTAAGGTGCCAAATCTCCTACTAGAAGAAGACAGGTCAGACAAGTATGGGTACCTAAAGTCACTCAAAAGGTTGCTGACACATTTCCCATTTCTGCTGGTAACTCCACTCTGTAGGCATTGCTTCCAACCTTCTCTACAATCTTGAAAGGTCCATCACTCCATAAGCTTCGCTTAAGCGACTACATACCTTGGCATGAGCTTCTTCTTTCTCCTTACTCTATCAAGTGAGTAAGTAAACTACCTTGCTGGGAACCTTTCTTTTCTAAGATGTAGCCATACAAGATCACCTGGCTTATAGACAACTTCTTTCCTTAAGCTTCGCTGTTGATACTATATAACCAACATCTAAAGATGTTGATATTACATAACCTTTGCTACGCTCGCTCAATTACCTGTGGCAAGCAATCTAGCTATCCTTCATTTGAAAATAACTGTCCTAATAGCGCTTGCTTTACATTCATATAACATCTCTTATTACAGTGATCACTTAGTGTAAGATCAGAGGATCTAATCAAGGTTAATCCCTGAACTGCTTGCTTTCACTGGATTTACTACAAAAAAAAAAAATATGGAGCAGACTTCTCCTTTCTAGAAGACGGGGGAGAGGGCTTTGAATAGCCGTAGCAAGGAGCTAGCTTTCTTTCATCTCAAAAAGAACCCCTACCCTAGAGCAATAGACGGAATTCGGAATTCTTGGGGTAGCTGCTAGGATAGATGCATAAAATCCGAGAATAGGCGGTTAAGGTAGAAGATATCAAGTCAAATCATTAGCTTCGGTGAACAAGATAAGAAAAAATTTATCCTCAAAGAAAAAGAAGCAAAATTAAAGAAATTTCATTGCCTCCTCTTTTCTTTATACACAATTATCAGTATAGTTCCCCACAAGGGATGAAAGCAAGAAAGGCAGTTCGGTAGTTCTCCAACGGGCAAGTCAGTTCCAAGAATGAAAGGGAGTTTTCACTTTGAACATATAGGGAAAATAATGGCTTGTACTTGATTCGTTGAAACAAAGAAATAGGCCAGTCGATGACTTGGCTTTCAACTAATCTCCTTCCTTGCCTACGGGATGTGCACATGAAGAACTCTTATCTAAGTAGTATGCTTTCTAGTTCAAGTAGCAATTCCTGTCTCTGCTTCTAAAGTAAGACGGGGCCTTTTCTCTCCTCCCTCCCGGTGTCCCCATTAGTTAATATACTAAATTGGAAAAGAATTCCAGGTCATTCAGATTTCAGGTTCGGTTTCGGGGTATAGATGGAATCGAGAGGGAAGAAAGAGTCCGGTTTCAGAGGCTTGATCAACTGTGTAATCATGGATCATCAAGAAATCCCTAAATGCTTCTTTATACCGTCGCCACGGAAAGGGTTCAGGTAGGGAGAACTCTTAGATTCTCAAGTTTTATATAGTTTTTCTTAAAATCCATCTCCACCTATGTTGTGTCCTTTCTCCCAAAGCATTCCGGCATCTGTTATTCTTGGTCTCGCCCTGTGAAGCAAAGTCGGACATAGAATTAATTGATAGGGAACCGTAGCCAAGTGGCTAAGGCATGAGTCTGCAAAACTTCTATTCGTCGGTTCGAATCCGACCGGTTCCTACAGCGCCATTCTATCAATCATTTTTTTTCATGGTTAGTGGATAGAACAGGGACCCCCGGATCAAAGGTTCAAAGCCGAAAATTTTTGGAGTGAGACTTTCTTTTTTCAAGCGGCCTGACACAGTAGTTCTTTTTTTCCTCCGTCAGGTCTGCCCCTTCTTTCTATCCTTAATAAGAGTGTCATCCATAACTTACTTTTTTTTATTTGCCATGCTTCTTGTTGAAAGGAGGAGGTATAAGGCCAAAAAGACTAGTGTGACATAATCTGCCAGCTCTCATTCGAGACATAGGATGTCGAATCGGATGGATGGGCTTAATATAACATATAGCTACATCACGCTCGAAAGTGAAAAAATAACTCCCGGGTTCATAAATATGCCATCTTTTCTCACTTCGATCGCCCTCACTGCCCTTGGTCTCGTTGAAGACGCTCCTTTGTGTCCGACCTTCTCTTTTGGCGTCCTCCTTTCAATCACTTGATGCCCACTATCAATGACTTATTTAATACTTCCTTATAAATAGGGATATTTTTTTTTACTATAAGCTAAGGCTATTCAAAGCGTGGGCTGAGTGGATAATTTTTATAGGAGTGGGACTCTTCTTCGCATCGAGAAAATCTTTTTTTAATCGTTCTTTCCGCGGGTGTGGTTTCTAGGCAAGGAATACTCCATTTTCGGCTCGAGATAAGAAGTAAAATTTCAAAGAATAGAATGGCTTGAGTGAAAGCTGGAGTGGCACAAGACAGATTGAAAGCAAAGGGAAGGGTCAGCCAGCTTGCCCTGTCCTTCCTAACTTTCCGAGAGCTTTCCTGACTGGCATTTCAACTGCGCTTGACTAAAAGGAGTTGCCCGGTTCTGATCCTCATTGTACTTGTCTCAAGCTATTAAAAAGGCAAAAAGGGGAAGAGAGGCCTTCGGAATTCTTTTGAGCGAAGAACGGCATCACCTTGTAACAGAACGTGCCCTCCTACCTAATATGGCGATAAACGCTGTTTTCTCTCGATCTTCTTCGGCCATCTTGATCTGCGCTTATATCAAGAGAAAGCATCCCGTGTCCAGCAGTCTTGTCCACCAGAACATCGATGCGAGGGAAAAGAAAATCATCTTTTTTTTTTGGCTTGCCTTGTTTAGGCTTGGACTTACGGAACCTGCTTTCAATTGAGGCGTCAAAGGCGAAGAAGCGTAATCATCCATCCTTAACTGGATGCCTTACCCTCCCGGGTGGTTATGGGAGCGGCCTACTTTCTACTTTTTTACTATGGAGCCGGCTACTTTCGCTCCTCTACCATATTCATTAATTAATTCTTTGGAAGCTAGGCACGTGACTTGATAGCGCAAGCACAAGACAAACAAAGAATAGCAAGACCGCATATCAAAAGGTTTGGAACCCAAGCTTACTTTTTTTATGAAATAAAGAAGGCGCTGTAAGCGATAGTAGGTGTAGTTCTTTCTTTCCAGCCGGATTCATTAATGCAATGGAACTCCAGAACTTGAAGAACTGGCCTTGGAATGGAAGGAAATATTTATTCAAATCTAAATCTTTTAGAAGCTGGCATTGCTAGTTGACTTTTATTCGTTGACAGCCAGCAGTTGCCGGGAACTAGCCTTCCGCCTAGCTGCCCTGTCTTAGCTAGCCCTTTCAGACTAGCAGACTTGCTTTCTTGTCCTCGGCCTTCAGACGGGATGCTCTAGTTGCTGCTGCTTTTAGCCGGAATGCCTTGCTTCGCTCTACAGCTAGTGGAGACAACGACTAATAAGATTGACGACAGGAGAAGACTGACGCTTTATGACTTTTCTGTTATTAGACCAATGCTTTTCTTATGTCTGCCATTAGTTTAAGGCTAGTGTAATGGAGGGCTTCCTCACGGGAAGCTTTCTAGTAAGGGGTGAAACGTCCTGTTTGGCTTTCTTCTTTCTGATTACAAGGGAATTCCTATTCACTTACTTGAATAAGTAAGGACTAATGACCCTCTTTTCCAACTTTGTCCTCAACGGGTCGGGCACAAAGACATAGCAAACGCCCCCAAATACTCTGAAACGGCTTTCTCTTGTACAAAACCTAGTATGGCGCAATCTGTTGATGACATGGGCTTCAGTCATCATGCAGTTTCGCTAAGATAAGATGTCGACTCTTCTTCTCTGCGACTTCGTTCTGCTGTGTAGTATAAGAGCACGTAAACTGTCCGCGAATCCCGTGCTTTTCAAGTAAGCACTAACTCTTGTGATGTGTATTCTCTTCCAGAGTCTGTCCTCAAACATAGTTTTCTTTGCCTTTACTTTTTAAAAAGAAAAAGAAGGCTCATTTTCTACTAAACTTCTGAACTCCGTGAACTTTTGAAAGACTTCGGACTTCTCTGCTAAGAAATATACCCTGCGAGTAATCATCAATAAATTTTTTTATATTATATAAGGCTTACCTAAGCATGATAGAGTGGAGACTTTGCCAAAGACGTCTGCTTGAATGAGCTGGTCAACTTCTCCTCAGTTCTGTACATGCGCAAAGAATGTATGAGCCCCTCTTCCTTTTCGGAACCTGTGAGAACACTCTAAAAATATGCCAGCAAAGACTTCATTCAATACTTGAGAAGTAAAATCCATCACAATAATGTCCTTTTTTTTCTTTATTGAGTAATAGGGCTTAACTTTCCATGTTTTTGTTTTAGAATAAGCGCTATACATGAAAAGGAAAAAACCTAAAAGAATAATCCTTTAATGCCCTATCAATGGAAAACTCTTCGAAACTATGAATTACACTCCTCGCCCTATCTTACTAATAATAAGAAAGGCAGCGGTAGTTATGAAGCATCTTAGAGTATTCCATTCTCTTTTTCAGCTGGATCCGGGCTTGGTTCGGCCTGAAACAACCGTATCTGTCTTTAGTAGAGAGAGCTTTTTGCGAAAGGCTATCAACGTAGACGTATATAAAAAGGTGAGTATGCGTGCAGAGTGTAAGTGTACCACTTACGAGAAAGAACCCCAATTCAGTAAAGTACTCAATCAAAGACAAGCAAGTAGTTCGTCAGTCCTTCCTCCGACGCCTCCCGTTCATTCTTCTTCATTTCATCATCTTTGTTGTGTTCTTCCGTTCATAGGTCCCACTTTTTTGAGAGCCCTCCCCCCATAAGCTTCGCTTAAGCGACTACATTCCTCTCCTCACTCTTTTGAGTGAGTAAGTCAACTACCTTACAGTCGAGTTACTACGTTCCTCTCGAATGTATTGACTTCGCCTCTTGGGCTTTCCCGGTCTTAAGTAGTTGACTGGGGCTTTAACGTCAACAGTAATGGAACGGATCATGAAGATCTCCCATAAGCTGTTGTGGGACTTTTCATTTAAGAAAGGTTGAGAGTATCCCACCTAGGTTAGTGGGCGGCGGAAGGGTGTACTCCAATCAGTGAGTTAAGGGTCGATCTTGTAAACTATATCTTTCCGACCTTTACCTTAGTCCTCGACAGGGATTTTTGCACTTGAACGGAATCGAAGTAGGCATAGTGTCAAGGAACCAACTCAACCAAAAGCTTAAGCTGATGGTTGGAGCCCCAGGATATGTTATATACTCTATCACGCCCCCCCTCAAGTTGGAGCATGGGGATCAAGAATGCCCAACTTGGCAAGAAGATAATAAAACTGCTGTTTACCCAAGGCTTTCGTAAAGAGATCAGCCAACTGATGAGTAGTGGGAACATAGGATGGAGAAAGAAGGCCTTCTTGAACTGCATCACGCACAAAGTTACAATCAGCTTCAATGTGTTTGGTGCGTTCATGAAATACAGGATTGCGAGCAATATGGAGTGCAGACTGACTATCACACAATAAAGGAATGGCCTTAGGATGGTGAACACCAAGACTTAACAAAAGGGCTTTCAACCACTTCAACTCACAAGTAAGAGAGCGACGAGTAAGAGGACAAGCAGCCCAATCCGAATCACACCATCCTTGCAAGGACAAGTCACTATCTGAACTAAGAAGAATACCTTGACCAGAAGTGCCCTTTAAATATCGAACAATCCGCAAAGCTGCCTCCCAATGCTCTTGGCGAGGTTGATGCATAAATTGAGAGATAATATGCACAGCATAAGCCAAGTCAGGTCTAGTTACTACCAAGTAAATGAGACGGCCCAGAAGACGCCTATAAGGCTCAGGATCAACAAGGAAATCACCAGTAGCATGAGCAAGTCGATGATTTTGCTCAATCGGAGAAGAAGCAGGCTTAGCCGCCAACAAGCCGGTGTCAGAAATGATATCAAGAGCATACTTACGCTGGCACAAGAACAATCCTTGAGGACTACGGGCTACCTCAATCACCCAAAAAGATTTGAGCACCCCTAGATCTTTCATATGGAAGCAAGAACTAAGATAGTCTTTGAACGCTTGCAACCAATGGCTTTCTTGCCAGGAGGAAGATCAACAATATCCCAAGTATGATTCCGTTCAAGTGCAATAATTTCATCCTGCATTGCTTTCCGCCAGCGTTCTTCTTTTGCAGCTGCTTTATAAGTACTGGGTTCAACATTAGAAGTAACTGCAGCTAACAACTTTCTATGGCCACAAGAAAAATTTTTATACTGGACAAAATTAGCAATAGGATAACGCGTACCTGAGGAGTCCGATGGAAGCTTGGTGGTCGAAATGGAGGGTGTAAAACGAGCAGAATGGCATATAGAATCCGACAAGTATGCAGGGGGACGACTTATACGATGACCTCTACCAACAACATCCGAAGAATCATTAGACAATGGTTCGCGATCATCATGCACAATACCTTGCTGCTGCTGCGTGCCTAAAGAAGCACTCTGCTCACTCGCTGGCTGCTGGGACGAGAGGCGATAAAATGGAGCAGCATCATGCGAAGGATTGGCATGCGCTGGCAAGACAGTAGGAAGATCATGCGAAGGACTTGCACTGGCTGGTATAGGCGCTGTAGGAGCTGACCGAACAGCAGGTCTGGGCGGGTTGAAACTCCCCCTATCACCGCAACTCCCTCCTTGACCAGTACACGGAACAGACGAACTAGGTAACTCCAAATCAAGCTGTCCAACAGGGGTCAAATCCAAGGGGGTACCCGACACATCAATGGGAGTAGACGACGAATAAGGAAACTGATCTTCAAGAAAACGCACGTCTCGTGAAACGAATAAGTCTTGAGTCTCCAAGTAAAATACTTTCCAACCCTTCTGACTAATTGAATATTAGAGGAAGACACATTTTCTACTCCTTGAAGCAAATTTCTCCTTTGTACGAGGCTTATTATGAGCGTAACAAAGACACCCAAATACCTTAAGTTGACCATGTTGCGGTGTAGAACCAAAGAAAACCTCATAAGGTGTCTTACCTTCAAGAATCTTGGTCGGGGTACGATTGATAAGATACTGTAGAGAATAGCAGCCCACACTCAGAGCCCAATCTTAAGATACTACATAACCTCACTCTATCAAGTGAGTAAGTAAACTTCCATAAGCTTCGCTTAATGAAGAAAGCTAAGCAAATCCTATCTTGAAGCAATCGGTTCACCCGAGAGTCACTCATTTCCATTTCATTTCGAGTTAACTACATGGGATCAGCTCACACGAGCTGAGATCTCCTCTTTCTATTCCTTTCTCTTCTATTACTTCTAGCAATCAATCATAATAGAGTAATGACTTTTAGCTCAAAGAAGACCCAGGCAATGCCTTCATTCTGTATGTTCAACGCTTTTGGCAACCCAGAGCAAGACTTGGCACACTTTCTTTCTCGTTGCGGAGAGACCTCTAAGAATAATGGAGCATTATGTCTTCGACAATTTGTGTAATCACTCGAAGGGGATGCCCTTGTATGATATAGCAACTCCTGGGTGAATCCAAGATTTATTGGGATAGTCTTGTGGCTCGGTTTCAAAAACACTTAGAAAGTACCCACAGGAGTGTAGGCGTGACAGAATTGACGGAAGCCAAGCAGCGTCAACACGAGTCTGTTGATTACTTTATCGCTATATGGAGCAATCTGGAACTCTCCTGTGAGCAAGAGTTCTTCGAAGCGCAACAAGTTAAGATGTGCATCAATTACTTCAGATATGAGTTGTCTCACATCTTGGCTTCTAAAAAAATCCTTGGGATCTTAGTTCTATATGATTCCGGAATTGGATCTACTATTAAGGATTGTTAAAGGACAACCAATGAAGTCTGCAAAGATGATTAAAGCTTTCGTGAGTGGTTATGCCGGATCTCTCAGCAGAGGAATCCTTTTCCGAATCTTTCACTATTGTGACCCCCCGGATTCCCACTTCCATAGTTACAGGCATAGCTATGAGGTCTTGCCCGGTTCTCTTCTACCCTATCCACACCGCCTATTTATGCTGATCGAGAGCCCGTGTGCTAGTTCCAGAAAAAAAAAAGGAAAAAGGGCCCCTTCTAGGAAGGGTCATCGTCCTGACAGACAACACAACAGATTGGTTACCCGAAGTGAAACTTTCCCGTAACGGGCCTAAGAACCAAATTTCACCTGTATGGAGCCACCGTTAGGGCAACTGACCGATCGGAGTCTTTATCTCCAACGAATGGTTCTGCTCCAGTTTTTCCCACAGCTATCTCCGCTATTTGTGCTTGGACTCGGGAAAGTCGATCCCACCGGGTATGAATCCGAATCAAAAAGTAGCCATGGGATTGCCACAAAATCGGCACTGAATCTAGTGTTGTTGCACTTGCCTATGACTCTACCTTAGCTGAGGCATACGGAACTACGGATGAAACTTAGCCCTTATACATATAACCTTTCTTAGCACAGATGGATGGTATGTGACGTCACCTATTTTCAAGGTCATCCCCCGGGGGGAATTTAGGACTCCCATTCGCCCAGCAGAGCGCCTCCGATTGATTGCCCGGTACACGTCGCACCTTATGAAAGTCCGCTTGGGGAGCATAGGCGTGATAGCGGAACCAAATGTTGAGGTTTCAAAGGCGGATGCTTCAGTTCGAGATCTATAGCCAGTTCTAGTTGTGAAACCCATCGATCCAGTTGGTTTCAGAAACAAGGGTAGCATCCCAGCCTCCTTCCAGCAGCGCATTCTTTGATTAACTAGTCCAGTGTGCAGTCGGTGCAGCAACCATTTCACCAGCAGAACTATGTTTTCTATAACCCCTCCCGACAGAAGAATTTCTTATCCTGCATTCATCCTAGCAAAAACCGCTTCCAGAGCCTTTTTTTAGCAGCAAAAAGAACCCTCTCGAGATATCTCCTTTGATTTATTTCGAAAACAACAAATGAAAGTTGATTGGTCTTACTAGCGACTAACCCCTTAATGACTAAGTTTAAGACTCCTTAAACGCCGTAAAATAAAGAAGAAAAAAAGCACACTCTATCGGTGTGTTCGGCGCACAAGCCAGTTGTTGAATAAGAGAAGGACAGTAAGACTAAGAGGAACTAGGCTGTATATCTTATCTTTCCTTTAAAAGTCTTTCTGCCCGCATCTACTAGAGTTGGGTACTCAGGAGTTGATAGTTAAAAGACTACTTTCTTAGACAGTAATATGTATATATTTCTATCTATAGGACTAACAAACTCTTTCCATGTGCCTTCAGGTTAAGAAAGAAGTTAGCGGCAGAAGTCACTTCAGCGCTTTCGGACTAGGCAGGCTGTTTCTATTAGGTTTGATGGGTACTAAATAGCGAGTAAGCCCATCTATCTACAGTAGGAGTTAACCGGCCTTTTACAGTAAAAAAAAGAAGAGGAAGAGAAGGCAGGAGAGGACTCTTTACTAGTTAAGAGGGATTACCAGCTAGTCATTTTCTTTTCCCTGTCGGGTAAGTAGCACTCTTCCCTGCCAGAGTCAGAAAGACAATCTAAACAGCTTAGCAGATTGAATCAAATCTTCCGAGGGCTAGGTTCAAGGGCTGGTCGAGCTATTTCATAACCTCACCAGAGAGGTACTTCAAGGGCAAGAGTGAGTCTTACAGTCCTGATCTTATTATGAAGGAACTCTTCTTCGCTTTCGCCTTAGATCAAGGCATTACAAGGGTCCGAAGGAGCTCTTCTAAATAAAAGATGTCGGGTTATCAGTCTAAAACTTTCTTTGGCGTTCCATAAGTCAGTCTGTAAATAGCTTTCATCTTTCGAACTGAACGTGCATCCAGCAGGAATCGAACCTACGAATTAACCCCTTTTGTTATAGGTTTCGCGCTTTAAGCATTCGGCCATGGATGCAAAAAGACTCAGCGAGTGAACTAGGTTTTAGTATTCCTTAAATGCAAGCATTAAGCAAGTAAATTACCTTCTCGGGCTTCGATTTCTTCCGTTAAAGGAGATTCGAGAAAAGATGAAATAGGAAGACGTGTTTCCAGAACAAAGAAGATACGGGTTGAGAAGAGGAAGTTAGCAAAGTTAGACAAGATTGGAATGAGCATAGAAACATGTATTGATGTACCAGATCGGCTAATGCTCCCAGGTTGATGCGATGTATTCCACCAGTTGACTGGAAACTTGATTATTGGTATATCGATCGGTCCAGCACGGATTGAAATAGGAGCCAGTTCTACAGGAAGCTTTTGAAAACACAGCGCGCCCAAGTAAATAAGGAACGAGATGAATACAGAAGTTAAACGAGCATCCCACACCCAAAAGGTGCCCCACATGGGTCTTCCCCGAAACCCCCCAGTAACTAAGGTAAACAACGTAGAAAAAGCACCCATTTCTGTACCGGTTCCGGAAGAGCGAAGAAAAAGAGGGTGTTTTGTTAATAGGAACAAGAAAGTGTTTATAGCCGTAACGATATAAACAAGAAGACTCATCCGAGCCACAGGAACATGTACATAGAGAATACGAGAATTTACACCTTGTTGAAAATCTAGTGGTGCTACCCAAAGACTTAAATGAATAGCCATCGCTGTTAAGAACAACCAAGCTCCAATGAAAATTTGCGCGTAGCTTCTGGTCTTTGACATCAAAAAAGAAGGTTGTAATAACAAAACGGACATGTGATAATTTGGTCCTAGCTAGTGGAACAAGAAAGACATGGATCTATATTCAATACGCAATCAAAAGATTTCCTCCAAAAAAAGAGGGCTGCCGCGCCTTGCTTTGTTTTCGCTCCTTGCTCGCGGAGCGGCATACCGAAAAAAAGAAAAGCGTTATGGGCGATGACTTAAAAAAAAATAGGTAGGATAGAGTTAATTTTCCAAACAGACTAGTACATATAGTTGATTAGATCAATAAAATTTTATATTTCCTCGCATAACCAGCTCTTATCCTTGTGTAACATAATATCAGAAAAATCTGCAGTGAGCAAGGACGGCATTTCAATTCCGTCCTCGCCGATTACTGCACGAACAATTTCAGGCATGTTCCACTCTGGGGGTAACTGCCTATTGGTCATTTTCATACATTTGGTGGATTCATTGCAAATATGATCCAAGAGTAGGTCTAGTTCCGGTGGAGCGCTTTGCGCGTCCGACCTAGTTGAAGAAATAGTACTAGAGGTATTGAAAGAGATAGTCTCTGTCTTCATAAATAGAAGATCACTAGGCGTTGGATCCCCATAGACAATTAATTGGTTATTCATAAAGAGAAAGAAAGTTTTCTTGTAGTTCCGCTTCTCACCACTTTAATGAAGAAAGACTTGTCGGAAATCACCGGTTGGGTTGGTCCGACCAAGAAAGGCATGGGAGTCTTTGGGCATAAGAATTGCTTTCTTCTCTTCTTCAAGCAAGTCTGTAAGCAGGATCGACTTAAGCATTGAAGAAAAAAGAGTAACGCCGTGGACGGAAACTTACCGAACGATGTCTCCCAAGATTTTATGCTCAGTACCTACGACATCAGCAAGCCTTGTTCTACATGGGAAATCGTTCAAGCGAAGTCGAGGTGGATGAGGAAGGCTTCTCTGAGTATGACAGAGAAGAGGTTGCTTCCTAAGAATCATTCCTATTCCTAAACCTAAACTTGCTCACTAGCCTTACTGATATGGCTAAAAACCGGCAACAAGCAAATGAGATTTGAATTCAGTTTATCCTTCGACTGATAAACTTTCTCAGTCGGCTGAGCCTTTGGTCGAGTCATCTTTCGCTTCCTCTTGGTCGAGTCCGCTGAAGGGTTCTTAGCCACAGATTTCTCTCTATAGATTGAGATATGAAGCAGTGTTCTATTGAATATAGAATAAGTGGACTCCCCCCTTTGACTTGAGCATTGAATTGACTCTTCTTCGATAGCTTTTCAAGCGCTGAACCCGATCGAATTCGTTTCGTAGTCGTAGCTTATTGACGTGAGATTCTCATTGAGTGGTTCGTACTTACGACTTGGATTATCAGTTAGTTTACTAGAAATCGAACTATCTCGCCGGTCGGATGATCTTCTTCTGTGTCTGTCTGATTCGGTGCTGTCTTCCCACTTGACTAAGAAAGAGTCTCGACCGACCCAGTCTTTACTTATTATATACAAGTTTTTGCTTTCCCGTGACCGATAGCCGAAACTAGCTAGCCAGACTCAATCAATATATAAAGAAAGAACCCAACCCTCCTCGTCATGTAAGAACCAAGCTTCTCTAATCAAATAGAGATTCTAGTCTGAAAAGAGCCATTCAATGAAGACGAGGTTGATTGTTCGGGGGCGAGATGAGAGGATCCCGGCAGGCCATCATCATGTGCTCCCATATTTGATGCACCTTCTCCTCCCTCCGCTTGGGAATAAGTGTCGGGTACATGGAGAAGTAGCGACGAGTTAATCAAAAAAGGCAGTGAAAGAGTTACTAAGAATGAGTGAAACAACTTTCTATTTTCTGTCTTTAGCCGTCCTACTCTTATAGAGTTAGGCTTGGAACCTGATCTTTATTATGCTTTTACCCGTGTAAGAAAGATAAGACTTCACTGCATTAACAGCTTCAGCCGATACAGCATCATTGCCAGCTTCTATACCCGGCTAAGCCAGTCAGCAAACCAGTCTTAACAGCACCCTCTTCTATGGCCTTTCAACTCCAGAAGTGGTCCCCCGAAGATTGAGTACATGCCATGAAAGCCTTTTATGGGGATTAATTTTATTAATAATGAATCTCCTCTAGTTCTTAGGGTCGAGGTATACTGTCTTTTTTTATAGTCCTCCATTGTCTATCTTTAAGTTAGTTACACCAACCCTTTCTTTGTCTAGGACAAACTTCGCTCTGTCATCTTTTCATCGCATTATTTAATAAAATTCATCCTTTTTCTTGAATTTTTTAATATTTCCAAGACTTAAGGCTATGAAGACTTGTACCTAAAGGCTTTCATCAGCTACCAAGCTGAAGGTAGCTTTTTTCTCCTCCATCGCTCAAGCGTTGGGCATTTTACATCATTAAGGAGTTCATCTACCCACACCCTTACTTTCCTTTCCTGCAATCTGACCTTTCTAATGAAGGAAAGAAGTTTAGAACGAATTATTACTGGAAAACTCTCCTTGTAATAAGATCACTCCATGCTTTTTTCAAAGATGAAAGAAAAGCAGAGATTTCATTTCAAGATAAAAACTGTGGATTGAAAGGGTGAACTATCGACGACCTTTGATTTGGAAGAAGGACGCTCGAGAGACCCCCGAAGGGCGTTTAGTGGGAGCTTCCCCTTCCCAAGGGAAATGCCTGAAAGAGTGACCGACGACAGGGAGTGAAGTTTTTTCTTTTTATAGGACGATTTGTCCAAAAGAGACCATGCGACCGCTTCTAATCGACGTTTAATATTATTTTCATAAAGCAGAAGTTTGGCAGCCTTATCATCGGAAGGGATGACGGAGACACTCGAATCAGACGCAGTGTCAATCTATTCATTGTCATAGGCTGAGGAAAGGTGGTCTTCCATCGGATGTTTTTCCTTACGACCGGGAAGAAGTAAAAGTAAACTTCCCTCGTGAGCAGGTAGAAGAGCTCGAGCAGCAGATTTGCGTCTTTGTCTCAGGAACTTCTACTTCAGAAAGGCCTCCATCTTTCTTAGCAGCGGTGGGAATTGGCACGTCAACAGACTTGAATAAAGACCCTCACTCAGGCCAACCTCTTATGAGCCCTTCTAACTACCTTTTTAAATAGAAATTTAAAATAGTAGACAAAGATTACTCGACCGTAAGGAAGGTCATAGCACAAGGAAGCCCCCCTTTCTCCCGTCATGATGAAGATCTTTCTTTCTTTTTTTCTGAATAAGAGCAGCTTACGATAACCGAATCCGTTAGGGCGCCCTGGAGGATCCGATCCCATCCCTGAACTTGGGGAACTCTGGACCGACAGATAAAGAAACTCTTATTTGACTACGGAATCGCCTGAACCTGCCTTTGGATGGACCATAGGCCTGATGCTAGGAAGCAAGAAGCTAAGAGAGTTTGTTTAGTTCGAGCATTAGAAGGCAAGCAATCAGTACACGAATCCCCGTCCTTTAGAAAGATATGCCGCCCCCTCTCTTAACTCTAATACACTGGTGACTAAGAGACTCTCTTCAAGTGGAGTGAAGCCAGCACGCAGTACACAGCATACAGGGGGACGAAATCAATACAAGTAGTGGGGAAAGCCGGCCGAACAAGCAAGGCCAAAGCCAACTGCTGACCTAAGAAGGACGCTTGCGGGAGAGTTTATAGTTTCTCGACAGGTGAATGCTTTACCAAACTCGTATACAACTCCTTTCATGTGTATTGATTTCCGCTTATTACATGCTTGGTTTCCTAAACGATTTCTCCCCAGCACCCCCTGACCAAACAAAAAAGCGGAAAGCCAAGATCTCTATAAAGCGAAGGAAAGAATACAGATGTGAAGCAGAGAAGGAAGAAAGACGAATGCTATGAGAGCTTGGACGGAATAAGGTCTAGTGATTGCAGTTCCTCTCTCAGATAGACCATAAACCCTTCATACGCAATTCGCAATTCTTCGATCCATTCATGAATGCGCAAGAGAAAGCGCTCCATCAGACTAGAGGGAAGTTGGTCTTTCTCCATGACCCCACCATCATCAATTTAAAACTTTCACAGCACGGACGCAATCAAGAAGCTCTTAAGAGATTATTTCGGTATCTATCTAACAATCAAGGGCTGACCTTCCTGCTTGATTTCTCGATCCAATCTCGCACTTTTAAGGATGTTTTCTTACAACCATTGAGAATCTATAGCGCTTAGCTTCCTACCCCGGATAAAAGAGAGATCAGAATAGAGGTAAGGGTTGAACGAACGGTAGGCCCAACTCTGTAGACTTAGCCGGAAGCGGGGCATTCCACCGATTCGACTTAGGGAGAATAGCTTTCTCCTATAGTTGCTTCTTTCCGTTACTAGTTGACAGAGTGGCCCCGAGTGACAACTGCTTGCCCAAGAAGGGCAGGGCTGAAAGTCCCAGCACTAGAAAGAGAAAGAGGAGCATCCAATGAACACCGGGAGAGGAGTAGACTGCGGAAAGACATACCAGGGAACAAGCAAGCAAGTCCGTCTTTTCGGGTTCAGGGATGAGGAATGAAAGGGAGAAGAAGAGCCGTCAACACAGTTTAGGGAAAGGGCTTTGATCAAGAGCCTTTCTTCTTTCTCAAAGTCTGTGCGATAGAGATGGAAAGAGGGATTGAGAACAGCTGCTAAGAAACCAAGCAAGCAAGAAAGTCAGCTCAGTCTCTTCTTTCTGATAGGAGTTCGCATCTTAGTAGAAGATAAGAAGTTCTCGGGTGGGAATGCTTGTTGACTCAGTCTCTGATTCCAATAAGCGACTCGGAACTCTGTTCGCGGTTAGCTGATAATGTTCTTGCTTCTTGCCAGTTAGCTCTCATTAGCTCGAAAGGGACTCGAAGGTATAATATCATATAGTATGACAACGGAAGCATTAGCATAGATAGAGGAGTTCCTTATCCCAGTACTAGGGCGAATGGCATAACTGCTTCTATCTCTTTTTACGGGTAGAATCCGCTATTTTTGAATAAGCCCAGAGTGAAGGAGTTTTTTCCGGAGAAAGCCCAAGAGATGAGGAATCTGAGAAAGCTTATCTTCTGCCTACCAAAGACAGAGGGTCAGGTGCTGTCTGATCTCCTTTGTGATATCTCTTCTTTTGGCTGCAGCTACAGCTAGTAGGAAGAGTCAAAGCTCTTAGGAATCTTAGTTTGCTTTCTTTCTTCCGTCCCTTGGGACCGCTCTTTGGTACTTAAACTCTTTACCTGATTCTCGTCCCGGAACCTGGGGTCAATCAGCCCAATCCCTGGCGTCTTTTGAATTGAAGGATTTCCTGAGATTTCAATAGAGTCCTTGAAGTCAAACCGAAGACGATGTTACTGATGTCAATCTTTATCCGGCTTCTGCTTCAGTGCTAGAAGTGTCTGCTCCTTTTCTTTTAGGTGACGCCAGAGCGCTCCTATACTATCACTATGGGAGATCCGCCGGACTACCTTTCGACTGAGCTCTGCTCCCGCGCTTGAAGTTTCGTTCTTTTGTTTCATAAAGACAAAAAACAGAACAGTTCTCCCAGCAAGGGGAATCCTAGAGGGGAAAGCGCAAGTTTTTACATTATTTCAAGTAAAATCTTTCCGTAAGCTTCGCTTAAGCGACTACATACCTGAGGTTCCTAGCTCTCCTCTCTCTTTTGGGTTGGAAAACTTTCATATCAAGGGGAAGGTTGGTTAGCTCTATCGAACGAAGGTTAGGTTTTCAAAGTGGTAGGCTTAGAGCCAGCAATAAAGCGTCCCTCCGGTTGGGACAAGCGAATGAGATCCGGGCTCAGCCCTTTTGTAGTAAACGCAGCTTAAACACTATCATTATTCCAAAACATTTCTTTAAAAATGAAAAACCCATAGTAGTTATTCTTAACCTCCCAGGGAAGGGCACTTGATTGATCAGAAGAAAGGTCTACTTCTTCCCCCTTATGCTATGGAGGTCGTTAGCGCTACCAGTGTATTTGTTCTTCTGCTTGTCTGCTATCTTTAAAAATGCCTTCTGTCAGTATGAGTGAGCGTCTTTTCCCAGCTCCCGGTCTTTATGATTTCCTTGCCTTACTACCGAGATAACGTGCCTAAGTAGCATAACAATCAATATAGATCCTATCCCCTTTCCTTTAGTCGAAAATAGGTTTCATACGAGGTAGGGCCTTCCCATCAGAGCAACTTGATCACTGGATTCTTCTATTTGCTTTCTTATCCCTAAAGAGAGACAAGACAAAAGTGGTGGTGTACTTTTCTCAATAGAGTTTTTGAGCACTCCTAGCCTATCATATGGTTTTCTGCCTCTCAAGATTGCTTTTCTTTTATTAAATTAAGGCTTTCGTTCCAGTCCCTCTGTCTTCCATTACGTTAGTAGGTCGATAGGTGAACATAGATAGGTTGCTTGCTAAGGAGTCAACCAAGCCAGTTCTTTTCAAGCCTTACAGCAAAGAAAAAGAGATCAAGAACAGGAGGTATGTAGTCGCTTATGCGAAGCTTAAGGGAGTTTACTTACTTACTTGATAGAGTAAGGTAGTAAGAGTTTGATAAAATAATAAGGCTAGTCCTAAAAGCAAATTCTTCTTGTGGCTAGCTGTTCAAAATCGTCTCCCCACTGCGGACAGGTTGATTAAGTGGAATATCCATTGTTGTGCCACGTGTGTTCTCGAAAATGAAAGTCTAGATCATCTACTTCACAAGTGCTCCTACACTCGGCATATCAAGCAGCAAGTCATGGCTATTTTCAGGTATGTTCAACAACAAAGAAATTTGGAAGATGAAGTCCAAATGTTAGTAAGGATCAGCAAAAAGAAAACTATGAGAGCAAAACTTTTTGTTATGCTATGGACGGAAATGCTGTACATGGTCTGGTTACAAAGGAATGAAAAAGTGTTTAGAGGTCATGTTCTTAGTTGTGACCCAGTTTGTAGGCAGATTTTGTTTAGGGTGGCTTGTAGAGCTGCTGATAGTATGAGGCAGTTAATGATTCCTGCTAGGTAGATTGTGATTCTGGTCTTTTCTTTTTTCTGGTTGGTTTCTTTGTTTGGTAGGCTGATTCCTTGCACATGATGAGGCCATTTTGCCAACCCTTCCGTCAAGGTGTGGTTTAAGTGTCCACTGATGCAGTTTTGGTTTTGCTTTGGCATAAGTTCTAATATCATAAGGGTTTCCTCGTAGGAAAGCCACCTTAATCAGTCAAGCAAGTAATTTGAATAGGGATTATGAACAGGCCCTTACCTTGGCCTTAGCCGTTCGATTGATTGTTCTAAAGCCAAGCCTTTCACTTCATTGTTCAAGCTCTTGAACATGGGTTGAGTTCATACATTATGAAAGCTTTCCTATTCAAGACATACTACCAATTCCTTTGAAGCTACTACCACTACCGAAGCCGGCTTGCTTCTTTTGGTTACCGGTTGGGCTTTTGCGCGATGGGAGATTAGTCACCGGAAGACTCGCTGGCTGGCTCGTGCAATCTTAGAAAAAAGCCTTCTCCATACTTGTTTCAAGTAAGTGAATTGGCATTACCTTAGTAAGCTAGCTTTCTAAGCTAAGCAAGCCTGGTTCTCCGGGCACTACGGTAGGACGTGGATCGATCATGACGAAAATGGACTTTTCCATAATGTAATAGAAGAGTCACAGTCCAGTTCCCCCGGCTATCTCTTATTCTTACTAGTTTAAAGAGATATGAATGAAAGCGGGTAAGGGCTTGGCTTAACCCTGTGTTCTCTCCTAATCAGGTCGGGGGCGGAGACCGGCAAAGTTCATCATTCAGTGGTAGAGTGTTCATAGAAAAGAAGGCGTCGCCCAACGAGTGGCAGATTTTTGTGGTGGATGCTAAGGCAGTTCCTTTTTTCTGGTTTCTGGAGAGAATCTCGCTCGTGGAGGAAGAGTACGCGTGCTAGCGCGCTACGGCTTAGGCAGTTGATCGGATCAGATAGCCCTTCGGGCTACCGCACAGCAAATTCCGATCAACAACTTGGAGGTATGGCTGAGTGGCTTAAGGCATTGGTTTGCTAAATCGACATACAAGAAGATTGTATCATGGGTTCGAATCCCATTTCCTCCGGCACGGAAGTGGAACGAGCGGGCGAAATTACGTGAGAGAAAGGACCGAACCCCTTGGTGGAGTCCAGTCCCCCGGAGGACTGAATAGCACTACTTAGTGACTAGGAGCAGAGAGCCTGTTGCGCCTTGTTTTTTTGACCGGCCTATCTTCTTTCTATAAGCAAGCTCCCTCCGGCCGGTAGGTGCCTGGACGTCTCTCGGTTCTTGAGCATGTTGGGAGATTAGGCGGCAGTTGAAAAAGCTGCTCGAAAGCTTTACGAACAAGCGAAAAGGGGCCTACACTGAAACTGTAAGGGCTTTTTTTCTCTTTCTTCTTACTTAAGAAGAAAGTGTAGGGCGCTCTTCGATGAAGAAAAAAGACTTTAGGAAAGTTGTTCAGGTAGCTCAGCTGGTTAGAGCAAAGGACTGAAAATCCTTGTGTCAGTGGTTCGAATCCACTTCTAAGCGGGCGAAGGGTCCAAAAAGGATGAGCGAGTTCGGCTCGAGTCTTGATCGATCGGGTAGATCTATATGCTTCGGAGGGTGATACGAGGTGTAGCGCAGTCTGGTCAGCGCATCTGTTTTGGGTACAGAAGGCCATAGGTTCGAATCCTGTCACCTTGATGTGCACAGCCCCGTAGACTATAAGGCTGAGTTTTACTTTGTTTGATCACACTCGAAATTCTGTAACCTTGATCCACTTTGTCTACAAAGAATTGTTGGTTGTATAATAAAACTTCCCTCACCCCTAAGAAATGAAAAATTTTGCATCCTTCTTATTTAATGCAGGGTTTTGTATGGCGTTGCCATTGGCATAATAAACTGAGGTGGACTGGGAAACGTTCCGTCGACAAAGCCCAGATTTCAGATTAGAATGTAGGAATTGGGATTTCAAAAGAAGATAATTGGTAGAGTCAAGGGAAAAGATCTAGTGTCTCTTTGCCCGGGGTAGTTCCTCTTTCTCGAGGATCCGTTCTAGTAACCCCTTCCCTTCGGTCGGACATGCGCGTAAAGACACCGTTCGAGAGCTATGATCAAGCAGAAATAGCATAAGAAAGAGAAAGTAAGTAACTCAGTACGCGTTCCCAAGACTAAGGTTGTTTACTCTCTGAGTTGTAAGACTCTGGAAGTTTACCCAGAACTGATCTATATCATACCTAGCGCCTAGGGCATATAGACTAAGGGTTGGGAAGAGTGATTCCCGGTAGCTGGTAGTGGTAGTGGTACCTACCTGCTAAGCTATCCCCTTTTTTTATATACTCTCTTTTTTGCCTGCCCTGAAGACTATCAAAGGGAGTGAAGTAATCTGAATCAAAAGAAATTACACCAGCTACTGCAATTGCTACAGCAAGAGTAGAGGACTCCGGCTTAAGAGGAACTTCCGAGACGTGGCTAAGGCTTTCGAAACTAGAACCCAAGGGTATGTTTAAAGCACAGTTTCGCCCAGAAGCTCATAGGTCAGGTCGAATACCGGCTTTCTCTCCTTAGCCTATGCTCTGCCTTGCTTTGGCCGAGGCTTCCTTCTCTCCCATTAGCTGTAGAGCATCCAGTTCAAGCAGAATCCTAATTTGAAGATGGCACCTTCTTACCCTGTCGTCTGGAACTAAAAAAAAATTCCCTTTTGCCTGGTGTGAACTACGCCCCCTTCCGAGAACAGATGAATGCTACTTACTTTGGTTCTTTCACCGAGTGTTGGATCCTTCTACTAGCCCTTAAAGAAATAGCCATTCTAGCATCGCGTATTCCTCCAACTCCAACAATGGATTCTTCTTGCTTTGGCTGATCTGATCACAGAAGCAAAAAAGGCTCTTCCTGATGTGAGATTTACTGGTATGAAAGTCGCTAGGGAGGTAGGAGAGCAGTAAAGACTAGCACCGCTCACCGCTTTCTTTCAAAGAGAAAGATCGGATTCTATACCAGCCCTTTCTCTCCATCTCAGAAGGAGAGTGGAATCCCTTGGCTACGAAAGAAGGCTAGGCTCCTTGAACCAGAGCAGAGCAGTCTAACAAGGGGCAAGAGACTCTTTGTTCACAGCTTCACATCCTAGTGCCAAGGTGCCCAGCTAAGGCCAAAGGGCTGATTCAATATCACCGGAGTCCTGAACAGAGAAAGCCTCGTCTACGGGTCAACACCAAGGCAAGATTGATGCTTATAGCCTTCATGCCAAGGAAAGACGTCCAAAAGCATCCTTCTTTTTCTATAAGATCTGCTGCGGATGATATAGCTGCTCCTAGTCCGACAACTAGAGCCAGAACCAAGGATGGCGCGAATCGCTCGAATGCAGAGATTGGCCAAGAGCTGACCAAAGGAGAGGACCGCTTACTCCTTTTGTTATCATTCCCGGCCAACCATGCCATGAAGAGTCGACAAGAGCAATCGCAGCTTCTTTTTTGCCCCTTTCTACGTCAATTTTTCAATAGCTGGTCCTATTCTTCCCTAAATCTCGCCTGATCTTTCTTAATTAAGGTGAGGATGGCACGTGCTTTCCTAAATCCATTTCACCGGGTGTTCACTCAAACTCCTTCTTCATTGAACCCGGATCGGAAAGTGAGTCCCCTAAGGCCTAAGGCTTACTCAGGTAAGACTTCTTCCTTCTCCCCTTCCTCCACCAGATGCGGATGAAAGAGCTGCTTCTTCTTAAAGAGTCCTAACCGAAAGAATTGAATCCAGATCGGAATAAATAAGATAAGGGGAAATGTCGGCATAACCACTGCTATTTCATCTGCCGTTGAAAGAATAAGTCTTGCTTTGGCTTGATTGCTTTCACCAGGTCTAGCTAGGCTGGGAGTCGATTAGCCCGAGTTGTGTTAAGATAAGTGGCACTTGAATTTGAAGTAGCCATCGGCCAGGTCTTGGATGCTGAATTCTCGGTCTTACCACTTGTATCGATAGACCCACTTTCATTTAATGCTGAGGTGAGGAGATTGATTTTAAATAAAATCCTGATCCTGATCTTCGAACTTTCTCTCTGCTTGAAGTCAAAACAAAGCTTGTTCCAGGTCACAGGGAAAGCTTTTCTTGCTAATCTGGTGATACCGTAGTAAAGGTAAAGTAAAGTAGCCGAGGAATCTCTTTTTTTCCCTAGAATTCAGATGCGCTAGCCTCCGTGCAGAGAGCAAGAAGAGGGTCCGAAAGAGCTATCGTTAAAGCGCTTACTTAATAGAAAGAAAGGCTATTCCTTTCCTTAATACGTTTTGCACTACTTTTTTTTTATTTACACTAGCTATATTATTTATATGTTATAAAGTTAACTGCACTGCTGCATTGCATCCCGTAAAGAAAGACTTAGCAAAAGTCTTCACAGTCCTAGGCGCACTAGACTAGAATAGATAGCACAGGTCGGAGGTGAAGAAAAGACTTTCGGAACCGATCTCCGGAGTCCATCCCCGCCTTTATTGAGAAGAAAGAGAGATTAAGGTTGGACATCCATCGCTGCCGTGATGACTCAGTTGAGTGTTCATTCGACCTACCCGGCCGATCAAACCTATCCGTTTTTGGGTTCGATCCAGCAAGTGATCCATAAGCACCAGTAGAAGCAGAAGCATATCCAGAAGCCGATACCAACAGCAGTAGAGTAGAGAAAGACCTCCGCTAATAGAACAAGAGGCATATCAGCCGATGATAACGAGAGCAGTACCGATAGCACCAATAGCATCTCTTCCAGTTCCTTTACTAGCCAAGTATAGATGAGATAGACCTCGGGGACTTTCCTTCTTCTTTTAGTTGAAGATTTTTCTATCAGAGGTAAACTAAATAGAGATAGCGCATTCGGCTTCATTTCCTTGCTCAAGGGCCTTCTTTCGAGGCTTTATCGGGTGTTGCTGTCTGATGATATCTCAAACCATTAGGTTTGTCAAATTCACTCCCGGAAGAACGAAAAAAGAATTCATGAATGCAATGAAGCAAGCCAAGCCCCTTCTTCTTAAAGCTGCTCCTTACTCATTATAAACCACACAAAAAAGAAAGAACAAAAGGCAGGCTATACCCGGGTGTAAGGACCCTTCCTTAATATCAAGGACCATTCCTACAGGCAAAGTCACCTTGACCAGTATCATGAGCTATCGAGTCTTCTACCAACGAAACAAGATCCTCCTCCATCTCCGCACGCCCACCAAAGGATTGGTGATTCGGAGTGTCGTGGTTCGAAGGGTCAGGGGGTTTAGGTGGGACAATGATGTTCTGCTTCGGGTTAACATTATTAATAGGGTTATCCTAATGGGGTTGGTTTGGGGGATGGAAGATGGCCTTTTTTGCATGGCACTATTACGTGCAGGCACATGCATGGGTTTTGAATGATCTCTGGTAGTTTCCATATGCTATGCTGTTTTCCAACGTTTTTATTTTGGGTAATTTGGCTTTCGGTGTGAGTGAATTGATCAATCATCACCGCTACTTTGACTCTCAAACAGAAGAGACGGAAGAAGCGGAACATTTCATATAAGCGCCCTAACAGCTTTCACCGAAGAGCTCGAGTACAGGCTAACCAACGCACAGTTCGGCAAGCAAACGGGAATCAATCTAACTACGACCTTCCCTAATTTCATGAGAACTCTTGCTCTTAGAAGTCAAAGATCGAGGTGATATTCCTTTCCTAGTGTAACCTTTGATGAGTTCAGTGGCCATTAGTATATTGTCACTAATCTGCCTACCAGGGATAAAGCCTGATTGAGAAATATCCACAACCCCAGCAATCACCCTTTGAATTCTTGCCTTGGCTATAATCTTCTATATCATAGAACAAGAGGCTATTGGTCTGAAATCCTTGACCAATGTAGGATTAGGAACTAAGGTCACCAAAGTGCAATTAATAGCCTTTGCCAAGTATCCCGTCTTGAAGAATTCTTGTATAGCAATCACAATGTCTTTTTTGAGAATCTTCCAAGCTTTCTTAAAAAAAAGAGCATTAAACCCATCCACCCCTGGGGCCTTATCATCCCCTATAGCATACAAGGCATTTTCAATCTCGACTTCAGAAAGAGGCTTGCATAACTCCTCCCCTTCTTGATGAGAAACCCTAGCTCCAGTTCTTAATACATTCAGATCAGCCATGGGAAGTGATTGTGCTCTGGAACCCAGCAACCTTTTGTAAAAAAAAACTAAGAATTTCAGTCTGAACATCAGCAGGTTTGTCAATTCTCTTACCTTGTACATCATACAGGAGTAAGATCCGATTGCTGTTATATCGTGCTTTCATAGCAGAGAAAAAGAACTGAGTCTTTGCATCACCCAACTTTAACCACTGGATTCTCGATTTATCTTTCAGTGCACATTCTTCAATTGTTCTCCATTTAGCCAACTTGACCAGTAAGTCCTGCTCTTGATACTGTAAATCTCTATCATGGTGCTGTATTTGTAGCTGATTCTGCACTTCTAATAACTCACTTCTCAACTGATCAATCTTCTGATCTGAGTAATGTGAGCAAATTCATTCTTATGCAATTCTTTAAGGCCGCTCTTTATTCTTTTTAACTGATCCCAAATATGCTGCAAATTACACGTTGCTACTGGTACCTCCCAATTTTCTTTAATCAGTGTATCAAAGTTTGCATGTTCAGCCATGTAATTGAAAAACTGGAAAGGTTTCCCTACCTTAGCTTTATCATCACACACATGTAATATTAAGGGAGAATGATCAGAGAAAAGAGGCTGCAAATACTCACATTTCACATGACCAAAATCAGCCATCCATTTACAGTTGCCAAAACCCCTATCAATCCTACTATATATTCTCTTACCCACTCCCAAGAATGATAAGGACCAGAACAAAAGAATTCATTGAGTTGAGCATCCACCACTACCTGAGACAAATCTCTAATTTCTGCATAAGTCACAGGATTGCCATTCTCTCTATCTATTACATTCATCAAATCATTAAAGTCACCCATAACTACCCAATCTTCTAACTGACAACATCCTGCAAGTAGCCTCAATTCTTGCCATAATGGTTGTCTACTGGTCACAGTATGCAAACCATAAACAAGAGTAAGCAGAATTTGGGAAGTCTGGTCAATATCCTTAATCTTGCAATGTATATATTGCTCATGTCTTTTTAGTATTTCCACTTCAGCATTAGAGGAAGGAAGAAAACGATCAGTTCCAAGACGAAGAACAACCACACCCGCTAGCCGGAGAGGACATTATCTAGCATGCTTACGAACCGAGCCGATCCTGATTGGCTCATTCAAAGGATTATCCCCGCTCCAACGATTGAGACTTCCGGTCCGAAACGAAAGTACTTCTTACTTCTCAAACGTGGCGTGTGCGCCCCGGTCACTCACTCTACTATAAGAAGAAGTCAAGGCATCAAGGCAGTCTTAAACTCAAAGCTTCCTTTGGGCGGCTAGGAACCCGATAAAATGCTCCAATCTCACATTTCGATGTCATTTAGGAGAATGCCTGATCGCATCTACTATTTTCCCGAGTTAGATTACTTTCTTTGCTTCTCCTTCCTGTAAGAAGGAAGTTCTATCAATGCTTGTAGCTACTCTAACCCTAATGGTTTGACCTATCAGCTGCTTCCTGCTAAGGGAAGACGTTTACATTATTACATTATATAGTAAAGTAAATAGTAATATGGTAATGAAATTCTCTTAGTATCTACTGTAATTAAAATTACATTTCTGAAGAAGCAAGCAGGTGGAGGAAGAGCAGGTATGAAGTCGCTTAAGCGAAGCTTACGGAAGGCAAAGGAAGAAAATAAACTCAATACGGAGAAAGTCAAAGCCCTGCAAGGGATGTGAAGCCCTTCTCATCACCCAGTGGATCAAGGAGGTAGTCCGTTTATTGAATCCATTCCAAATGATGTGCTAATCAGAAGGCCTACTTATTCTCCTAATGCAACCCGGCGTTGTAGGGGATTCAATCTGATCTCAAGATATGCTCCTCCAACCAAGTACTAAAGGTTCAGGGTGATCCCATCCAGCATAGGCGGGTAGAGTTAACTAATCCGGGGATGATGAACAATGATGCTATAGCTGCTCGCCTTTCCGCCTCAGCACCGCATCTATCGACCGGGCGGGGTTGAGAGCTTTAAGCAGGGGCAGGTAGGGGTATATATAACCCTGTCCAGTACGAGTACATTCAAAGGGCAGATGGGTCGATTGCCAATCATTAAAGCACTCATTCATATATCTTGAAGTTGTGAGATAGCATTTTTCTACCCTCGGGCTACACGCTTATTCGATAGGATAAGGACCTAAGCAAGGGTATGATATAGGAAGAAAGTACCTTTGGCTTGAGGTGGAAAAATCTCTTAGCTTTCAATACTACATCCGTATTACGTAAAGTACCTATTCTGTGCTAGCTTTCTAGTCTTCTCCACGGTAACGGTTGTAGGTGTCCGCTCATAGCTTCTTGTTCCTTTCTTTCTAACAGAATGAATCAAAAGAGTCACCCTCGGGGGAGGTTTTAATAAGGAAGTTTACTTACTCACTCGTTAGAGTGAGGTTATGTAGTAGCTTATTAGAATAATTAAGATCTTTATCTGTACTTTTTAGTATATTTCGATGGTAAATGGTAATTAGTATATTTCTTTTCGATGGGAAGATGAATCAATATTCCAAATAGGTTGCTAGAGAATTGGATCTTAGATAGTGCACGAATGAATGCATAGTAAAAGTCAGTCTTGGGGTAATATCCTCGTATGAACAACAGGATATGTGTAGAATGCTGAACATGGAAAGAGGTGAGTTTCCTTTCAGGTATTTAGGAGTACCCTTATCTCCTAAAAAGCTCACTTATGTACAATGGTAAAGAAGGGCGCTTCGTTCCTCGAATAGATAGGACATCTACCGGCTTATCCCCTCCCTTCTGATGAAGGGGCAGTTTTCACCGCCTTCTCACGCTAATGAAAGCCCTTAAAGAACAACTACTGCGAGAGCCTTTCCTTCCCCTATTAAGAGCTACCTCACCACTACCTACTAGTAGTCCTTCCTATTTAGAAAAAAAAATCTTTGGTCTCCTCAAGCTTCGCTTAAGCTACTACATAACCTCCTTTAGACATGAGAAGGAGGCTTTTACCTATACCTATACTCTTTCTTATTACGGTCAGAAGGCCTCTCTTTAAGCATCTTTAGAAGAGTTTGAGTTCTAAGGTTCCAAGGCCAGAGGCGAGTACCGATCCTAACCTAAATATAGCTATGGGGGTATTGACTTGTTCAGGAGTCCGCCTTCATGGGAGTTTTAGCTTGACTTCCTCGCTTTAAGCTTTCAAAGTCAATAAGACCCATTTTCCACGAGGATTACTTTAGGATATGCTTACAAGGGAAATGTAAAACTCGAATCCACGGATAGACGGACGGAAGGGAGAAAGAAAGGACATTAATAGGAACTAAAAAAGGCACCAACATTGGTGACTAATAGGGATTCAAGTTCTGGCAAATAAGATCTTTATCTCGTTCAAAGACTGCGGGTATCGGAGAAAGAACAGCAGCCTATTTACAAGGGTTTGTCTCTGACTCTCTTTATAGTTCACTCGTTGCATCGGCATAAGGGATACCTTTAAGTCTACCAAGTCATATCGAGTAGGCGGTCTTCACTGGTTCTTCTCCGGAATCGTAATGTACAGGTCCAATCCTGAAACTGATAATGCTACAGCTACCTTCAGTGAGAGGTCTTGTCCTTATGTATTCTCTTTCCGTAAGCTTTGCTTAAGCAACTTCATACCTTGCTCCACGATCTTAGTTTGCTTTCGCCAGATACCTCTTTATCTTAACGAAAAAGAGCTTTTCAGGAATAGAAAGGAATAGCCTTATGAAAGAAGCCTCACCGTCAGTCTTTGCTCGATATGATTCATCCGGTACCTGGTATTGGTAGTAGCATCAGTCTCTTATCCTTCCCTCTGTATGAGTTGAGAGGCTGAGGAGAAGTCTACTAACTATAGGGCTACTCTACCTGACGATTGTTGTCTTCATTCAAGAAAAAAAAATGGTTTCATAATGGATTTAGGAGCTATTGACATAAAGGAAATGGGATGAGTATGATTAACTAACCCCACGGAGCGGTAAACTCCTCAGATGAATGGATTGACTGGTTCGCTGTACCACTACTGCATCTGGGGATAAAGAAGACATAGGCTACCGCTAAACCTTCAAAGGGGTCAAGCAAGTGGAAGGCCCCGAAGTCTATGACAAGGCTTTCAAGATTCAATTCAAAAAAGGTCCTCCCGCACTGCACTTTTAGACCGGTCCTTCAAACAAAGGCTTAGTAAGCACAGATTCCCTAGAAAGAAAAATTTCCTATAAAGCCTCTCTTCCCCAGAATTAGAATGCTTTCCTTAGCTAATACTGATTGATTCACCGCATCTTCTCGTTCATTACATTAGGAGATCTAACCAAGCACTCGAAATGCGACATCTGAGATTGCCTCTTCTATTGGCGAATAGAATTCCTCTATGAGTTGCTCCCTTGAGCGCCCTGCTAAAGAAAGACCAGTAACTTCCCCTTCCCTTGCTAATGCTACTTTTTAAGCAAAGAGGGGTGCCCGCTTATTCTTCGATACGTGCCTGGTTGAAATGTATGATTTCTTTATTAGTAAAAAAATTAGCTGAGGATATGAAGTCGCTTAAGCGAAGCTTACGGAAACGAAATCTAGTATAGAATCCTGCACTCATCTAGCTAGAATTCGTAATCACCAGGTCAAGGTATTTTGTTAGCCTCTTCCACTGCTGCCATCTTGACAGGCTACTGTGACAGTGACTGGGGAAGGTGTCCAACAACAAGGAAGTCCACTACAGGCTTCTGTATTTTTCTGGGATGCTCTCCGATATCATGGGAGTCGAAGAGGCAGAGTACAGTTGCAAGGTCTACTGCGGAGGCTGAATACAGAGCCATGGCAATGACTACTTGTGAAGTAGTATGGCTATCTCACCTACTGAAGGAATTAGGCCTACATAAAATTGGCCCTGCTATCCTCAAGTGTGACAACAAGGCTGCCTTATCAATTGCAGTGAATCCAGTTCACCATGAAAAGACCAAGCACGTTGAAATTGACTGTCATTTTGTTAGGGATAAAGTTAATGCAGGGGCTATCTCCACAGAATATGTTCCAAGCCAGAATCTGATTGCAGATATACTGACTAAGCCTTTGTCAGTAACTCAACACAACCATCTCAACTCCAAGCTGAGTGTTCCATCTGCTATGCCACACTCATCTTGAGGGGGAGTGTTGAAAGGATGCATTTCTTTTCCAATTCAGCTTTGTTGACTTTTTCCTTCCCAGAAATTACTGAGCTTAGACCTCCCAAAGGCGGGAGAGGAATGAAAGTTACTAGGGCTCGGGAAGACCTTTCAATTGCTGGAAAATACTATTTATAGATTGCTCGAGAATATCTAGAGATTTCTGAAGAATGCCCATACCCATAGACTGGAGAATATTTCGATTTAGAGAGTCCAACTTTCACTACCACTAAAACTCCCTCAATTAGAGAAGCAGGGGAACTGGCAAGAAGAAAAGAAAGATAGACCTGTGCTCATACTTAGGAATAATCGATTAGGCTAGACAGCGAGTAAGCCAATCCAGTTCGAGTACTTATCCTTGCTAAACAGTATGTTAACTCGGGCCAGAGACAGCTGGATTGGGGATTGGAAGCGGAGACCGATATGCAACGAAGCTCTAAATGTCTTGCTTTCAAAAGTCTCTTTTCTTCATGGGAAAAATGGCAAGAGTTAACCTTTCCCTAGGCGGAATGGAAAGCGATGGGAGTGGATATCTTTCTTTCTCGCTGCATGCAAGTTCGAACTTTCCAGGAGCCTTAAGACTGGCCTTGAAGCCGTATTCATTCGTATTTCGAGATGAAGACTTAAAAGCCTTCTACGGAGCACTGCTTATCCATAGTCTTCCACGGCAACTACTGCTTCTGGACGGGAGGGGAACCCTTTATTTCGGGGTCAGGCCGATCTGGTAGAGGTATGTTTTAACTCTTAACTCGCGAGCAGGAACGAGACTGAATAGGGGAAGGCCTATAGGTACGAGAGTCACTAAACTGCTTGCTTCAGTTGCCCTTTCACCGAACCCACGGTCAAGAGCTCTTTTCGTAATGAAGGCTTAGAATCACCCTCTCGCCTACGGATCGAGTAATGTCATTCCTTTAGCCTAACCCCGATTGAATAAGAGAGGGTACTCTCTACATTTCATTCCACCTTTTGTTTTGGCCTTATACTGGCATTAAAAAAAGAACTACTAAACGTAAACGGCGCCAATCAATGCTTTTTCTACAAGAAGGTACTCATAAGGAGAAACCTTTTTAGGGAAGAATACCTAAACGACTACTTCAGAGGATTGCTTCTAAGAGATTTTTCCCTTCATAGAGCTGGCCTAGAAATAGAAGTAGAAATTGGAGTTCATTCCCCATAACCATAACAGTATTTACTTTATTTTTTCAAGTAGTGGTTTGAAGGAAAAAGGCTAGTAGTTATCGGGTAAAGGGCTAGGATAAATGAATGCAAGTCTGCTAGCTTAAAATTTAAGTAAGATGCTCTATTATATAATTATAGAAACTTAATTCTCTCTTTCCCGAATAAGAGGAATTCTCTCTTGTAGTTGCCGTGCCAGTTGGAGTAGCTTTCGCAGCAGATTTCCTTATGGCTGTTTACATGCTTAAGCAAAGCTTATGGAAGAGAAGAAGGAGTGCAGTCAATAAAAGAATAAAAGAAGAAGACACCTGCTTCTATTAGCTGACATAAAAGACAAAGATTCTTCGTTCTTTCTGAGAAAGAGTTCGAGATCAGAGAGGGCAGACCGGCCACAACGTCTGGCATAGTAGGAAATGGTGCCCTTGGCTCAGTCCTGCCAGCAGTAGTTCTTTCCTGGCTGAAAAGGCATCTTTTAAAAGCGTCTGATAGGGAACGTCCCTATTCTTACAATCGAGCATTTTTACTTAGATAGGTAGGTTCGCAAAGCCCCACCATCCTAACATGGGTCAGGATCGGTAGAAGAGGCCTGTCCTGCTTTACAAGGAGAATCTATTTCTTGTGTCTGATGATTGATCTGTAGATCAAACTCTTCCTAAGAAAGAAAGAGGGATAACTTACTTCAATCTAACTTGATGACTGGATCCCTTGGAAAGAAAAGGTTATGTAGTAGCATCCCTCTGTTAAGTGAAGTAACAGAACTCTCCTTAGTGCTTTGCAAGATGAGGAAGGAGAATCCTGGACTCTATTCCATTATAGCCAACGTCTCTGTTGACGGGCCCTTCTCATAGTAAAGGGGGTTCGAACCTACAGTCTCAACCGGGGACTTGCCCTTCTTTTTATGATCAAAATGAGTTGACTGATGGTGCCGATCCGAGACGGTAATGCCATGTATCCGAAAGAGTACTAACATAATTTGCGTGTAATCACAAAGGGAATCTTTATGGGTAAACAGAGAATACACCTGCAACAAATGTCATTCTCTTCCTCTACGATAGCTTACTAGAAAGGAAGTATGAGCAATTCACTTATAGAATATTCATATGTATGTTTGATGATTGCTTTCAAGATTCAATTCAACTTTGAAGTCGATGTTCGAACGCTTTTAGGAAAGATCCCATTGGAAAGCTTAAAGCAAAGAAAACGAAGGAGATCCTCTCTCCCTATGGTCGAGCGTCTTCAAACCTCTCCCCGGTGAGTGAAAGGGCATATCCTATACCCTGTCCCCTTATCGAAATCTGGGACTTCATGCTTAAGAATCCAAGGATCGGGCTCACGAGAGGACCTATTGGAACATATCTCTACCTTTCTGAATGACTAGTTTCCTGTATTGAGATTGGACTGTCCATCCACGCCAAAAAGCAGATTTGTGAGCTGATGCTCAGCCTCTAAATGGGGATTCTCTCGAGCCCCAAGTGCACAGCTTAAGATCTTCGGAAGGTTTCATCCTTAGTAAGACCTTCTTCAAGTAGGACTAGAGCGGGCGTAGCTGTATAGATTACATTTTCAAAAACGAAGGGAATCCCAGAAAGTTGGGATTGTGCCGATACGCGGATAGGGATGTCAAATGACTTAAGACCTTAGCTTTACGAGTTAAGAATTAGTAAATAGAAGAAAGTTACCAACTTTTCTTTATTGGAAATATTAAGCAAGCCTCCTACCTTACTTATCGTGAAGGGGTATTCTATTAGTCACAAGTTCCCTCTAGTATTTCACTAGAGACCGACAAGTGTGTTCTTATCTCTATTGGTTATCAATTATTGGTAGGGGCTTTTGAGAGTGAAACTACACCATCAACAACGACCAATACGATATCATACTGCGCCGATGCTGCAGATGCTCGGAACACAGACTCGGTTGTAGGCAAGGACCGATAAGGCGCTCATTAAGAATGATATTTGTTCCTTACCTCTGCTCGTTTAGAGGAGGCCCGTACCCCCGTACTAATACCGATTCCCAGACCTAAGATACCTGACGGCAGAGAGCCAAGCCGAGGAGCTATTTTGAAAGAAAACTGCTCTATTCGCCTACCGAATGCAATCTAGCGAACAGAGAAGGCAAGTCGGTAAACGAAGAAATTCCTGCATCCTACCCTACCATCAAGGAAGACCTCCAAGTCTCAGGTGTGAAGCGAAGGTTTAACGTCGAAGGGGACAGAACAAAGAACCAATTACGATATAGCCCTGTAGTTCGGTACACAAGGAAATTCTCACTAGCGTACTCAATCGCAGAAAGGGAACGATGCAGTCGGAGGTTTTCCTCTTCTCCTACAGGTATCCTTCCGCAGAGGAGTTACTGCCGGCTTACCGTATACTGTACTGTATAGTGAGTTACCAATAATCTTATCCTCTGGGTACAGAGGAAGAACGAACAAAAGGGAAATATTTTATTCAAAGGGCAGATAAGCTGGTTTCGGAGGGGCGATAAGGTTTAGGTTCACCATCGACTTTCGCTTCTTGGGTGTATAAAGCCAACTGCAGCGAGTCAGCGAGATGCTGCCATAATATGAAGATTTCAAAAAGAAGAAAAAGAAAGAAGAAGCTTAGTTGCGCCCAAGCTAAAGCTCTTTCCCCAAACAAACAATCATCAAACAGGAGAAGCTCCGAGCAGCAACTCCTACGTGGCGAAATATAGGCCTACCCCCAACTTCTTCTTTGAGCCAGTTTCAACGGGCTCAGTGCACAAGGACAGATTTGTTACCAGGTTCGCAGTGGTACGCACCACTTCAACAGTAAGAGTTATTCTACCTATCTTCTTTTAATAATAATATTGTTAAGCATGCCAGTCTTCCTACACCTATTTGTTTAAGTTTGCTCAAAGGAGCATGCCCTAGTCTATGGTGCCACAAGGCATATTGTTTTTGCTTATTTACTACAGAATTTGCACTAATTTCTGCCACCTTAGTACAAAGTTCTTCTTTTTCTGCAACATTAACTGCACCTTTTCTTCTAACTTCTTTTCTTGCCTTTTCTCCAGCTCATTCACAGGCAGATTCACTAGGTAATATAGCCCATTTTCTGCTTTCCCAACAGCCCTAACAGTCAGAGTAGCTGAGTCCTGAATCACACAAACATCAGGGTAAAATGTAACTTTGCACTTTTCATCTTTCACTAACTTTTGTACTGACAGTAAATTGTGCCTAAAGTCAGGCACACACAACACATCTCTCAGATTAACACCACAATTCAACTGCACATTTCCTATATGAGTTATAGTTGCACATTTTCCAGTGGGAAGATTCATTTTAGGCTGATTTCTAGTTTCTCTAACTGTTGTCAACATGTTTCCATCACATATCATGTGATCAGTGGCCTCTGAGTCAATGATCCACTTATCTACACTAGCATAAGCACAGTAAGAGAACACCATACCTGCAAATGTGCCATCCATCTCATCCTCAGTTTCTGAGCCTTGCTTGCTTCCAGAGCCAGATGGTAGTAGCTTCAGCAATTGATCAATCTGCTGCTGTGTAAGCAGATTGTTCTGTGACCCATTCTCAGTTTGGACATTTGCAGCCAGCTTAGGACCTCCACCACCAAACTTAGGTTTAGTCCATTTGTTTCCTGCACTTTCCTTTCCTTGAAACCTCTGCTGCACCTTGTACTTGGGATGCCACTTGGGATATCCAATGATGCCCCAGCACCTTTCCTTGGTATGACCTTTTCCCCCACAGTTTGTGCAAACCACAACATCAGTATTTCCTTTGCTGTACATAGCAGCAGGTTCAAGGTTCATCTTGGAGATATTCAGCACTTCCTTGAATAAGGCAGCTTCTGTTTTAGATGTTGAGTTGATTAAGAAGCAAATGGCTTATCTTGTCCAATTAATGAAGAAGTATGAACTTCATGATGGAGGTATAGTTCATGGGCCCGTAACTCAATCTGATGGAATGGAAAATGGGGATAAAAACCTTTACCCTGAGAAGGAGATCTCTTCCAAGGATGATGCGGCGCCTTCTAACAATGAGAAGCCTCCTTCCGCTGAAGCCAACATCAGGAAACCATGGTCAAGTTTCTTCAAGAAGAATACTCTCACTGAAAAAGGTATGACCCTTTCTTTTGTGGCTCCTATAATTAAAGATGGGGTTGCAGTGGCTAAATTGGACAGAGAAGATGTGATTAAAATGTCTAAAGTCTGGGAATTTGCAGTGGTTATGTATGTGGTTGGGGATGCCCCTACTGTTCTGTCTTTACATAAATTCATTGCTCTTGCCTGGAAATCAATTGCAAAACCAGTGGTGTACTACCATGATGATGGGTATTTTATTGTAAAATTTAGATCTGAAGATGATTTTAATGAAGTTATTAACACTTATCCTTTGGCTATGGGGAAAATAAGTCATTATTAAAAATAGGACGACTGCTTCCGGCTATCAATGAGTAGGGTCTTAGAGAAAGACCAATGAAAGAGTTGCCTACGATCCGCAGAAAGAGGGTTATTTAGGTTCAAAGAAAGGGCTAGAAAGGTATACCTTTACTGCCCGGAGAGCTACTAGCTCAAAAGCATAAAGAAAGAAGGATTTTTGAATGATAAATACAACTTTACTATTTTAAACCTTGAATTCGTACTGCCTGCTTCCGTCGATACAGCTTTCTCGCTTTATCGCTCTCTATTGAAGCTTTATTCCTCCCATTGATGGATCGAACAAGAATTTTCGTATACAGTGCCCGAAATCCCTGTTGTTTGGTCCTTGTACCCTCAACGTCTTCATCGATTGGTGGAGGCGGCCTTTGGCTAGAGGGCATATTAGTAGACCGGAACCAATGAACTGCATTAGAAGAGCCATACACTTCCTCAAGTGGTCCCCGAAAAGGTCTTTCAGGGCGGAGGCACTAACTTCACACCAACATGCTTTGCACTAAGCAAGTCAACTATCTTTCGGGGTCTATTGCTCCCAGAAAGAGCGAAAGAGAGACAGACGAGCCCAGCCAAAGTGGGTAGAGTGACCAAGCCAAGTTAGTAGTTCCCGGATCAAGCCCAAGTCAATAAGGTGCGGAGCGAAGGTGCCACTTCAGACTTTGATTAGGTTTCTGCTTTCACTGAATGCCCTACTCTAAGGGCAAGTAGCCCGAGGGGGGACTTTTTCGTGCTTGCTTTTTTCTTTGTTTATTATCTAAAAGCTTGGCATGGAAAGGCTACCCAAGAAGTCTTTTTCGCTGCTTGGTTCGCGTAAGCTCAATGCTTAGGGCAGAGTTATGGCTTTACTCCTTCTTAATCTAGCATTGCTACTCTTCTGACTATGTCTAAAATGGGACCAGACCGACAGCCCACCACTGGAACTTGCTTTGCTCTCGCTCGGCTCACTCCCGCCTGTCTTCTTGCAACCATAGTAAACTATGAGAAGGATCTTTCAGTTCACTGCAGTTGGAACCTCACTGACCTTCTCGGGCAGTTACTCTAAGCTTGGGTCTCCGCCAGCTTCCCTTTCTTTTTTTTTGTTAACCCGGTTCGTCTTCGACAAATGAAAGACTAATGAAGACTACATCCGGAAAGACCCTCCTACCCGCCTACTCCCTAAGGAATAAGAGGCCACATTTGTAGATTCAATCCAGCTATAGGTTCCCCTACGGCTACCTTGTTACGACTTTACTCGCGAACCTTAGTTTGTAATTAATGACCATCTCCACAGTTATGAAATTCTCCCAGTGGGGCTTAGTTGAGTTACTATTTCCATAAAGGTTATATAAGTTTGGCTAGTATCCTGAAAAAGCATTAAATCATGCAAGTTTTTTTACAATGTGTTCAAATTTTGTGTGGGCGTGCTAAGAACTTGATCCAGCGCTTGATGCTTTATTTCATTTGGTATAGTGTGTCCTTTCATTTCAATAAGATTGTCTACATATAGATCAATGCAATCTTTTACTGCTTGTGTCGCTTCATTGCGGAGATGGTCGTTGGAATGGGAATTTGTATCAATCAAAGCTCCCAATTTTCGCGATAATTCAAAACAAAAAACTCTCTCATAGTTTGAAAGATTTTTCATATCCTGACAACTCTTCTTCCTCCTATACGCCGCTGGTACTATGGAGCAGTGGGTCCTTACGCCCTCCCGTAGAAAAGTATAATGGGAGGGAATTCTAAAAGATCACTCTTTCTATCTATAGAAGTAGGTTTTAGAAAGTCAATTTGAGATTTGTATTTGCGTAGGTTTTTCCAACGAAACAAAGCACTTTATTGTCTTTCTGATAAAGGGGAAGACCTAAGTTTTTCCTTCTTACTCTTACATTTCTGTATAATATACACTGTGTTCGACTGAACCCGTTCTCGTTTGGCTCTGCGTTCATGAAATTCCAAGACCAACAAGAGAAAGCAAATTCTTCGATCTAAATTTAAGGTAGTTTCTACTTGCTTACTTGTTAGAGTAAGGCGTATGGAATTGATTCATCTCTAGTAGTGAGGGAAGGGGAATCCCGCAAGGTTTTGGCTCGCAATAAAGCTAGGGTCCTGATCGAGCAACTAGTAGTCCTATCTATCCACCTCTCCAGACACAATATCTTGAGTACCTATGATGGTGACCACATCGGCTGGCATGTGATGTTTGGACATAGAATCGAGTCCTTGTGAATGGGCAGAGCCAGGTGCTCTTATTTTACGACGGTAAGGACGATTGCTTCCATTACTGACCAGAAAGACACCAAATTCTCCTTTAGGAGCTTCAACTGCGGTATAGGTAGAAGGAGCTGGTACGGAAAAACCTTCTGTATAAGGTTCGAAATGGTGAATTGAGGTAGAGTAGACCGATGATCCTGTAGTCATTTGGCCGGCTATTGAAAGAAAAAGCTTGCATCTGCTCTCTTTATTATATAACCGGTCTCATCTCTCTCCAAACCTAACGTGATAGTTTCCCATCATAAGGCTTTCTATCTATAGATTAAGCCATTACCAAGGAGCTAATTCGTTCAGAACTCAGTTGACTGCTTCTATAGATAAGGCGGAGCGTCCTTGGCTCAGTATTTTATCACATAGGGCTTCGGCCCTACTACAGTGCTTCGCTAACTCGAAGCGCCCCGCTATGACTATGAGAATGGCGCTTTGCTAAGGCCTTGCCCTGTCAGCTTTGCTACCGACGCTTGGCTAAGTCTTGAACCTTCGCGCTGACCGTTCGCTTTCTCAGTAGCAAAAGCGCTTCTCTTTGCCCCTTAAGTAGAAAGACAAGAAAGAATTTTCTTTTCTTGCTCTCGCTTCCTCATCTGCGCTCGTCAAGCCAACTTTCCTCTTTGGTTTGGGAGGTGAAACAGCGGTTGAAGCGGACATTTTGAAATAAGAGCATCAAAGGTATAAGATATATATATACACGGTTACGGTTATCCCAAACCGCATTCTGGAAAAAGTGGCCTACTTGAAAGAAAGGGCGGGCACTCTTGTGTTTTAACCTCACTATACTATTCATAGTTGTGGGGCACTGTGTACTTACAACTTCTACGAGAAGCAAGTGAATGGGGCCAGTGCGTGGCGAACGGAACGCTTCATCAAGTCATTTCTCGCCTCAACCCCTATAAAGAATAGGAAGAAGGGTACTAAATAGGGGTAATTTCTTCGCACCTGACTGTGATAGCCCTCTCAATACCCTATTTGAGCTTTGTTACTAGTGGCCGCTTCCTGTCGCTAGAGCGCTTTCCCAGTGCACGGAGCCTCAATGAGGAAGGTGGTAGTGGTTTATCATTTGGTCAATAACCCTTCCCTTCCCGGTTCCTCTTTTTGTGCTACTCCTAGGGCGGGAAAAAGATAAGAAAACACAAAGCCCTCTCTTGCTTTCCCAGCCTGTTGCTTCTAAAGACTGCCCTCTCTCGGCTGGATGTTGGCCCAGCCTACTATAAGGATCCCGTATCCAGCAACCCAACCTATACAAAAAAAACTTCCGTTTTCTTTTTCCTTAACTAGTAGGGGTCCCGTGGTTCCTATGCCGCCGCGTTTCCCGGTCCTTTTCTTTTAGTGCTTCGACCCAAAGCGATAGCTTCTAGCTAGTTCAGTGGATAAGATGGCTGCGCTCCAGCTCACTCAAGAATGGGACGGCAGTGGTCCGCCGGCAAGCTCGTTCTGATCTTGGACGCAGTACATTGGAATCCTGAAGCACCACCACGAACGCTACCGCGCGTCCGCCTGCGGTACGGTAAGGCACCACCTGTTGTGCCAGCAGCCAACTCCGGCGTGTCAGCTTAGTTATCCTCATCAAGCCACTTACTTGATGTCTAGCTTTCCAACTGGTAGACGCTTTCTTTTCCCCCAGATCAATGAAGAAGAAAGAAGTCAGTAGATTCTTCCTAAGAACCGGAAGCGAAGCGCTATGACGGGGCGGGGGGACGAGAAAAGAAAGGGCTCCGAAGAGAGAAATTTAGGTTCCCAATGCTTCTCCACGCCCAACGAGATGCGCCAACCTCGGGATGCTTTACTCCTAACCCCACACGGTTCCGAGACGGAGCTTAACCTGAGTCTCGGTTAAGAACGGCAATGATCTACGTTTCACACGGCGCACGATTCCATGGATAGTTTCATTCGATGTCGTGATGGAGGACATAGCTTACGATCATCGGCTTTGATCATGCCACTAGGCATTTGATTAAGACATTGCACAATGATCCGAACACTTTGTCGCATCTCTTCGATACGGATACAGTAACGATCATAGCGATCTCCTCTGGTACCTACTGGTACGTCAAAATCCAATTGGTCATAAACATCGTAAGGTGCTGCTCTTCGCAAATCCCAGCATACCCCTGGTTGGGATGGGTAGGCCCACCA
This sequence comes from Amaranthus tricolor, assembly GCF_026212465.1. Taxonomy (NCBI): domain Eukaryota; kingdom Viridiplantae; phylum Streptophyta; class Magnoliopsida; order Caryophyllales; family Amaranthaceae; genus Amaranthus; species Amaranthus tricolor. Next base: position 18,015,924 of record NC_080057.1, read on the forward strand.
CTTCACTTTCGCTTAGGCCCGAGCCAAGTCAGTGGGGGGACCCTATCGGGCTCCTTCCCCCCCCAAAAAAAACAAACTGTACTTGAGAGTTTCCTTTCATACGGCTCGAATCATTCTCAGATGCCCCGAGAGGGCATCCTTTCCTTCTTTATTGGGTTGGTTCACGCGCGCGCAAACGAGCACCGGCCGCAACAGCAGGAAACTATGACCAATAGAGTCAGACACTTAACTACATCCGCACGCAAAAGGAATGAATGTGGTTCTGGTTGAGTCTTTCTTTCTCCCGCCTTACTAATAAGGGGGCCGGCCTATCATATCAAAAGGGTTGTAAAAAGAGAACCCGGCCACTTATTTCATTCGACGTTCCGGGGCAAAGACCTCCCGATTAGACCAACTTTTTGATAACAAGAGGGCGAGCTGCTCTGTTTTGATCAAGGAAAAAGCCCAGTCAGCCACCAACTCGGTGCAGGGCACGTGACCTACACGGCCTTCGCTTTTTGAGGCTTCCTTTACCCACATCTCTATGTGCCCGCAGCACTTCCATATGGAGAAAGAGAGGCTTACCATGTTCCATCAATAGCACTTAACCTATGCCGATTTTGGCGGACTGTGCTCCACCCCGGTGAACTCATGCGGTTCCGACGTGCCCAGAGGCCAGAGGCGAATCCGTTCACGGTCCGTAGGACCAACACCATTCGAAGGCGGGTGGCCCGCCCCACCTAGAACAGTCATGTTTGACTGGGCTTACACACATTCGCTCACTTACGCTGTCCCCCCTCAGCTCACCCTAGCCCCGGGCCTTCTTCTAACGTAAGCTCCAAGGCTTCACACCAAGTCTTCACTGACATAATATGCATGCTTTAGTAGGGTCAGGCAGAACCGCTGTTGCCTGCTGGGAACTTCCCCCATATTGCTATCAATGTCTTCATGTCGCACGACCTCTTAACATTACACCACTGAATCCCCAATCCTTTGCTTGCTGCGCAGTGACAGTACCAATATCTACTAATCGTTGTTTCCAGATACGGTTGCCGGTTGACATCTCTTCTAATTCGTCGATACGAGAAGCAAATTGTTGTGTGGAGGAATCAATATCTCGACATAAGCCAAGAGGCAGATCTTGTGCCACTCCACCTGGTCGTATGAAA
>NC_080057.1:18024571-18028879 GCF_026212465.1 Amaranthus tricolor
CCAGCCAACAAAGATTGATCCAGTTGTTTGTTGTTGGGGAAGAGTGGACGTAAAAGAGCATGCACTAAGCGTATGCGCTGAATAAGTGTTTTAGTCGTGAAGGCCGTAAATCGACGAAGTAGGTTTGTAATTAGACTCTGGGTATCGGGGGTAAGAAGGTGTCCATGGGCATAAGCTACTGACTCAGCTCCAACAATTACTTCCATTGATAATGCCAACAAGAGGGAAAAAGCCCTACGGTATAGTTACAGCTTTTTCTCCCTTCCTTACTCTAACGAGTAAGTAGTAAACAACCTTACTTATGAAAGTTTTATTTTAAAGTAAACTTAGGCTGTTGTTGAATTAACTTAGAATACAACCGGTATCCACGTCGCAACTAAAGCACTCGTAACATACGTTCCATCCACATCCGGCCAGTTGAAGTGAAGATCGAAAAAATATTCTTCAAAGCTTGCTAATAACCAAAAAAGAATTGGACTAGTGTAAGGGACTTCCTTTTCGAGCTAGCATTTTAGACCGATGCAATCTATCAGGCAAAGAAAAATGATTATTGATTAAGGCGGGAAGTCTCATTTCCCAAGAAGTAAGTCAGGAAAAAGGGCGGAGTATGGCTTTCGAGGGCAACTTTAATATGTGTTCTTTGAAGTATTACTATAATGGGCTTCTAGAGAACTACTCTAATCGGATTTTTCTCCGGCAGTAGTTATTGAACAGTTTTCTTTCTCAAGGCAATGAGCAAGCGGATTGAATCCAGCAGTTTTTCTATGTTTAAGGGGGGCTTAAACTTAATCTTTACACCGAATCAAAAGAAAGATCCGGGGTGAATGTCTTACTCTTGGTTTTTCTTTTGATTCGAGCATATCTTTAATATGAATATGAATCCATAAATTACCATAAAATGCCCCGCTGAGATGATAAGAACATTCGACGACATTAGCATCCTAAAAAGCCCATGATATCTCGCGAGTTGCTCTTAGGCGAAAGGCTTCCATGCTGAAGAGCCTGATATAAAAGAAAGCTAGAACTCCAACAAAGAGACAGGTAGCTTAACTCTTTCGACGAGTTGGCTCGACTCTTGCCCGATAGTTTGTCCCTCTACCCTCGTACTAGCTCTCGATCGAGAATGATTCTTCGTGAGCAAGTCAGAGCGAGACCTTAGTGGCTGGAATACCATGCCATAGGATAAAGACTCTTGTCTCTGCCTAAAGCCTAAAGTAGGAGCTTTCCCCGGTAACAAGAGTCTAAAGCGGTTCTTACCTCCCCTGATGATCTAGCTTGTCGGTCTGTGTCCTTTGGCCTCTGAGGCGTAAGCACTCGCTGCCAAAGGATGATTGACTTGGTCTAAAGCACAGTTGCAATTGGGGAATGGTTGGTTCGAAAAAGTGTTCTATTACGTAAGTGAACTCTCCCTATAGTATAGGCGCCTCACTCTAATATCGCCTATTGACGGGTCTAAACCGGGGCAATCTCTTCGACATAGCATCAGTGCCTCAAGTTCCCGCCGAGAAAAGAGTTTTCTTAGTTGTTCTCCTTTCCTTAAGTCGTTCACTAGTCTTCCTTGGGACTCTTGAAGTCCCTTTAAGTCGAGTGAAGCGAGGGCTTATCCTAAGAGAAGCTTTATTAGGGCGGGGCGAAACGGCTTTAGCTGTCTGCTTTACTTACCGAAAGCAAGGAAGGCTTAATGGCAAGGTAGGGAAAGGCGGGTTGAGGCCGGATGTAGTCTTCCCATCGCTCCAGCGTTAGATCGCTGTTAGTGCTGCAATTGAATCTGTTGTCGGAAGGGCTACTAGAGAGAAAGACTCCTTTGGCAGAGGCAATGGTACCATCCGAGGAGGACCCTGTCACTGGGATTTCATTTCGTATAGCTGTCAAAACCCAGAGCTAATTCAACAAATGAAAGACGAAAGGAATGAGAAGGACCCTTATTGTATTGCTTTCACATAGAACCACTTAGCGTTCCGTTCAAACCCTTCTCTTCGAGAGTGCTCTCTCTATCTCTAAGACGGTTGTGCTACTCCCCGAGCATCACTAACCTACCAATGGTAAACATAGAGTTCCTAGTCTAAGGCACTCAAGAGAAGTTCAGAAAGCACGTCAGGGCAATAGGATTCTCGTAATTGAACTATCGAAAGAGGACAGCGGGCTGAAGTGATGAAAAAAGGGAGGCTTAGAACCAGTATACCCTCTACTTCGATGGCAGTGGAAAGGGTATTCGCCAACGATACCCTATTTATCCTTCTGCTCTTCTGTATTGTATTGCGATGGAAGGCTTCTCCATTCTTATTCACGAGAGGAAATTATAATTGTTTTAGAAACGGGATCGAAATCCGATCTCTCACTTCCGACGATCTAATTTTCTTTGCTGAAGCTAGTCTTACATTCAGCCCTTGGAATTTCCTTTTTGTGTCTATTTCTGTTACTGTCATGATTGAGATTCTAACCTCTTATCTAGCGGCGCAATGGGGACTACGATAGACCGATGTCAAGCAAAGCAATGCTACCCGAAGACTCAAATGAATAGCTATCGATGAAAGATCCCGCCCATTTCTGGTTTTCAATGGGAGACTACCAGTTCTTGCTCCGGATGCTGGTACCGAAAGATGGTAAGGAATGGAATGATGAAAGGCCGGGTTCCCCCTAGGTGCCAGTTAGACATGAACTGAGACAGGGGAAGTCCATAAGAAGGGCTGAATCCAAAGCATTGACCCGTCGGGGCCCTGAAAGACCAGTTCTTCCCTCTACGACAACAGAAGAATTGTCAACAAAAGAAGAAGCAGATAAGAGAGCAAGATTCGTTCAAAGAAAAAGCGATCCTCCGTCCGGCTTTGAAGAGGCCTTAGTCGGTCAACTTTCCTGAGGGGTTAGGCGAGAAGTTAGTAGGTAGTAGTGGTAAAGATTCTTTACTCGCGAGTGGAACGGCCGACATCTCACTCTAATGTCCTAGGATGTACCAGAGAGGGTGAACCAAGCCAAGCCCCTTGACGTTTGTTACCCCCTAGACAGATCAAGAATGCCCGAAATAAAGGGCCTGTCAACTCCTTTCCTGGAAAAGAAGAGTTTCCTTTTATGCCAACTGACGGGGAGGCCCGACGCTTCTGCAAAGTCTGAGAGTCATTATGAAATTCCAAGGGCTGAATGTAGACTAGCTTCAATCCAGTACCATTTGGAGAGTGCCTAGTTTACAGGGCGCCTATGGCAAATAGACTCTTTTCTGCCAGAGTGGTATGCTAAAGTGAATTGGCCTATTGGCTTTCCACGTGGTATAGAACAGAACATACAGTTAAGTCGAGTCCTGTTCTTCCTTTGCTACCGCACTGCCGGTCATTCCTAAATCATTTAAGCGGAAGAAGCATAATAGGTTAGGGTTAGGATTAAATAGCGCAAGAGAGAGTCTTTCCCTTAGGTACGAAATTACGCTATCGAAAAGCAGCGAGAAAGAATAGGAATGAATAAGAGTACTATTCTGTTGCCGAAAAGAGCTTCTTAGCTCACTAAGATAGAGCTATTAGAGTTCTCGGGTCAGCTCCCGGGAAAGAGCTAGCCCGGCAGAAGCAAGACTGACACTGGAAAACCCGCATCTCTTTTATTCCATTTTTTAATAAGTGAAATAGTGCTGCGAGGGGCAAAAAGGTAACCTGATGCCTGGGACTTAGGAGTCTCTTAAGAAAGGAAGAATAAAAAACATATTTAAAATGATGAATAGAAATATGCTTTCAGCTGAAGCCAGATATATTACTCGAAAAGACTGATTTTTTTTAATTATCGTATTGACGAGAACCCTGCAGCCGCGGCTGTCACCGTCATCGCGAGAATTATCATAGCTATATAGAAACCAGCACTTTTTGGTGAATCATCATCGGGAAAGCCATCTAAGGTCAAGCGCAAGCGTGAATTCTGTTGGTAGCTTTTTCTATGATGAGTTTTTCACTCATTCCCAACCCAAACTCTTTACTACCAGTAGCAACGTTCAGAGATTCTATCAACGCATTTCTATTGAGATCATAGGGCTGCCTTACCGGAAAACAAATCAGTCTCGGAGGTCAATAGAATTTCCTTCTTCGGGTGGCAAGTCAGGAGCATACTTTCTCTAAATCAAATGGAGAAGGTAACTATTTCAAAGTTCAAAGCTAAGTGCTCCTCATTTCTATAACGATAAGTTGAAGAGCTGCTGAGTTGTCAGACTAAGGAGAAGAACGGAAAGGCCTCTTTAACAAGTAGCCGATTGAATCAAATCTTTCGTACTCTAGACTGATTCTTCTCTTATTCTTTTTGCTACTTTCTATTAGTGAATAAGCCTTCGATTAGTCC
>NC_080057.1:18028979-18063979 GCF_026212465.1 Amaranthus tricolor
AAATTTGAACACATTGTAAAAAAACTTGCATGATTTAATGCTTTTTCAGGATACTAGCCAAACTTATATAACCTTTATGGAAATAGTAACTCAACTAAGCCCCACTGGGAGAATTTCATAACTGTGGAGATGGTCATTAATTACAAACTAAGGTTCGCGAGTAAAGTCGTAACAAGGTAGCCGTAGGGGAACCTATAGCTGGATTGAATCTACAAATGTGGCCTCTTATTCCTTAGGGAGTAGGCGGGTAGGAGGGTCTTTCCGGATGTAGTCTTCATTAGTCTTTCATTTGTCGAAGACGAACCGGGTTAACAAAAAAAAAGAAAGGGAAGCTGGCGGAGACCCAAGCTTAGAGTAACTGCCCGAGAAGGTCAGTGAGGTTCCAACTGCAGTGAACTGAAAGATCCTTCTCATAGTTTACTATGGTTGCAAGAAGACAGGCGGGAGTGAGCCGAGCGAGAGCAAAGCAAGTTCCAGTGGTGGGCTGTCGGTCTGGTCCCATTTTAGACATAGTCAGAAGAGTAGCAATGCTAGATTAAGAAGGAGTAAAGCCATAACTCTGCCCTAAGCATTGAGCTTACGCGAACCAAGCAGCGAAAAAGACTTCTTGGGTAGCCTTTCCATGCCAAGCTTTTAGATAATAAACAAAGAAAAAAGCAAGCACGAAAAAGTCCCCCCTCGGGCTACTTGCCCTTAGAGTAGGGCATTCAGTGAAAGCAGAAACCTAATCAAAGTCTGAAGTGGCACCTTCGCTCCGCACCTTATTGACTTGGGCTTGATCCGGGAACTACTAACTTGGCTTGGTCACTCTACCCACTTTGGCTGGGCTCGTCTGTCTCTCTTTCGCTCTTTCTGGGAGCAATAGACCCCGAAAGATAGTTGACTTGCTTAGTGCAAAGCATGTTGGTGTGAAGTTAGTGCCTCCGCCCTGAAAGACCTTTTCGGGGACCACTTGAGGAAGTGTATGGCTCTTCTAATGCAGTTCATTGGTTCCGGTCTACTAATATGCCCTCTAGCCAAAGGCCGCCTCCACCAATCGATGAAGACGTTGAGGGTACAAGGACCAAACAACAGGGATTTCGGGCACTGTATACGAAAATTCTTGTTCGATCCATCAATGGGAGGAATAAAGCTTCAATAGAGAGCGATAAAGCGAGAAAGCTGTATCGACGGAAGCAGGCAGTACGAATTCAAGGTTTAAAATAGTAAAGTTGTATTTATCATTCAAAAATCCTTCTTTCTTTATGCTTTTGAGCTAGTAGCTCTCCGGGCAGTAAAGGTATACCTTTCTAGCCCTTTCTTTGAACCTAAATAACCCTCTTTCTGCGGATCGTAGGCAACTCTTTCATTGGTCTTTCTCTAAGACCCTACTCATTGATAGCCGGAAGCAGTCGTCCTATTTTTAATAATGACTTATTTTCCCCATAGCCAAAGGATAAGTGTTAATAACTTCATTAAAATCATCTTCAGATCTAAATTTTACAATAAAATACCCATCATCATGGTAGTACACCACTGGTTTTGCAATTGATTTCCAGGCAAGAGCAATGAATTTATGTAAAGACAGAACAGTAGGGGCATCCCCAACCACATACATAACCACTGCAAATTCCCAGACTTTAGACATTTTAATCACATCTTCTCTGTCCAATTTAGCCACTGCAACCCCATCTTTAATTATAGGAGCCACAAAAGAAAGGGTCATACCTTTTTCAGTGAGAGTATTCTTCTTGAAGAAACTTGACCATGGTTTCCTGATGTTGGCTTCAGCGGAAGGAGGCTTCTCATTGTTAGAAGGCGCCGCATCATCCTTGGAAGAGATCTCCTTCTCAGGGTAAAGGTTTTTATCCCCATTTTCCATTCCATCAGATTGAGTTACGGGCCCATGAACTATACCTCCATCATGAAGTTCATACTTCTTCATTAATTGGACAAGATAAGCCATTTGCTTCTTAATCAACTCAACATCTAAAACAGAAGCTGCCTTATTCAAGGAAGTGCTGAATATCTCCAAGATGAACCTTGAACCTGCTGCTATGTACAGCAAAGGAAATACTGATGTTGTGGTTTGCACAAACTGTGGGGGAAAAGGTCATACCAAGGAAAGGTGCTGGGGCATCATTGGATATCCCAAGTGGCATCCCAAGTACAAGGTGCAGCAGAGGTTTCAAGGAAAGGAAAGTGCAGGAAACAAATGGACTAAACCTAAGTTTGGTGGTGGAGGTCCTAAGCTGGCTGCAAATGTCCAAACTGAGAATGGGTCACAGAACAATCTGCTTACACAGCAGCAGATTGATCAATTGCTGAAGCTACTACCATCTGGCTCTGGAAGCAAGCAAGGCTCAGAAACTGAGGATGAGATGGATGGCACATTTGCAGGTATGGTGTTCTCTTACTGTGCTTATGCTAGTGTAGATAAGTGGATCATTGACTCAGAGGCCACTGATCACATGATATGTGATGGAAACATGTTGACAACAGTTAGAGAAACTAGAAATCAGCCTAAAATGAATCTTCCCACTGGAAAATGTGCAACTATAACTCATATAGGAAATGTGCAGTTGAATTGTGGTGTTAATCTGAGAGATGTGTTGTGTGTGCCTGACTTTAGGCACAATTTACTGTCAGTACAAAAGTTAGTGAAAGATGAAAAGTGCAAAGTTACATTTTACCCTGATGTTTGTGTGATTCAGGACTCAGCTACTCTGACTGTTAGGGCTGTTGGGAAAGCAGAAAATGGGCTATATTACCTAGTGAATCTGCCTGTGAATGAGCTGGAGAAAAGGCAAGAAAAGAAGTTAGAAGAAAAGGTGCAGTTAATGTTGCAGAAAAAGAAGAACTTTGTACTAAGGTGGCAGAAATTAGTGCAAATTCTGTAGTAAATAAGCAAAAACAATATGCCTTGTGGCACCATAGACTAGGGCATGCTCCTTTGAGCAAACTTAAACAAATAGGTGTAGGAAGACTGGCATGCTTAACAATATTATTATTAAAAGAAGATAGGTAGAATAACTCTTACTGTTGAAGTGGTGCGTACCACTGCGAACCTGGTAACAAATCTGTCCTTGTGCACTGAGCCCGTTGAAACTGGCTCAAAGAAGAAGTTGGGGGTAGGCCTATATTTCGCCACGTAGGAGTTGCTGCTCGGAGCTTCTCCTGTTTGATGATTGTTTGTTTGGGGAAAGAGCTTTAGCTTGGGCGCAACTAAGCTTCTTCTTTCTTTTTCTTCTTTTTGAAATCTTCATATTATGGCAGCATCTCGCTGACTCGCTGCAGTTGGCTTTATACACCCAAGAAGCGAAAGTCGATGGTGAACCTAAACCTTATCGCCCCTCCGAAACCAGCTTATCTGCCCTTTGAATAAAATATTTCCCTTTTGTTCGTTCTTCCTCTGTACCCAGAGGATAAGATTATTGGTAACTCACTATACAGTACAGTATACGGTAAGCCGGCAGTAACTCCTCTGCGGAAGGATACCTGTAGGAGAAGAGGAAAACCTCCGACTGCATCGTTCCCTTTCTGCGATTGAGTACGCTAGTGAGAATTTCCTTGTGTACCGAACTACAGGGCTATATCGTAATTGGTTCTTTGTTCTGTCCCCTTCGACGTTAAACCTTCGCTTCACACCTGAGACTTGGAGGTCTTCCTTGATGGTAGGGTAGGATGCAGGAATTTCTTCGTTTACCGACTTGCCTTCTCTGTTCGCTAGATTGCATTCGGTAGGCGAATAGAGCAGTTTTCTTTCAAAATAGCTCCTCGGCTTGGCTCTCTGCCGTCAGGTATCTTAGGTCTGGGAATCGGTATTAGTACGGGGGTACGGGCCTCCTCTAAACGAGCAGAGGTAAGGAACAAATATCATTCTTAATGAGCGCCTTATCGGTCCTTGCCTACAACCGAGTCTGTGTTCCGAGCATCTGCAGCATCGGCGCAGTATGATATCGTATTGGTCGTTGTTGATGGTGTAGTTTCACTCTCAAAAGCCCCTACCAATAATTGATAACCAATAGAGATAAGAACACACTTGTCGGTCTCTAGTGAAATACTAGAGGGAACTTGTGACTAATAGAATACCCCTTCACGATAAGTAAGGTAGGAGGCTTGCTTAATATTTCCAATAAAGAAAAGTTGGTAACTTTCTTCTATTTACTAATTCTTAACTCGTAAAGCTAAGGTCTTAAGTCATTTGACATCCCTATCCGCGTATCGGCACAATCCCAACTTTCTGGGATTCCCTTCGTTTTTGAAAATGTAATCTATACAGCTACGCCCGCTCTAGTCCTACTTGAAGAAGGTCTTACTAAGGATGAAACCTTCCGAAGATCTTAAGCTGTGCACTTGGGGCTCGAGAGAATCCCCATTTAGAGGCTGAGCATCAGCTCACAAATCTGCTTTTTGGCGTGGATGGACAGTCCAATCTCAATACAGGAAACTAGTCATTCAGAAAGGTAGAGATATGTTCCAATAGGTCCTCTCGTGAGCCCGATCCTTGGATTCTTAAGCATGAAGTCCCAGATTTCGATAAGGGGACAGGGTATAGGATATGCCCTTTCACTCACCGGGGAGAGGTTTGAAGACGCTCGACCATAGGGAGAGAGGATCTCCTTCGTTTTCTTTGCTTTAAGCTTTCCAATGGGATCTTTCCTAAAAGCGTTCGAACATCGACTTCAAAGTTGAATTGAATCTTGAAAGCAATCATCAAACATACATATGAATATTCTATAAGTGAATTGCTCATACTTCCTTTCTAGTAAGCTATCGTAGAGGAAGAGAATGACATTTGTTGCAGGTGTATTCTCTGTTTACCCATAAAGATTCCCTTTGTGATTACACGCAAATTATGTTAGTACTCTTTCGGATACATGGCATTACCGTCTCGGATCGGCACCATCAGTCAACTCATTTTGATCATAAAAAGAAGGGCAAGTCCCCGGTTGAGACTGTAGGTTCGAACCCCCTTTACTATGAGAAGGGCCCGTCAACAGAGACGTTGGCTATAATGGAATAGAGTCCAGGATTCTCCTTCCTCATCTTGCAAAGCACTAAGGAGAGTTCTGTTACTTCACTTAACAGAGGGATGCTACTACATAACCTTTTCTTTCCAAGGGATCCAGTCATCAAGTTAGATTGAAGTAAGTTATCCCTCTTTCTTTCTTAGGAAGAGTTTGATCTACAGATCAATCATCAGACACAAGAAATAGATTCTCCTTGTAAAGCAGGACAGGCCTCTTCTACCGATCCTGACCCATGTTAGGATGGTGGGGCTTTGCGAACCTACCTATCTAAGTAAAAATGCTCGATTGTAAGAATAGGGACGTTCCCTATCAGACGCTTTTAAAAGATGCCTTTTCAGCCAGGAAAGAACTACTGCTGGCAGGACTGAGCCAAGGGCACCATTTCCTACTATGCCAGACGTTGTGGCCGGTCTGCCCTCTCTGATCTCGAACTCTTTCTCAGAAAGAACGAAGAATCTTTGTCTTTTATGTCAGCTAATAGAAGCAGGTGTCTTCTTCTTTTATTCTTTTATTGACTGCACTCCTTCTTCTCTTCCATAAGCTTTGCTTAAGCATGTAAACAGCCATAAGGAAATCTGCTGCGAAAGCTACTCCAACTGGCACGGCAACTACAAGAGAGAATTCCTCTTATTCGGGAAAGAGAGAATTAAGTTTCTATAATTATATAATAGAGCATCTTACTTAAATTTTAAGCTAGCAGACTTGCATTCATTTATCCTAGCCCTTTACCCGATAACTACTAGCCTTTTTCCTTCAAACCACTACTTGAAAAAATAAAGTAAATACTGTTATGGTTATGGGGAATGAACTCCAATTTCTACTTCTATTTCTAGGCCAGCTCTATGAAGGGAAAAATCTCTTAGAAGCAATCCTCTGAAGTAGTCGTTTAGGTATTCTTCCCTAAAAAGGTTTCTCCTTATGAGTACCTTCTTGTAGAAAAAGCATTGATTGGCGCCGTTTACGTTTAGTAGTTCTTTTTTTAATGCCAGTATAAGGCCAAAACAAAAGGTGGAATGAAATGTAGAGAGTACCCTCTCTTATTCAATCGGGGTTAGGCTAAAGGAATGACATTACTCGATCCGTAGGCGAGAGGGTGATTCTAAGCCTTCATTACGAAAAGAGCTCTTGACCGTGGGTTCGGTGAAAGGGCAACTGAAGCAAGCAGTTTAGTGACTCTCGTACCTATAGGCCTTCCCCTATTCAGTCTCGTTCCTGCTCGCGAGTTAAGAGTTAAAACATACCTCTACCAGATCGGCCTGACCCCGAAATAAAGGGTTCCCCTCCCGTCCAGAAGCAGTAGTTGCCGTGGAAGACTATGGATAAGCAGTGCTCCGTAGAAGGCTTTTAAGTCTTCATCTCGAAATACGAATGAATACGGCTTCAAGGCCAGTCTTAAGGCTCCTGGAAAGTTCGAACTTGCATGCAGCGAGAAAGAAAGATATCCACTCCCATCGCTTTCCATTCCGCCTAGGGAAAGGTTAACTCTTGCCATTTTTCCCATGAAGAAAAGAGACTTTTGAAAGCAAGACATTTAGAGCTTCGTTGCATATCGGTCTCCGCTTCCAATCCCCAATCCAGCTGTCTCTGGCCCGAGTTAACATACTGTTTAGCAAGGATAAGTACTCGAACTGGATTGGCTTACTCGCTGTCTAGCCTAATCGATTATTCCTAAGTATGAGCACAGGTCTATCTTTCTTTTCTTCTTGCCAGTTCCCCTGCTTCTCTAATTGAGGGAGTTTTAGTGGTAGTGAAAGTTGGACTCTCTAAATCGAAATATTCTCCAGTCTATGGGTATGGGCATTCTTCAGAAATCTCTAGATATTCTCGAGCAATCTATAAATAGTATTTTCCAGCAATTGAAAGGTCTTCCCGAGCCCTAGTAACTTTCATTCCTCTCCCGCCTTTGGGAGGTCTAAGCTCAGTAATTTCTGGGAAGGAAAAAGTCAACAAAGCTGAATTGGAAAAGAAATGCATCCTTTCAACACTCCCCCTCAAGATGAGTGTGGCATAGCAGATGGAACACTCAGCTTGGAGTTGAGATGGTTGTGTTGAGTTACTGACAAAGGCTTAGTCAGTATATCTGCAATCAGATTCTGGCTTGGAACATATTCTGTGGAGATAGCCCCTGCATTAACTTTATCCCTAACAAAATGACAGTCAATTTCAACGTGCTTGGTCTTTTCATGGTGAACTGGATTCACTGCAATTGATAAGGCAGCCTTGTTGTCACACTTGAGGATAGCAGGGCCAATTTTATGTAGGCCTAATTCCTTCAGTAGGTGAGATAGCCATACTACTTCACAAGTAGTCATTGCCATGGCTCTGTATTCAGCCTCCGCAGTAGACCTTGCAACTGTACTCTGCCTCTTCGACTCCCATGATATCGGAGAGCATCCCAGAAAAATACAGAAGCCTGTAGTGGACTTCCTTGTTGTTGGACACCTTCCCCAGTCACTGTCACAGTAGCCTGTCAAGATGGCAGCAGTGGAAGAGGCTAACAAAATACCTTGACCTGGTGATTACGAATTCTAGCTAGATGAGTGCAGGATTCTATACTAGATTTCGTTTCCGTAAGCTTCGCTTAAGCGACTTCATATCCTCAGCTAATTTTTTTACTAATAAAGAAATCATACATTTCAACCAGGCACGTATCGAAGAATAAGCGGGCACCCCTCTTTGCTTAAAAAGTAGCATTAGCAAGGGAAGGGGAAGTTACTGGTCTTTCTTTAGCAGGGCGCTCAAGGGAGCAACTCATAGAGGAATTCTATTCGCCAATAGAAGAGGCAATCTCAGATGTCGCATTTCGAGTGCTTGGTTAGATCTCCTAATGTAATGAACGAGAAGATGCGGTGAATCAATCAGTATTAGCTAAGGAAAGCATTCTAATTCTGGGGAAGAGAGGCTTTATAGGAAATTTTTCTTTCTAGGGAATCTGTGCTTACTAAGCCTTTGTTTGAAGGACCGGTCTAAAAGTGCAGTGCGGGAGGACCTTTTTTGAATTGAATCTTGAAAGCCTTGTCATAGACTTCGGGGCCTTCCACTTGCTTGACCCCTTTGAAGGTTTAGCGGTAGCCTATGTCTTCTTTATCCCCAGATGCAGTAGTGGTACAGCGAACCAGTCAATCCATTCATCTGAGGAGTTTACCGCTCCGTGGGGTTAGTTAATCATACTCATCCCATTTCCTTTATGTCAATAGCTCCTAAATCCATTATGAAACCATTTTTTTTTCTTGAATGAAGACAACAATCGTCAGGTAGAGTAGCCCTATAGTTAGTAGACTTCTCCTCAGCCTCTCAACTCATACAGAGGGAAGGATAAGAGACTGATGCTACTACCAATACCAGGTACCGGATGAATCATATCGAGCAAAGACTGACGGTGAGGCTTCTTTCATAAGGCTATTCCTTTCTATTCCTGAAAAGCTCTTTTTCGTTAAGATAAAGAGGTATCTGGCGAAAGCAAACTAAGATCGTGGAGCAAGGTATGAAGTTGCTTAAGCAAAGCTTACGGAAAGAGAATACATAAGGACAAGACCTCTCACTGAAGGTAGCTGTAGCATTATCAGTTTCAGGATTGGACCTGTACATTACGATTCCGGAGAAGAACCAGTGAAGACCGCCTACTCGATATGACTTGGTAGACTTAAAGGTATCCCTTATGCCGATGCAACGAGTGAACTATAAAGAGAGTCAGAGACAAACCCTTGTAAATAGGCTGCTGTTCTTTCTCCGATACCCGCAGTCTTTGAATAAGTAGTTGCTGTTGGGATTCTCCCAGAAGAAATAAGTAGACCAAGAGCGGGAAATCCTTCTGTGAAGGTAGCTGTAGCATTATCAGTTTCAGGAAAGGAAGTTGAACTGGTACCTGTGGATAAGGCGGTTGAAGCGGAAGCTTAACCGAAAGCATATTCTCTGTTCTCTTTCTTTATTCTCAGTCTCAGTTAGCTGATTCTGTTTCAGTCCTGATAGAATCCCTAGTTTCTTCTACTATTCTCCTTATAGAATGAAAAGTAGGAACTAAGATAGGTATCCGGAAGGAATAAGGGAATCAAGTTAAGCCTGTACCTTTTCGATTTTATATTAGACCTGAAGATTGCAGGTTCGAATCCTGAACCCGCCTTAGAATACTCAATAACGAATTCTAGTAAACGATAACTTCTGATAGTATTACTGGATTTTTTACTTTATTTAAGAGAAGGAAGAAATGGCAATGGAGTGAGAAGAGTATGACCCTTTCCTTTAAGGCTAGACGGAGACAAAAGCATTCTCTTAAGCTTAAAAGCAGCATTGACTCTAGTGAAAGAGGACTTGAAATAGTGTATTCTAAATGGGACGCAAGCAACAAAGAGCTCAAAAGAGAGACCGATGCCAAGCTTGATAATGGGTCTTCCCAAGTCCCTTGCTTAAGTCGAATATACTAATAGAAGAAAGAAAGTCCTTTAGGAATGGGGTATTTTGCCAGTAGATCTCATTTCGCGAGATGCCATCAAAAATATGAGACTGGATGCCGAAGCTTGATAGTTGTCTTTCTTCTCTAAAGAGTCTGAAGAAAGAGCAATGTCAGCCCAAACGACTTCGTCTACAGAAGAGAAAGAGAGCTGCCTACGATGAGCTTTAGACTATTGGTAATGGTCAGCTAAAGAATAAGTAATTTCCCCCTTTCCGTTGAGCTGGAAAATGGGGTATCGACCTATGAACTATTTGATAGGCGAATGCTCCTTTTGAAAAGCTTAACTAAGATAAGTTGTTCCTCCGCTCTTCCTATTATAAGGTCTCCCAGCTTTCCGGCTTCACTCCATCGACTATACATGCCACCACTGCGCTGTCTACCCCGGCTGACCGCACAGGCACAGGTATTTCTGGGCCCTTTCCCTGTAGAGTTTCAATGAAAGTAGAACCAATAACTATGGCGTGTAAACCTCTACGCCATGTTCGAAAGTTTGGCAAGAACCTCTTACATAGACAGGAGCCTTTTCTTGCTCTGAGAGCGATGCCTGGTTATGAAAAGAAATTATTTTGGAATGAACAAGCAGTTGCGATAGAGGGTGGATTCAATTGAGGGGAAGCTCATAGGGAATCGATCCCGTACATCCGATCTAGCCTCATTCGAAAGTCTTCTTCTTTGTCTTCTAGTTGTGGATTGACCGCGTAGGGATGATTCTTCCAATACTAATGAGTAAATCTCCCAATTCACATCCGAAAAAGGAAGACAAGTCACTTAGTCCTTGCCTAGTTAAGCCTACCAATAGGAGTTCACGTAGGCAGAGGATAGAACCTCTAAATAATCTGGGCCAATCCTCACTCATAAAGCAATCCGCGAGAAATACTTGATATAGGTTTCTATAGGAATTCGATATCTCATCGGTCGAAGCTTCATAGTTGCGGGTTCCTAGGTTCTTGATTTCGAGATTGGACTTAGGAATGACTCTTTCCCATGAACTGACGTTTCACCAATATCTCAGTCAACGACTTAAGCTCGAAGTCTTTCTAGTGTAGAATGGGGTCTTAGGACTCATTGATAGGACGAGCCGAGGGGATGTAGATTCATACATAGGCTCAGGAGTTACTGGTTCTTGGCTTCTAAGCCTGCTTGGTCCTATTCCTATGAACTGTTCTTGATGGACAAAGGCTTGAGCTTGTCGAAAAGCATATTTCCAGACTCAGAGGAACTCTAACGCTCAGCAGCGGCAACTTGAACACATTATATATGCTCTAAAAGTCCTTTCTAACCCGTAAGACCTTCTTCCTCTAAGGATTCGCAGCTCTCCAAAGGTAGGTTAATCAGTATATCCCCATTCCCGCTACGTACCTTGCTTTCGATTAGGGGCCCCTGCCCTCCATTCTCTCAAGTACCTCTCCGCTTCCTCTGCTTGCTTTCATGTAGTTTATTCCGGCTAGACTTTCTTCTTGTCTTTACTTTATTTTCTATTTGTTGAGGTACTTTTCACTCTTTTGAGGATGTAACAAGTCCTTCTTTCCAGTCTGCTAGCAGTCCATGCCTAACAGTAGTCTTCGAAGCCGTATCAGGGCCAATTCCCTTTCTTTGAGATTAAGACTCGGGTGAGAGGAAAGTAATTAGGTTGCAGGGGAGCCCCATTCGCGATCGTCTTTGTAGGATAAGCCCTTGAAAAATTATCCTATTACCTTACCTGCTGCTCGGGGGCAATTCCTTTGTATCGAGGGGTTTTCTTTCCTTCCTAGGTCTATTCCTTCTCTCCGACTATTCGGTATGTCCGTCCAGTCGTAAAAGCTTTTCCTTGGGACTAAGAGGAAGCACCAGCGGGAGAATCTTCCTTCCTCTTTCATTATGTTGCCCTGGGACACATTCCTTCGACCGTGGTAGAAAGGTAAAAAGATATGAGAGTGAGGCTAGCTTTTGGCGTCCCCTAAGAGAATGGGTGTGCTTAGACGACTCTTGGAACTCGTCTTTACGCCCTTCGTTCAAAATTAAAAAAGACTTAAGAGCAAAGTTCGAAAGAAAGAAGGAGAGAGAATCTTACCCTTTCACTTGGCTTTCAGATACTTATATCGACTAATTGATCGAAGGATAAAAGGTTTTTTACACGTGTTCGAAATAGAAAAGGAGTTGAGACCTCCGCCTGTGTGCCGTAACCTGTCGTTAGGCTAAGTTACTTCAATAGAATTAAGAGAAACCCACCCCAATGTTATAATCTTCTCCCTCTACTTACCGCCATATTTGCTTCACTTTATTTAGTTGGATTTCAAAGAAAGGGTCTTGTCCGAACCCCATAAAAGAACTAGAACAGTATGTTTCAGCTAGAAATGTTGATTTCGGACCCGAAAAGATTCGGGGTTTCCACCATTATTCTTGCCCGAAGTTCTCCTCCGAATTCATATATTGACTTCCTGGCTGGCGAACAACTAAAAGAAGGAAAGGGGCGTTATTGAACACTCACTTAGAATGGGCTAGATAACTTGCTTTTGGTGCTTTCACCCGTCGTTCTAACTATCTGCAATGAGGACCACTAGTAGGAGGTATGTAATCGCTTAAGCGAAGTTTAAGGAAATAGGTCAACTTTAGTCCAGGGGATACTCCATATAGACTATTTAAGATAGTGCATATTGCCTAATAGTTTTTAGAATGCCCCCCCTATCATCCGCATTCCTAACTAGGAACAATTAGAAAGCCTTTTCTTTAAAAAGAGAAAGAGGCGAGATCCTCAAGTACTGAGATTGATTGGCTTTTTCCACCTTTATTAACTTACCTCCAGAACTATTATAACCATATGATTACCGTGTTCCTCCTTAACTCACCCTTCTTATTCGGTGTGGTCTTAAGCTCACGACATCATATGAACTTATGGCTTGCTTCATTGCACTCATTAAGTTTTTTCGTTCTTCCGGGAGTGAAAAGGCGGTGTGTCTGCTCATTCACCTATCTAATGGAGATTTATTCCTATGACTTTTTTTTCTAGTTAAGCCCCTTAGAACATATAATCAAGCACAACAAGATTGGATTAGGCGAGCTATAAGGCTAAGGCTTACAACTTGACTGGAAGACCTGGAATCGTACCCTTGGCTTGAGGGTCAAAACGAACTATATACTTATCGGGTGGATGCGTGTCTTGAGCTTTTGACTTTAAATATAAAATATCGTATAGAGAAGAAAGGTTTACAGAAGGTTGGGAAGTAGTACGCCCGGTTCACGAGGTTCTACCACTGCAGGACCCAATTCTCGCCAAAAGAAGAGTCTCTTTCGTTATAGCCATAGAGAAGTCAACCGCAAACAATGCCTGTCCCATTCCGTTGTTGGTCAACAACCAACCACCTAACCATACTTTAACCACCATTTCTAGAGGCTTGACGGAGTTAAGCTGTCTGGAGAGAATCATTCAAAATCAAACTTTCGATATGCAACGAATCCGACGACTCTTTTTATTTGATGAGGAAAGTCTGAATACAACTTCCAGTGATGCTACAACTCTGAGTCAATCGACGACGACTATTGACGATTATAGTCTTCAATCGTCCAGTACTCAGGGTTGTTCCGGTGGGATTTTTGAAGATCACCCTGGTCTTAACCCTTCAAGTGAGCTTATAGTCGAACTTCACCATGATATCCACGAAAAATTGGGAGAGTTGATGGTGGGCAGAAGTCCCGACGATGTTCTGGTTGCGGCCGAAGCTTTACACGCGGAAAGCGACAATACCGCCTTTCTGCAGTACCTTTTGAATGATTTGAGCGAAAACGGAGTACAAAGTGAAGCTTATCACGATGCTCTTCATCTAGCGGGACTGATCCCCAGCCCACTTGAGCAATTTTCCATTCTCCCATTGATTCCTATGAAAATAGGAAACTTGTATTTCTCATTCACAAATCCATCTTTGTTTATGCTGCTAACTCTCAGTTTGGTCCTACTTCTGCTTCATTTTGTTACTAAAAAGGGAGGAGGAAACTCAGTACCAAATGTTTGGCAATCCTTGGTAGAGCTTCTTTATGATTTCGTGCTGAACCTGGTAAACGAACAAATAGGTGGTCTTTCCGGAAATGTGAAACAAAAGTTTTTCCCTTGCATCTTGGTCACTTTTACTTTTTTGTTATTTCGTAATCTCCAGGGTATGATACCCTATAGCTTTACAGTTACAAGTCATTTTCTCATTACTTTGGGTCTTTCATTTTCCATTTTTATTGGCATTACTATAGTGGGATTTCAAAAAAATGGGCTTCATTTTTTAAGCTTCTCATTACCTGCAGGAGTCCCACTGCCGTTAGCACCTTTTTTAGTACTCCTTGAGCTAATCCCTCATTGTTTTCGCGCATTAAGCCCAGGAATACGTTTATTTGCTAATATGATGGCCGGGCATAGTTCAGTAAAGATTTTAAGTGGGTTCGCCTGGACTATGCTATGTATGAATGATCTTTTATATTTCATAGGAGATCTTGGTCCTTTATTTATAGTTCTTGCATTAACCGGTCTGGAATTAGGGGTAGCTATATTACAAGCTCATGTTTTTACGATCTTAATCTGTATTTACTTGAATGATGCTATAAATCTCCATCAAAATTCTTTCTTTTTTATTTATAATTGAACAAAAGCGAGGTATTTATGCTTAAGTCATCGCTTCAAATCCGATAACTAACGCTTTTCTTTTTTTCGGTATGCCGCTCCGCCTGCAAGGAGCGAAAACAAAATGAGTCTGTGGTGATGTCAGATTTTTGGCTTTTTCAATTCTTTCTCTTTCTTTTCTGCTCTTCGCTTTACTTCCTTTTTCGCTTCGTTTTCCAGCCTTCAAGAGACTTGATGGCCCGGCCTCCTCTCTTCTTTATTATTCTTACAGTCATGGGGCTGGTTTGGGAAAGAAAGTTCTTCCGCTTCCACGTTCGGTTTCTTCTAACAGGTATCAAGGCGTGCCCTTACTAAAATTATATAGGGGCAAGGCTGAGATGGTACAGAAGAAGTCTGCTTACCACGGTCAGACTCTATTGTCTAAGGCGTCGGCATGACAAAGAGAAAAAGCCCTAAGGCATGGAAGAATGACTACTTCCAAAAGGAGTCTTTTACTGTTAGTAAGGCGAATCTTAGAAAAGAATAGATTTTCATTTATCTTTTGAATTACTCATATATATCCTATGAATTTGATTTCGCATTGGAAACTCTTCTAGGAGAAGTTCGAATCCGTTTCGTTCGGATATTGATCGGTCTTGGTTTGACATGGTTTACGCGTTATTGGTTCCCGGAAGAGTTAATATTCCCATTAGCTAAACCCTTTCTTACCCTGCCTTTGGACTCGTATTTTGTTCGTACACAATTAACGGAGGCCTTCCCGACATATGTAGCAACGTCTTCAATAGCATGCTCTTACTTCGTCTTTCCTTTTGTAAGTCACCAAATTTGGTGCTTTTTGATCCCCAGTTGCTATGGGGAACAAAGGACGAAATACAATAGATTTTTCCATTTAAGTGGTTTTTGCTTCTTCTTGTTCCTGTTCTTAACTCTTTCCCGGGTAGTTCCCAATGTTTGGCACTTTCCATACTTCGCGGGTGAAACATCAACAAATTCGCTCATGATCAAGTTACAACCTAAGATCTATGACTATATTATGTTAACTGTTCGTATTTCGTTCATTCCATCGGTATGCTCTCAGGTACCTGTAATTGTGATCCGTTTGCCAGAACTGAGGGGTCTTTCTGTGGAAACCTTCACGAACAATCGTCGTTTTTTGATGGTTTTTCCCCTTCTCACAGCTGCTCTTTCCACACCTCCGGATATCTGGTGCCAAATCGTCGCCCGTTTCCTTATTTCTTCGATAATAGAGTTGGCTATCTTTGTGGCATCGATTGTACAAGTTCGTGAAGAAGGCTGGACGAGTGGAATGAGGGGGAGCGGCTCGATCGACAAAAAAGAAGAGTAGCCCCCTAGAACCTGGCAAAGTAATTATCAATGAATTCCCGAACAATTCTCAACCAACATCTGCGATTCATTCTCGTAAAGATTATAACACACAGAAAACTCCTTACCTTAGGAGCAGGATGAGTGATACATCCGGCGAGCGCCGGCGAAGAACGCAAGCAAAGCTGGAGCTCGGGCATTGTTATATTCCATCAAGAGAAAGAAGGCAGACTAGTAAGAAGGCCGACCGCATAGAGTAGAGGGAGCGAACCCAAAAGCGGAGCTTTTCGGAGCAGACCAATCTTCCGTACCGCCCCTCTGACTCTCTCTCTATAAAAAAAGCCTGCGGGAAGCACGAAGAGCCACCAATGTCGCGGCGAAGGTTATACTTCAAAAAGTAAGCGAAGCTAAGGTTTCGTATGTCTTATATCCTTTCGATCAAGAAAGAACTTCTAGGGCAATGAAATTGTTCAAAAAGTAAAAAAAGAGCGCTAGGGAAAAATGGAAAAAGAGAGAGAAAGTCTTGTTCTAAATTAGACCCTCTTTCTAGAGATCTAGAAGCACTTCTGCTACTTTCTCTCTCTCTTTCTTTCATCATAGAAAAAAGAATTTATAAGATGAAATCCCCATTACATTACCGCAGGCCAAAGTTTGATTTGAAAAAGAAAATAAAATAGATAGTTGAGATATAATACCTTTCATCCTAATCTCATCTACTGAACAAAGGGAGCCCTCTTGATCACCTAAAGAGATTTTTAGACAGAATTGGCATAATTATTACCGTGAAGATTGAGCTCCCAAAAGGGATTATCCTCCTTTGGGCTAGAAGAAAAAAAGAAGTCCATACCATTGAAAAAAAGGAGCCGAGCCGAAGGAGCTCTCCAAAATGGAATTTGAGTGCCGCAGAAAAGCTAGCTTTTAAACAAGCAAGACAGGGATCGCCCGCTCGTCAATCTTACCTTGGGGAGGAGACAAAACACTAAAAACAATTCAAACTCATACAATTTTATTTTTTTATATGAAAAAGATTAGTATAGAAGAGTTGGTGAACATTGTTCTGACTCATAGCTTTAAGATGACTAGCATGAATGAGCCAGCTTCAACACCACCTAGACTCTTAATCATAGACAGACTTGCACTGACCTCAACATAAAAGGATGAGCCTGGTCTCTATATTTGTACGCATTGGCTTAACTCACCCCTAACCTCCTTAGACACTGAAAAGAAGACATAATGAAAACTGCCTAGTTTAAGCGGAACGAAAAGGAAGAAAAAAGAGTTTGAGGCCGGGACAGCATGGATACGAGACTTTTGAAGTGAAGTTTGGAATCATTGTGGTTTTCTATCTTCAGATTAACAAATGAAAAAAATCACCAAGACAAAAGGTTATGTAGTAGCTTATTAGAATAATAAGGTTCGAAGAGCTTAGTTGCAAGACTAAGGAAAAGAGGAATTTAAACCCCCGGTCTGCTGTAGTCAGCCTTAACGGTTTGCTTGACCGGCGAGTCTGCCGTCTCCGCGTCTTTCCCTTTTGAGGGCTGCTCCTCAAGCCTTCGAGTGCCGATCTTCGCTTGGGCCGTTTCGCGAAGATCTTCGATCCGAACCTTCGCATCTACTCTTTCTTAGAGGATGAACCATGCCTTCGCTATTGCAAGAATATAGCGATCGAAGAGCTATCGCTCAGCTGCTTCGCGTATTACGAAAGCCTTCTTGCCCGAAGGGGGATGCTGAAAGAGCGTAGGTAAGTGGTAAGCGTAGGAGGCATGCCCGAAGGACAGCGGCAGCAGTGTGGTTCCAGGAGCTTCCGTTAGATTGAGATCCGCAGGGTGGCGGGGACTTCTATAGCCTTGTTTCGGGTGAAAAGAAGAGGGTAGTAGGCTTAGTAGGGCTCGAACCCACAATATAACCGTTATGAGCGGTACGTTTTAACCAATTAAACTATAAGCCCTTACGGATCTTTACATGCAATTATCTCACTTCGGGAAGAGCGGACGGAAAGAGAAGGCCTTTGCTCTATCTGCTTCTTCCGCTTCCCAGGAATTAACAATTGGAAAATCCATTTTTTTCCAATTACCAATTAATTGTTTATAATATATATATAAATAAATCTTATTTTTATAAAAAGACTCAAATTTAGTAAATTAAGTAAGCGACTCAAACTGCCGGTACGCTTCCGGCTCGCAACGACTTCAAACGGGCGGGGGCTCTATATTTGCTTGCAAAGCCGGCTGTTCGCCTTTAGTTAGAAGTGAAAGTAGAGAGCGCCGTTTGCCCTACACTTAAAAAAAAAGTATGGATGAAGTAAGAAAAAGTACATAAGGAGTGAGAAAAACTTGGTTACGGGAACCGAAGGTGAAGGTTAGGTCGACTTCTTTTTCCGCATTTGATTTGTCGTATTCAGCTTTATGGCGGAGCATTTAGCAATGCCAGCAGCCCGGTGAGGGCTGACTGTCTGGGGACAGGTTAAGGCAGGGCCTGCTGGGCTTGCTTATCATGAGATTGGGTAAGGGAATCGTAAAGGGGCTCATAAACCGGGCGGGCGAGCTTTTGGGCATACGGAAAGGGGGGAAGTGGATGGAGAGTACTTCTCAGCTAGAGTTGAGAGTGAAGTCGCTATAGTGGCTAAAGTGAGTCTTATTATACGGCTGGACGCCCGGCTCTAGACGAAGCTGCGGGGGTTACCACCACATCCTCCCCCGATAGACTCGAAGCTCTTCATAATCAGGCAGGGTAGAAAATCTTCTTTCAAAAAAAGCAGACCAGAGATGACAGAGGAAAGTATTCAGTTATAAAAATATATGGCAAAGAGTTTCAGCCAAAAATGGACTAAGGACAGAAGCACAAGCTACAAGCATTAACAACCGGTTTCGTTTAACCTTATGTAAAGTAAAAAAAAAGAAGGAGCGAAGAAAAAAAGACACTGGGTTGTTGCGCTAACTTGCTAGCGCTAGCGCACTACGGCTTTTCAGCCTCCTGCGGGTCCATTCATTCCATTCTCTTCGCCTTACACGACGGACCCAAAGGCTCCTTTAGGAGGGCGTATTAGTGGTTTCTTTTCAAAAAAAAAAGGGGATTTTTTCGATCGTAGCTTTTAGACAGTTAACAGCTAAGCCACTACTCACACAGCTAATAAAGTCGGTCAGGTCACTACTGAGACAGCTCATAAAAGCAGTTTTCTTTCTATTTCCTAAAAAGCTTATCTAAGGAGAATCCCTTCCTTACACTCGACTTAAACTTGTTATTACTAATACTCAACTTAAAGTAAAAGCACCTACAAACTCACTCATAAGGAAACTCGTCAAGTAGGTCTCTCGAGCCTTGTTACGAACTAAAGTACTAAAGCAAAGCGACCCCACTCTCCCCCCAGCCCAGGCCAAAGGTCTCCCTGCTCTTTTTTTCAGGGGCAGAGTCAAGTTCGTTACGGTCAGCAAATCAGCCTCGCATCGTATCGATAGCGATTTATATCACCTCCCCAAGCCTAATTCTTTGTGAGCAATCGATCGTGACAAGTCGACCGATCCATAATGAAAGCACCTGTAGATAGAAGCCCTTTGTTGACCGCTGGACTCATCCCCAATGCCTAAACCGGCATTGCCTAGTTCAGTCGGTTGTCTGTCGACTTTTCCTCCCATGCCCGAGATGGCCTTCTGGGTAGCAGTCCCCAACAGAGATAGCTTTGTGGTCAACTTCTATTCTACTTGTTGGAAGGTTCGTCCGGATCTCTTCCCGGGTCAACCTACTCAATATCTGATGGAGGGTAGGCTTTTGGCGGCCGCAGAGACGGCGGATAAAGCAGCAGATGATACGTACTTGCAAATAACTGGATCATAAAACTTATCTACGACAAGCCTCGACTCTCTCTGGGTTCGTTCGGAAATCATGGTAGTCTTTTCATGGATCTTTTTTGGAACGGGAATGGGCCTGGAGTTAACAACAACGACAAAACTGCCTTCTGTCTGTTGCCATGGAATGTATAGGTAGGGATTCCTTTATGCTTGGAAAGTCCGTTCCGCGCTCTCTATCCTCTTTTTTTTTTAGGACCCCATGAACCTTAGTATTCGTTTTCTCTTTCTTTATTCCCTCCCTTTCGTATATGGGAAAGCCTCCTGGGGTTCTCTCAACATACATATCCGGGGGTGCACCTGTTTAGTAAGCAAGGATCGGAACGGGCGAATCCCAGGTCGAATTTCTGATCTATTTGTTTTAGCGTTAGAGGATTTAGCTTTTTGAGAGCACCGCACTGCGATTGAATGACAGACAGATTTCAATGATGAAAAGAAAGGTCTAGTTCTCTTTTCATTTGAATGAAAGAAGAATGGATGTATTAAAAAAAGTGATTACGGAAGAACCTTTTCATAATTTTTTTATTTATTGATCGTCCAATATTGTCAAATAATTGTTAATTTTGTTCTTCTTACAAGCTTGATATTGATAAATCCACGAATCTAGAAATTCATTTCGGACAATTGAACCTTCTCGAACTGTTTCTTTTTAAGAACCAAAAAGATTTGTGCCAAAATAACAGATGCAAAGAAGAACAAAAGACCTTGTACGCGCAGTGGGTCTTGAAGTACTATTTCGGCGTCTCCCTGACCAAATCCACCCACATTAGGATTACTTGTTAATGGTTGATCAAGTTTGATAGATTCACCCTCTGAAACAAGAAGCTCCGGTCCTGGAGGGATAATATCAACCACTTCACGTCCATCCGAGGCATCCGCTATGCTTATTTCGTATCCGCCCTTTTCTTTTCGTACAATTTTCTTTACTATACCTGCTGCTGTGGCATTATAAACTGTATTATAACTCTTGCTTCCGTCAGGATAAATCTGGCCCCTTCCTCTGTTACCACCTACATATATGGGATATTTTAAGAAGTGAACATCTTTCTTAGTGGCAGGATCCGGGGAAAGAATAGGAAAGGTAATTTCACTATATTTTTTCCCAGGAACAGGACCTATTACAAGAATATTTTTTTTATTGGGGCGATAGCTCTGAAAAGAAAGATTGCCTATCTTTTCTTTCATCTCTGGAGAAATACGATTGGGTGGGGCTAATTCAAATCCCTCAGGTAAAATAAGAACAGCCCCCACATTCAAACCCCCCTTTTTGCCGTTAGCAAGAACTTGTTTTAATTGCATATCATAAGGAATTCGAACAACCGCTTCAAATACAGTATCTGGAAGGACCGCTTGTGGAACTTCAATATCCACGGGCTTATTAGCTAAATGGCAATTGGCACATACAATACGTCCAGTTGCTTCTCGTGGATTTTCATAACCTTGCTGTGCGAAAATGGGATATGCATTCGAAATGGAGGATCGAGTTATTATATATAACACGAGCGATATGCAAATGGATCGAGTAATCTGTTCTTTTATCCAAGAAAAGGTATTTATAGTTTGCATGGTCCAATCTTTGATTCCGCAAATTTCTACAATAAATTGGGTAGGTTGCTAGTATAGTTCCCTATCCCCGATTCTGTTATTTACTTTAAGTGAAAACTAAATTTACTGAAATAATATTTTATTACTGGAATATGGGAGAAACTTCCCGTCTTAGATGGGTATAAATAGAAAGAGGAAGTCAATTTTGTAATGCTTTGATTATGTACAAAGTAACAAACATCGCGTTCGAAATTCGAATTCGATTTATATCCGTATACCCCTTTTTCGTCTTTTCAGTCATTCATTGAATGATAAATCACTACAAGTGATGGGGATACACGATTTAAATAACGGAAAATCCAATATTTCAAAATTGTATCTAGAATAACTGGAAACGTAGAAACAAGACTAGATATAATTTGATCGTTATGGGCAAATCAAAAATCTTTGTAGATAGAGCCAATCATTAGTTCCCAACCATGGGGCGAATGAAATCCGATACATAAATCAGTTAATAAAAGAATCGAAAAAGCTTTTATTGTGTCGCTTAAGTTATATAGGAATTCCTGAACCCAAGAGTTAAGAAGAATAAGTTCTTTATTTCCCAGAATAGAATAACCGCTTAGAATAAGGAAACAGATTTGATTTGTCGAGAAGTGCAAAATCATGTGGATACAATCCGCATTGTGCATTTTGATCAATTGAATGGTTTCATTGTGGATTCCTATACGAAGCTTTTGTAGATGTGTTTCCGGGTATTCCTTTATCATTTCGTCCAACAAGTGGAGCTCCTCTAATTCGATGAATTTTTCTAGAAGATTATTTTCTTGAATATCGTTAAAAAAAGTTTCCGATTGCTTAGTATTCCACCAATTAGTAACCCAAGATTCCAGACTTTTTTGAAATGATAAAGAGATCCACCAGGGTAAAAATACTATAGATATAAGATATAGAAAAGGAAAAAATATTTTCTTTTTTTCCATTTTATTTTTCATCTATAAATTGTTAATGAACCTGTCGCGTTCGTCGACGTTCTGCGATCTAATATTTTTATCAAACATGAATTCTATTCCAATGTATCGAATCCATGAATCTCTTCTTTGTTTTTTTGTGATTTGATAGTGCTAATTAGTCCTTGACTCGCGAAAGAATACAGAAATAGAAAAAAGAGTCCACTGAAGAAAAAAAAAGAGTGTTTACGGCTATTGAAATTGCGAAAAGTGAAAGCAAAGCAATTCCTGCCTGTCCATGAATACGTGGCAGAATCGCTTTCTTTTTCAAAATACTTCAATTGGTACACGCAAAAAATAGGCCAATTCAGCAGCTTTTTGTTCAATTTCTCGTGGAGTCATATTTTCATCAGTACGCGTCAAAGGAATGGCTCCCTGGCCTCTAATTTCCAGATAAAGAACACGACGAGTAGAAATACCCTCTTTAAGTTCTATTCTAATAGATTGGATATCCTTTATAAGATATCGGAAGAAGATGCGACGATTTTTTCCAGGGAATCCCCAACGAAAAATACATACTATTCCTTCTTTTTTTTTTTCGAAAAGATCATAACCACTACCTACATTCCACGAAATTGTACACCACAAATAGGAGCTAATAAAGAGGCCCGCGATCCCATAGAAAGACATCACAATTCCTTGTGGAAAAAAAAGAATTTGCTGGGTGGGAAATAAAGATAGCAAATTCCTACCAATACGAATCCTAATGAACCTAAAAAAAGGATAAAGGCCCAAGAGAAATTACTTATTTTTCGAGATCCCGTTATAAGTTCTATCCATATACGTTCTGAGCGCCAATTCATACTAGATTTGGTTACATTTAATTTGAATTGAAAAATACCTAAAATGAATTGTACTTTCCTTACTCTGTCTTGTTTCCGAGGTAACTCTCATCAACTAGTCCTATTCTGATGTCGGATGTGTTTCACTTTCTATTTAAATATCCTACGTAAATATTTATTTATATTTTCCTTTTTAGTTAGATCAAAATAATAACATGTACTCCTATGTCGTCATCTTTCCACATACATTAAAGTAAGGGTTCTTTCGTTTATGTTCATAAGAAATCGCGCGGTATACCATTCCACTAAATAGATATCTATGTTATGATTCAAGTCTAAGTCTTGAAAAATGAGATTTGAACCCGAAAATCTAAACAATCTTCTTTTTTTGAACATAAATAAATAAAGACGCCATTGCAATTGCCGGAAATACTAGGCCTACTAAAGGCACAAAAATAGAGGGAAAGTTCATAGTTATTACCTCGATTTACTATAATTGTATTGTAATTGTACCTGTTTGTTATATTTTTTGTTGTTATTATGTTATTGTTATTATATTAATAAATTAATTAGAATTCTAATTCTATAAAATATATATAATATATATAGTATATAATAAGTACAAGGAATGTAGAACTACAAAAGAAATTCACTTTCTACATATAATATATGATAATCGACTTTACTTTAGTATTCGTCATCTTTTTTTTCTTTATTTTGCTTCTACTACAAGAAAATACACGATTTCTTATAAATTTAATTTACAAAGGATTCGTTATAGTTTGATCCAAGGGGTATTGTTAATAAAGATTCACAAAAAATATTGAAAGATCCAAAAAAGCTATTTTTTAATTCTTTTTTTTTTTTTATTCAAAAATTAGGATATCGCCAATGAAAAAACCCCATCCTTCATTTCTGGTTTTTCCTTTTATTCCGATAGATTCCAATAAAAAAAAATACTTTTTGACACAAATAAAATAATTTACTTTAATCCGCGACTTTATTTTGATTCAAAGGAAAAAAAGCATGCAGTTGAAATAACTCACTTAGAACGCCTTTTAAAAGATTACGTGGTACGATTGGATCAAATAAACCTTTATGGAATAAAAATTCGGCTGCTTGTGAACCTTCAGGTACTGTCTTATTCAATGTTTGTTCAATTACTCTTTTACCCGCAAATGCAATGTAGGCATTAGGTTCGGCAATAAAAATATCCCCCAACATGCCAAAACTGGCTGTCACCCCACCAGTAGTAGGAGATGTAAGGATTGACACATAGAATAACTTTTTTTTGATTGAGAATCATATGAAACAGACGAGATTTTCGCCATTTGCATTAAGCTCAAGCTTCCTTCTTGCATGCGTGCCCCCCCGGAAGCACATACTATAATAAGGGGTAGGGTTTTATTGGCAGCATATTCAATCAACCGGGTGATTTTTTCCCCTACTACAGATCCCATACTACCTCCCATAAACTCAAAATCCATAACCCCAATTGCTATAGAAATACCATTTATTTGACCTATACCTGTTTGAACAGCTTCAGTTAAACCTGTCTTTGTTTGATAAGAATCAATACGATCTTTATAAGCTTCCTCCTCTGAATGAAATTCAATAGGATCCATAGAGACCATATCTTCATCCATAGGATTCCAAGTACCCGGATCAATCAGAAGTTCGATTCTATCTGAACTATTAATTTTCAAATGATATCCACATTGTTCACAAATACCCATTTTTGACTTAAGCAATTTCTTATAATTTAATGCATAACAATTTTCACATTGAACCCACAAATGTTTATATTTTTGAGTTACATCAAGATTATTAGAACTTTCTATTCTAGGTAAATTACTATCATTTGTGCTCGTTCTTTTACTGAAATTATCACTCCTATTTCCACTTTCATTTAAAATGTAACTCAAAATGTAACTGTCACTGGAATTGTCACTACCACTTAGGATGGAACTCCCAATACTGATTTTCTTATGAAGATAACTGTCAATGCAATTATTAATGTGATTATTCCAACTATCTTTAGTATAATACCCGGAACGATCGTTATAAGTATCGTCACTCTTAGATTTCGAGTTCAGATAACTTGAAGTCCAATAATTCGAAAAATAACTTTGTAGTTCACTCAGAAAAGAATGATCGTTATCAATCTCAAAAATTTTATTTTCAATATCAAAATATATGGAATAACTGTCCCCCCTACTATCTATAAGTAAAAAAGTATCATCAGAGATGAAATTCGGAATGTCCATGACACGAAAGAAATTATCAATATTACTGCTGTAACTAGAATTGTCACCATTTCTCCAACTATGAATGCTTTTTTCTGTATCATTTAGACTCGGATCTTCCTTTCTACTGGTATTTTCAATAGGACCAAGACTGTCCATTGATTTACTTAATCCACACTTATGTTCGAACCCTTTCTTAGACAACATCGAATTGAACCACCATTTTTTCATAGAGCTTTCTTGCCCCCTATTCGCATGAAAATAAAATAGATGAATAGTCATTCGATGAAAATCAATTTGAACATTTCTTGTCAGAATAAGCATCTAGATCCAATCACGCAGATTATTAACGAAATTTTATTAAGTATTCTTAAGTATATTCTATTGAAAGAAGTAATTCTTTCTTGTACAAATCCGTGATATAACTTCGTTGTATATGAATATGATAGAACTTTTTTCTTTATCTTTAAAATTAGAAATAATTCTAAAGAAAAAGAAAAAAGGCAGAGTTTCCAAGGTCAGGTCAAATTTATATAAAAAAAATAAAGAATATATCTTCTATTCTATGAAATGAAGAATTTTTTTTTCGTCGAATCCCGTCTAATATAAGACCGAATAAGTTTCTATTCTAATACGGAACGAAAAGGACAATATACAAGATAGGTAGAAGGAGTTCGTATACTTGACTTGATATCCACAGTCATAGGCCGAACCCACGGAATATGTATAAGAATCTACCAATTCTACCAATCCTAGGGATCCGTAGGATTAATTGTGGATCCAAGACAATAATAGAAAGTTTGAGTTGTTTAGTATTCAATTTTGAATTGAAGATCTTGCTTGTATATAAAAAGAAGTTTCTATAAATAGAGAGATACAAGATATATACAAAAATTGTATTCGGCTCAATCCTTTTTAGGCCGAGTTTAATTACAATTCAATTAAGAGACCGAACATTAATGACTTAGACTAAATTGTATCCATTGCCGGGAATTCAAATTTGATTTCCTTCCATACTTCACAAGCAGCAGCTAGTTCAGGACTCCATTTAGCAGCTTCACGAATAATTGTATTACCCTCGCGAGCAAGGTCACGTCCCTCATTACGAGCTTGTACACATGCTTCTAGAGCTACTCGATTCGCTACAGCACCCGGTGCATTCCCCCAAGGGTGTCCTAAAGTTCCTCCACCAAACTGTAGTACAGAATCATCCCCGAAGATTTCGGTTAGAGCAGGCATATGCCAAACGTGAATACCTCCTGAAGCAACAGGAAGAACACCAGGTGTGGAAACCCAAGATTGAGTGAAAAAGATACCGCGACTTCTGTCTTTTTCAGTATAATCATCACGTAGTAAATCAACAAAGCCTAAAGTAATATCTCTTTCCCCTTCAAGCTTACCTACTACGGTACCAGAATGAATATGGTCTCCACCAGACAGACGTAACGCTTTAGCTAGTACACGGAAGTGCATACCATGATTCTTCTGTCTATCAATAACTGCGTGCATTGCACGGTGGATGTGAAGAAGTAGACCATTGTCTCGGCAATACTGAGCCAAGCTAGTATTTGCAGTGAATCCACCTGTTAAGTAGTCATGCATTACGATTGGAACTCCCAACTCTCTAGCAAATACAGCTCTTTTTATCATTTCTTCGCAATTACCTGCGGTAGCATTCAAATAATGCCCTTTGATTTCACCTGACGTAGAGCACGCAGAGCTTTGAACCCAAATACGTTACCCACAATGGAAGTAAACATGTTAGTAACAGAACCTTTTCATAGAAGAAAGCGATAGGCCGGTTTGAAGAGCAAGCTTGAAAAGAAATAGAGAGGTCATTCATTCATAGCAGAAAAAGCCGCTCACTCACTCATATCTGAAAACGCAGGCGGAGGCTCTCTATCCTTCTTACCTTAGATACAATTTTTTTCATTCTTCATTCTTTCATGGAGAATTTTGAGTATTCCTCCCTGAGTAAGAGGGGGAGGACTTGATGTGACTACTATTAGACCTCCAACCCAAAAATACTCTACAATCATTATGAGCGGATAAACTTTTCCTTTCCTTTCTGTGGAGGGGACGGCCCGTGAGGTTTCGCTTAGCAGCTTTTTGGCTGTTTATGATAGAGTGAGATTCACGTTGCCTGGTGGTTCTGATTAGTTGTACCGGATAAGACTTCGAACGGCCAATCGTAACAACGGTACGCATCCCATGCGGGCGGTCCTTTGCCTTGTGGGGAAATCTCTGGACCTGAAGGTAGAGCGGGGGCTATCATTTCTTTTGGCACGATACATTACCTGTCTAGGTCCGGAGACGAGGGGGTTCACCCGCTTACCTACCTTGGAAGAGTATCCAAGCTGCGCAAGCAGAGTCTTTTATCTTTGACGTATAACCTCAGTGTGGAGACCTGAAGGGCACTTCGATAGTCAATCAGTAGAAGCCGGCTTGAGTCCAATGCCAAGTTGAAGTGACGACAGTGGACGGTCTTAAAACCATCCCTTAGGTCTGTATGCTTAGGATCCCAATGAGTCGGTACGGGGCTCATGCTTCCCAAACGTCACGCATTTTTTAGGTCATTAGTCAACAGCTCCCTGGACAGCGAAATAGGGGCGACTTCACATTGTTTCCTGACACGCCCATCTTTGTTTGAGGGAAATCCTCTCCTAGTTCCGGCTGATGCCGCACCTTGCGCGTATAAATGAGTATGATATATACCTCTTTGCTCCGCACGTGACTGTGTACCTTGAAAGTGAAAGCTGCGTGTCTTCGCCCGCTCCCGATTCAGGGTAGAATCCATTACCATTGAATGCCTTGGTCAAGCACGCGATTACGGCCGAAAAGCAGGGGTTTCCGCTAGGCGAAGGTTGTTTACTTACTTAGTGCAAAGCATGTTGGAGCTCAGAAAAGCCTGACTCTATAGGTGCTTAAAGCCATTAAACCTTTTTAAGGGCTTAGTGAAGGCTTAGCTTTGAAAGAAAATAAGATCTTGGACAGGAAAGGCTCAATCTAATCCGGGTATTCCCTATAGTAAGCAGTCTACTTTGCAGTAAAGAAGGGAGTCGGCTTACCGCGTATATCTTATCACTGAGTCTTGGGGTGAACCAAAGGCAAGGGAATGAAGACTCGGCTAAGCCGGGGATGAGTGAAAGCATTCTCATGAGTTGGATAGGAACGAAAGTCACTCTTCTGAGCCAAGGAAGGAAGAAAGAAGCTCGGCAAAGTTAGCGTTTTCTCGGGATTTTTCGTTGCAATAGTAAATCCTTTCCATAACGAAGATGGAAAAACAACTCTTTAGCGTTTTCCCGGGATTTTCGCTTGCAATAGGCCTTCCTCTTCCAATCCACCATTCTAATGGTAATTGCCCTTTTCCCGGTGGTTTTGTAGCTGCTACCCACAACCGCTCCCATGTTCCATTTCTTTATTCAGTCAGCCTTGCTTGAAGGCATAAGTGGAAAATCAAATATCTAGAGTGGATCCTATTCTAGATGGATTAGAAACCTTACCTTAGCGTGATTCCATGCCTGACTTGCCCTTTCCCGCTATTCCTGCCCTAAAGAGAGGGCCTCTGCTCTGACCCACCATCCTGGTAGGAATTGCCAGATTTACAGTTAATGAATCCTTCTAATACAAGTTCTGTCCTAGAACGATGGCTACGAACTACGCGAACTGAATTGAATTGACTTGGAACTGAATGTACTGAAACAACCAAGGACCTACTCCTGTTGGTGCGCAAAGACGACATCCAGCAAAAAAGAGGATATCCCCGGCTGCGACTGCTTTCTTTGCAGTTAGGTTAGCTGGTCCGCTCTTTCCTCTTATGCCTCTGAAAGCCCAATGAGCTTTGGGTGCCTTTGCCCCCTTCAATTAGAATAGATCTTGATTTAGTGTCCTGGGGTTATGGAATTTTCCGGAAAGTGTGAAATAAGAGTAAGTAGGAATCGTTGGAACTAGATGAAAGCCAGTGCCAGTTCATGAATGAATGGCAAACGGTGCCGCTATGGGGTGCGGTTCCAGCATTGGCGGTTCGTCTTTAACGTCTTTCCAGTCAAATCCAATCTTTGTTGAATGGCCGTTTTTCGAGGCTTTTAGCCGGTTCAGTAATGGCCCTTGATGAGGGTTTTTAGCACATTTTGATGTCACTGCTGAATGCGATTGGCCCCACCAATGGCAGATAGATTGACACCCCTAATGGCTTTGCCCTGTGAGGAGATAGAAAAGGCCGATATCACCCCGAAAAAGGGGCACTCAGACGCGAGAAGACAACCAGAAGAGAGAGAAGAACAGAGACAGATCCTTTACTTACTTACAGGGCGAGCCCAATCACTAATCACTAAAGGCAGGGACGGGGGATATTCTATTAAAGGCTGGCATCGCGCCGTAACCCCAAACCCCAACGGAGAGGGATTGGATTCGAGAGTTAGGGATCCTAAACCGATAAGAACCACACCAAAGCTGGCTGGACCAAGAACAGTTGATTTAGGATGGATTGGCCAAGAACAAAGACAACAGCGAAAAGAGAAAGAAGGGATTGAGTAAGGACAGGGTGATCGTCAGAAGGCAGTGCTCCCAACCGAAAGGCAGGAGGGCGGGAGCTAATTAAGCACCCTTGGATTAGTCCATAACATATTATGTATGGATAGACTTTCAGAACTACTTTAATTTAATAAGTTAAGTAAAGTAAATAGCCTCTGTGTTCTCTCTTTTATTGAACTAAGTAAATAAGGTAAGATCAAGGAAGTACAGTAGATTAGCTCCATACACAGCACAGATTAAGGCTACAACTCGCTTCTTCCTGATCTTATTCCACTTGCCAAGGAAGGGGAGCAACGAAAAGAACACATTTTATTTAGGATGGAAGGACCGTTTCCAGAGAACTAAGAGAGATAGATTAGGATTATCACCTGTCTTTCTAACTACGAAAAGAAGTAAGGCCTTTTCCCAATGCCTTTACTCAAGACAAGGACCAATACCGGAAAATAGAAGAGGCGTAAACAAAGCCAAGCTATCTCTAGCCCAATCATCCAAGCCGAACCAGCCCTTACTCAGTACGCTTAGCGGCCGAAAGATCTGCTCCAACGGGGGAGTCATAGAAGGCATGTCAAGGAGGGGAGGTAGTATCCGGGGCATCCCTTGTCGCGTAGAAAGACAGATAGATTCCGATCCGACCTAAGTCAGAGGGCCTTTGATCAATTAGAGAGGCCTCCTCCTCCTTAAACAAATAGTTCTCATTTGCAGATCGTGGTTACGAAGAAGTCGAAGCGGGTTTAGAATCAATCAATCCCATCCGCCCCAGGGGCAAGAATAGATCAATCAGGTTAATCCCTTCATAAAGCACTGGTTGAGCGGAAAGAGAAAATCGAAATCGACTTTCGTTTTGGTTCATGAGCGGCGTGTGAATTTGATTCATTATTCTCAGCAATCTACTGAAGCAGCTTCAATCCTTGTTCAAACCGCTTATCCAATTTCTCATTTAGAGGTGACGAATTGATCTCCTGGTTCGACAGGACCTGATAAGAATGGATAGCTTTAGAAAGAAAACAGGGAAGGGGCCTTTATGACTATCAAAGTGGACCTCTCCTCTGAACGAATGCTTGGTGACCAAGAAAGGGCAGCGAATAGGGGATTTCTTTTTACTCTTGAGAGAGATGCAAGCAAGTCCAGTGTTAGCATCCGCTGTGGCCGCTGCAAAAAGATCTTCTTTGACTCATTTTGAAATCATCTGCTGTTGGCATATCATCTCTTGGTATATACCTTCTTCTTTTCCCAGGAGCTCCACCAGTAGCCGGTGCAGAAGACGAGAGGGATGAAGTGACTCGACTGAAAGGAGAGGGACCTAAGCGCTGCATCTCATTCCTCTCTTTTCATCTCCAAGAACTCCTACTCGAGCAGTAACAGCGGGTAGGGAAAGAGCGCTTACTTTTACACTGACTAGGAGAAGAGTAAGGGCTGATTCAACTAGCACTGGTTACGTCCTTCTTTCAAACATCGTCTGATTGAACACTTAGAAAATATTTCATTCACAAGGCTAGCAAGAGATTCAATAAAAACTGGCATCCCTTCTTTCGTGGAAAAGAGGTTTTTGGTGAAGTTCTCTGTAGTGATGACCATGCTTAACAAGCTCCTTTGAAACTCAAGTACGAAGAGTCGATAGTGCAATTCACCTTGGATTGAACGACTATGGGTATGGGATACGCTCATGACACTCCCATTTTCAGTAGGCATTAGGCAAGGGATTGATCAAGGAGAAGAGAAGGCAGCCTGCAAAGAACGTAGGAAGACTCTTTCGTCCTCAGACTCGGTATACCAACTAAGAGTTGAGCAATCGCCTATACCTTCTTATACTTTGTTTTATTACAAGATAACTGAGAAAGAAATCCTTTAAGATTGAACAATGAACCTACGGCATAGAGAGAATCACAAAAGTTAGCTTGAGACGTGAAATCGAACAGCAGCTCCGCGTACCATCTAATGGCGCTGCTGGATGCTTTTTTATCGGGAACAGCAGCTGCAACAAATGCTTTCGTAGGAGCTACAGAATAGAAGACTGAGGCAAAAACAGCTCCTACCTTTACCTTATACCTTAGTAGCCGCTACTTTAAAAGCAGCTTTTTCTCTAGAAGGAGCAGATTTGCTTGAAGAAAGAGACCAAATAGCAGATTCTGGTTTAGCAGGACTAAGAACAGCTACAATAGCTTTCGCTGGAGTAGGGGATAGTGGATGAAGCCCCTATGGATGGGATGCTCTACCTACCGAAAGGCTAAAGCGTGGGCACTAAAGGCTCTCGTTCCATTCCATTACTGATCAGTCTGCCCCATGCTCAAAGAAAAAACTTTGTCAATCGGCAACTTTCGGGCTGGATAAGTAGTAAGCTTGATCAAGAATTGAGTCCTCATCATGATTCTCAGTGGAAACCTTGAAGGCCTCAATGGAAACCCTCCAGTATGAAGTTCAGCCCACTCCAAGCTTTGGCTTTGCTACCTACACCTAGTTTTGAAAGAGTTGTTTCCGAACGGTCTACTCAAACTCCCAAGGCTCCAGTTACTCCGATCTCGCCGGCTTCGTTCATACAGCTACCTTCTCAGAAAGATGGCAAAGCTGACATTTTTTGATTCGAGGATAGAAATCATTGTAAAAGTAATAAGCACGGGTTACAAAAGCTATGGCGTCTGTTTACGTCAGGGTCCAAAGGAACGAAGTAACTCAACAGGTTGGAAAGGTTTACTTTTACTTTTTCGATAGGTGTAGTCTTTAACAAAAATTCTCTCCAGTACGTTCAGTTTCAGCATCCGTTCTAGACAGCGGAAGCCTAGCACTAAGTGCAATCTCTAGCGACAACGGTCCAAAATGCATGAAGATGAATTGCCCGCAAACTATGGACGGTATAGAAGATTCACTTCACGCATACACCGAGAACACGGCATAGCCGCACCCCTTATAAATAACAAGGCCATTGCTTGGCTGGTTTCTTAAGTTAATTGGGTCACAATAGCTGGTGTGAAGCAAGAAGGAAGAGAGAGGCCTGGCCACAAGCTTGATGTTCAAAAACCCAGGATCAGAGTCCTTCGCCCTATAACTTGTAACTCTATTTTCATTGGTCGCTCCTTGATTAGAGCATGGCAATTCAATTAAGTAATTAGTTAGTCTATCAACCATCAATTGTTTCTTATGATTCTAGGGGTACGGAGTCGTACTCTCATATCTGATTTCACGCTAGATGCTGGGATGGGATTCGTATCTGTCTGTCTGTTCTTTCCGTGTAGTGGTCTAATCCTCTCCAATTTCGTAAGGAAGTATGAAAAGTAGGCCCCTAGCCTTTATCTTATTCTTCGTCTAAGGGCGCTTTTTTTTTCCTTTGAGTTCAATCCTATCAGCCCTTCAAGCAGTCTCTGTTCGTCCAGTCTTTCTATTCTTGTCAATCTTGGAAGTCGCGTAAGCCAACCATTGGTCCATTCCGAAAGCAGTTCAATCCGTAGAGGAGAATTCTCTTCTAGGAGAATGAGCTTCACTTTCTTTAGGACTTTACCTTCTAATTGCATATCGGAGAATTCTCTTCTAGGGTCATTTTAGAGCGAGGGAATAGTTTTCCGGGTCTGGGACCATCTCCCTAGCCTTTAGTCTGGGGCGCCTTGCCCTTCTTTCCTTTATTTGTATTTGTTGGCTCACTCGAAGCAAGGAATTCTCTTTCTTCTTCCCTACTGCAGGAGGACTTCCAATCTTTCTCTCAGTTAATTCCGTACGTATCCTATTTATTCTATTTCCAAAAACCTGCTGTCAATGCATTCCTACGAGTCTGCATTTCTTTCTTCCATCAGTTGATGAAGTGTCTCATTAGTTATGGTTCACGAGCTTTTTTTTTAACACATAAATGTGCCTTACTTGTTTCAAGTAAGTGAATTGGCATTACCTTTTAAAGCAAGGAAAGGTTTGAGACAAGGTGACCCCATGTGCAGTAATACAGACAGATCTTGAAGCAGCATCCAATTTCAGTAGAGATGGACCAGGAAGGAGAATCATCTCAACATTTTGAGATGCCTAGCAACTTTAGAAGAAAGATGACTCTAGAGCAAGCCAAGATTGCAGCTTTGGAGAATCAGCAAGCTGCTATGCAGAATCAACAGGCTGTAATGCAGAGGTTGTTAGAAGGTATCACTGAAAAACGGAACATTCTTCAAGTTAATGATAGGAGGTCCCCTGTAGTGACAAATGAAGCAGAGTTTGATACTAGTGGTGGAGTGTCTTCTAGTTCAGATGAAGATAGCTATCATCACAAAAGGAGGTATAAGGATGAGTTAAGGGATCTTAACCTTGAGTTGCCTGAATATGATGGAAGTTTAGATCCTGAGGTCTTTCGTCAGTGGCTGACTAGGTGCAACAGAATCTTTGAGCAGAAAGAGAATTGCCTCTTATTCGTACTCGCTCACCTATGAACGAGGCAGGTGCTATAACCGTTCGTGAGCCATACCCATAGCTCTCTCACTCCTTCTAGTAAGGGAAAGTTATGATAAGGAAAGCAATCATAAAAGCATGTCCACACTAAGAAAAGCGTACTCCTAGACTAGTATATCCGTGTATTCCCTATCGAGAACAAGAAGAACAAAAAAGACACTATTAAGACAGACGAAAGAAAGAACTCCCTCTTACCGCCGGACGGATACGAAATAGATCCTATAACAATCGCCTCCAGGCGACCCCTTCGGAAACCCCCTCCGACTCCTATAATGCAAGTGCGATTGAAAGATTCTCGTAAGTGACTAGTGAACCTGCTACTTGCGCAGTTGCTAAAACCTAAAACTAGGCGAACTTACTTCGGAAACTTAAACGAATCAATTCCCACTTGACCCATTCTTCTGACTGCGCTAGCATCATCGGATACGGCAACAGAGATTCTTCCAACTTCGCTCTCAGAGGCAGGCTTGTAGACTATTGAATTTAAAATCATCGCCTTTTTTATTTCCTCTAAACCTACCGTGTGCCTATTTGGAGCTTTTCACAGTCAAAGTCAAACGTTTGTCGGTGGCAACGTCGGCATGCCTTATATAAGACTTTAAGCGCACCTGAACTACCCATAGTTACGGGGTTGCACTCAATAGTAAATCAATTCGTTTTTCCGTAGATTGATGTTTTGTATCGCACGCTTGTTATATTTGTTTTTATAGTGTTAGAAGTATAACTAACTGAAAGCGCCCTATGAATGAATTCCAAGAAAGCGGCCGGCTAGAAAGTGCAATCAATACCTCGTCACTCCAATGCATATAATAGCTACGAGCTGGCTAGACTCTTATCGAAATTGCGTATATGAAGAAGAAGAAAAAGAGATTCTGAATGGATTGCGCAGTCAATCTTTTTAACTGAACCTCCTCTTGTTCTCTCTCCGATAGCACGGATCCTATTAAATAGACAGATAGAAAGTGTGCAGTGAAGGATCTTTCTATGTAACCGGTCTTGGAAAAAGGGCTCAAACAAAGGATGCCTGCCCCATTTCGTTCTTGGTAAAAAACCAACCACCTAACCATACTTTAACCACCATTTCTAGAGGCTTGACGGAGTTAAGCTGTCTGGGGGGAATCATTCAAAATCAAAGATTCTTATGCCTCAACTGGATCAATTTACTTATTTCACACAATTCTTCTGGTCATGCCTCTTCTTCTTTACTTTCTATATTCTAATATGCAATGATAGAGATGGAGTACTTGGAATCATAAACAAAATGG
>NC_080057.1:18068979-18071479 GCF_026212465.1 Amaranthus tricolor
TACTTAATGCAAAGCATTAAGGATATCAACTGCCAATACTTCCCCTCGACAACCCCTCCTTCTATTAGTGAAAGCGGAACTGTCCACCCGTAAGCTTCGCTTAAGCGACTTCATACCTCCGGTCTTTCTCTAAATAGCTTAGCTTAAACTTCAAAGCTTCCGGGCTTACCTTTTCAGTTTAGTTAGATTGAAGGCTTTCTTCCCTAGAGGAGGGACGGTACTCAACATTATAAATAGTAAGCAGCAAAGTAAGTAACGGGAAAGCCTTGACTGACCTATAGCTTTTCGCTTCACCGGAATCAGACGCGATGCTGTCGATGATCAAACTTCTGCCGCGGAGTCGTCTTCAGTTATAGGATACTTATTCTATCACTGAATCATCTAGGGAAAAAGAGTCCTGCTATTGTTACATCTTCCGCTGGCGCTGGAAAGGCATCTCCATAATCCTACGGACAAATGGCAACTGGATATGTGTTTAGCACAGGAAATTCTTAAAATAAAAAAGATCAGATGCCTAGCGCGGGCAATGTTATAGTATATCCTAACGGAGAAGAGCGTTCCCAGGAATGAGTAGTTTGGATACTCGTTATCCCATCAGATTTGTTTCGCCAACGTGGACAACCCAACCTGATAAAAAGAAAAAACCAAACGAACGAAAGAAATGAGTGAAACGAAACGAACTAAAAGACTAAAAGACTTGGAGTGAGTCTTCTTTCCTCGTAAATCCAACAATCAGAACGATGGGAAACCTCTTCGCCAGTTCATTCCATTGAAGCTACCCTTGAGCCAGATTTTACTATTGGAAAAAGGAAAAGCTCCTTTCGCCTTACTGGAACATGTCGGCCCCCATCAACGATGTAACTAGATCCGGTCGAATAGACACCAACCTGCTCAGTTGAGAGGATCTGTGTCAGAAGCGCATGCACCCGACCGACCCAAGCAAGATGGGGCCCAGTATTTGAAAAGAATACCGGCCCGAATCTTTAATCTTTGATCTTTGCTTTTCAGCCTATCCGCTCTTAGTATAGTAGAAAAAGGTGTTTGCACTCATAGGCTGTTGGAAGCTCAATCCCAACGGTCTCATCTATTGCTGCGGATTTGTGAAAAGAGCTATCAATTCATTGGCACTGGTAGACTATAAAAATTATATATGGTATCCCTTTTAGCCACGTTAGCACTTTATCCCTCCCAGATAAGGAATTAGCTTTTTCGTGGAATCTTATCTATAGCCGGAATCTATCTCTTATTCTGGGGGAAAAGACTCCTTCTTCCTTTCCTGATCTGATGGATTGCTTTGAATGCTGACCCAAGCTCTTGCCACTCTTCTTTTGAACGAAAGAAATTACTTGATTCGCTCACAACGTGGCCGTTGAATCTATATTTAGTGATGAGGTGAAGACCGTTGCCTGTTGAGGACTTCCGAACTCCTCGGCTCACGGTAGTTCTACCTTTTTTTGGATAAAAATTGGATTCTTTCAATCGGAGCGAGATTGAAGAGATAGGGCGACTTCTTCGTAACCACGATCTGCAAATGAGAACTATTTGTTTAAGGTTCGAAGAGCTTAGTTGCAAGACTAAGGATAACACTTCCCTCTGAATAAGCTCGGGATTATCAAGCTTATTACCATCTGAATCAAACAAGATATCAATCCTGTTCTTAGCATTTCTCTCTTTAACAGCAGAATTTTAATAACTGGTATTACCATCCCCAAGTTTCAACCACTCAATTCTGGATTTCTGTCTTAAAGCAGATTCTTTAACAAATAACCAATGTCTAAGCTGAGCTGAAGCATCCTTTTCCATGTTTTGAGCAGCTTCATTGTGGCAGTCATCCTTCCTTCTTGAGCCAACGAAAGCTTTTGTCTCCAGTCTTCAATCTTCCCCTGCAGATTACTAAACTCTTCATTGTGTAACTGCTTCAACTCTTGCTTAACTCTCTTTAGTTTGACCAAGACTTTATTCATACCCATAAAGTTACACGAAGCACTTCAAAATTATAGTTTTACTAGAAAGTGACGATGAAAGAGGCCACCGTATCAAGGCGTACATCCGTGTGATCGAGACTATACGATACCGCTGAAAGCAGAAACCCTAACTTTTTAAAGCCTTGCCTCTTTCCATAAAAGAAAAAAAAAGAAAAGAAGAGAGAGGAGAAGGACGCTGCTAGGCTGTGGCGGCAAGGATCTTTTGACCTAGGCGACTGATACCATGAGAGAATGTAATCCCTTGGGTATTTCATTACTCTGGAAAGTATATAAACACAATACAACAAGCTAGGGTTAGCCAAGGATAATCCCGTAATTAACTAAAGCTTTTTTTTGATGGAAACGGGATGGATATATTAAGTAAGGCGGGTCAAGGCTGGTTGTTAAATACTATTCCCACGGGGAGGGTTACTGTATAGGATGTGCTGAGCTAGCAGAGTAGTGGCAATAAATGAATTCCTTTCTGCGTACTCAGGCTGGAGCTTTCTATGCGGTATTCTATGACTGGGCGGGTA
>NC_080057.1:18076479-18101447 GCF_026212465.1 Amaranthus tricolor
TAATTTTATTAATAATGAATCTCCTCTAGTTCTTAGGGTCGAGGTATACTGTCTTTTTTTATAGTCCTCCATTGTCTATCTTTAAGTTAGTTACACCAACCCTTTCTTTGTCTAGGACAAACTTCGCTCTGTCATCTTTTCATCGCATTATTTAATAAAATTCATCCTTTTTCTTGAATTTTTTAATATTTCCAAGACTTAAGGCTATGAAGACTTGTACCTAAAGGCTTTCATCAGCTACCAAGCTGAAGGTAGCTTTTTTCTCCTCCATCGCTCAAGCGTTGGGCATTTTACATCATTAAGGAGTTCATCTACCCACACCCTTACTTTCCTTTCCTGCAATCTGACCTTTCTAATGAAGGAAAGAAGTTTAGAACGAATTATTACTGGAAAACTCTCCTTGTAATAAGATCACTCCATGCTTTTTTCAAAGATGAAAGAAAAGCAGAGATTTCATTTCAAGATAAAAACTGTGGATTGAAAGGGTGAACTATCGACGACCTTTGATTTGGAAGAAGGACGCTCGAGAGACCCCCGAAGGGCGTTTAGTGGGAGCTTCCCCTTCCCAAGGGAAATGCCTGAAAGAGTGACCGACGACAGGGAGTGAAGTTTTTTCTTTTTATAGGACGATTTGTCCAAAAGAGACCATGCGACCGCTTCTAATCGACGTTTAATATTATTTTCATAAAGCAGAAGTTTGGCAGCCTTATCATCGGAAGGGATGACGGAGACACTCGAATCAGACGCAGTGTCAATCTATTCATTGTCATAGGCTGAGGAAAGGTGGTCTTCCATCGGATGTTTTTCCTTACGACCGGGAAGAA
Organism: Amaranthus tricolor; assembly: GCF_026212465.1. Taxonomy (NCBI): domain Eukaryota; kingdom Viridiplantae; phylum Streptophyta; class Magnoliopsida; order Caryophyllales; family Amaranthaceae; genus Amaranthus; species Amaranthus tricolor. The sequence continues at coordinate 18,077,304 of NC_080057.1, forward strand.
GTAAAAGTAAACTTCCCTCGTGAGCAGGTAGAAGAGCTCGAGCAGCAGATTTGCGTCTTTGTCTCAGGAACTTCTACTTCAGAAAGGCCTCCATCTTTCTTAGCAGCGGTGGGAATTGGCACGTCAACAGACTTGAATAAAGACCCTCACTCAGGCCAACCTCTTATGAGCCCTTCTAACTACCTTTTTAAATAGAAATTTAAAATAGTAGACAAAGATTACTCGACCGTAAGGAAGGTCATAGCACAAGGAAGCCCCCCTTTCTCCCGTCATGATGAAGATCTTTCTTTCTTTTTTTCTGAATAAGAGCAGCTTACGATAACCGAATCCGTTAGGGCGCCCTGGAGGATCCGATCCCATCCCTGAACTTGGGGAACTCTGGACCGACAGATAAAGAAACTCTTATTTGACTACGGAATCGCCTGAACCTGCCTTTGGATGGACCATAGGCCTGATGCTAGGAAGCAAGAAGCTAAGAGAGTTTGTTTAGTTCGAGCATTAGAAGGCAAGCAATCAGTACACGAATCCCCGTCCTTTAGAAAGATATGCCGCCCCCTCTCTTAACTCTAATACACTGGTGACTAAGAGACTCTCTTCAAGTGGAGTGAAGCCAGCACGCAGTACACAGCATACAGGGGGACGAAATCAATACAAGTAGTGGGGAAAGCCGGCCGAACAAGCAAGGCCAAAGCCAACTGCTGACCTAAGAAGGACGCTTGCGGGAGAGTTTATAGTTTCTCGACAGGTGAATGCTTTACCAAACTCGTATACAACTCCTTTCATGTGTATTGATTTCCGCTTATTACATGCTTGGTTTCCTAAACGATTTCTCCCCAGCACCCCCTGACCAAACAAAAAAGCGGAAAGCCAAGATCTCTATAAAGCGAAGGAAAGAATACAGATGTGAAGCAGAGAAGGAAGAAAGACGAATGCTATGAGAGCTTGGACGGAATAAGGTCTAGTGATTGCAGTTCCTCTCTCAGATAGACCATAAACCCTTCATACGCAATTCGCAATTCTTCGATCCATTCATGAATGCGCAAGAGAAAGCGCTCCATCAGACTAGAGGGAAGTTGGTCTTTCTCCATGACCCCACCATCATCAATTTAAAACTTTCACAGCACGGACGCAATCAAGAAGCTCTTAAGAGATTATTTCGGTATCTATCTAACAATCAAGGGCTGACCTTCCTGCTTGATTTCTCGATCCAATCTCGCACTTTTAAGGATGTTTTCTTACAACCATTGAGAATCTATAGCGCTTAGCTTCCTACCCCGGATAAAAGAGAGATCAGAATAGAGGTAAGGGTTGAACGAACGGTAGGCCCAACTCTGTAGACTTAGCCGGAAGCGGGGCATTCCACCGATTCGACTTAGGGAGAATAGCTTTCTCCTATAGTTGCTTCTTTCCGTTACTAGTTGACAGAGTGGCCCCGAGTGACAACTGCTTGCCCAAGAAGGGCAGGGCTGAAAGTCCCAGCACTAGAAAGAGAAAGAGGAGCATCCAATGAACACCGGGAGAGGAGTAGACTGCGGAAAGACATACCAGGGAACAAGCAAGCAAGTCCGTCTTTTCGGGTTCAGGGATGAGGAATGAAAGGGAGAAGAAGAGCCGTCAACACAGTTTAGGGAAAGGGCTTTGATCAAGAGCCTTTCTTCTTTCTCAAAGTCTGTGCGATAGAGATGGAAAGAGGGATTGAGAACAGCTGCTAAGAAACCAAGCAAGCAAGAAAGTCAGCTCAGTCTCTTCTTTCTGATAGGAGTTCGCATCTTAGTAGAAGATAAGAAGTTCTCGGGTGGGAATGCTTGTTGACTCAGTCTCTGATTCCAATAAGCGACTCGGAACTCTGTTCGCGGTTAGCTGATAATGTTCTTGCTTCTTGCCAGTTAGCTCTCATTAGCTCGAAAGGGACTCGAAGGTATAATATCATATAGTATGACAACGGAAGCATTAGCATAGATAGAGGAGTTCCTTATCCCAGTACTAGGGCGAATGGCATAACTGCTTCTATCTCTTTTTACGGGTAGAATCCGCTATTTTTGAATAAGCCCAGAGTGAAGGAGTTTTTTCCGGAGAAAGCCCAAGAGATGAGGAATCTGAGAAAGCTTATCTTCTGCCTACCAAAGACAGAGGGTCAGGTGCTGTCTGATCTCCTTTGTGATATCTCTTCTTTTGGCTGCAGCTACAGCTAGTAGGAAGAGTCAAAGCTCTTAGGAATCTTAGTTTGCTTTCTTTCTTCCGTCCCTTGGGACCGCTCTTTGGTACTTAAACTCTTTACCTGATTCTCGTCCCGGAACCTGGGGTCAATCAGCCCAATCCCTGGCGTCTTTTGAATTGAAGGATTTCCTGAGATTTCAATAGAGTCCTTGAAGTCAAACCGAAGACGATGTTACTGATGTCAATCTTTATCCGGCTTCTGCTTCAGTGCTAGAAGTGTCTGCTCCTTTTCTTTTAGGTGACGCCAGAGCGCTCCTATACTATCACTATGGGAGATCCGCCGGACTACCTTTCGACTGAGCTCTGCTCCCGCGCTTGAAGTTTCGTTCTTTTGTTTCATAAAGACAAAAAACAGAACAGTTCTCCCAGCAAGGGGAATCCTAGAGGGGAAAGCGCAAGTTTTTACATTATTTCAAGTAAAATCTTTCCGTAAGCTTCGCTTAAGCGACTACATACCTGAGGTTCCTAGCTCTCCTCTCTCTTTTGGGTTGGAAAACTTTCATATCAAGGGGAAGGTTGGTTAGCTCTATCGAACGAAGGTTAGGTTTTCAAAGTGGTAGGCTTAGAGCCAGCAATAAAGCGTCCCTCCGGTTGGGACAAGCGAATGAGATCCGGGCTCAGCCCTTTTGTAGTAAACGCAGCTTAAACACTATCATTATTCCAAAACATTTCTTTAAAAATGAAAAACCCATAGTAGTTATTCTTAACCTCCCAGGGAAGGGCACTTGATTGATCAGAAGAAAGGTCTACTTCTTCCCCCTTATGCTATGGAGGTCGTTAGCGCTACCAGTGTATTTGTTCTTCTGCTTGTCTGCTATCTTTAAAAATGCCTTCTGTCAGTATGAGTGAGCGTCTTTTCCCAGCTCCCGGTCTTTATGATTTCCTTGCCTTACTACCGAGATAACGTGCCTAAGTAGCATAACAATCAATATAGATCCTATCCCCTTTCCTTTAGTCGAAAATAGGTTTCATACGAGGTAGGGCCTTCCCATCAGAGCAACTTGATCACTGGATTCTTCTATTTGCTTTCTTATCCCTAAAGAGAGACAAGACAAAAGTGGTGGTGTACTTTTCTCAATAGAGTTTTTGAGCACTCCTAGCCTATCATATGGTTTTCTGCCTCTCAAGATTGCTTTTCTTTTATTAAATTAAGGCTTTCGTTCCAGTCCCTCTGTCTTCCATTACGTTAGTAGGTCGATAGGTGAACATAGATAGGTTGCTTGCTAAGGAGTCAACCAAGCCAGTTCTTTTCAAGCCTTACAGCAAAGAAAAAGAGATCAAGAACAGGAGGTATGTAGTCGCTTATGCGAAGCTTAAGGGAGTTTACTTACTTACTTGATAGAGTAAGGTAGTAAGAGTTTGATAAAATAATAAGGCTAGTCCTAAAAGCAAATTCTTCTTGTGGCTAGCTGTTCAAAATCGTCTCCCCACTGCGGACAGGTTGATTAAGTGGAATATCCATTGTTGTGCCACGTGTGTTCTCGAAAATGAAAGTCTAGATCATCTACTTCACAAGTGCTCCTACACTCGGCATATCAAGCAGCAAGTCATGGCTATTTTCAGGTATGTTCAACAACAAAGAAATTTGGAAGATGAAGTCCAAATGTTAGTAAGGATCAGCAAAAAGAAAACTATGAGAGCAAAACTTTTTGTTATGCTATGGACGGAAATGCTGTACATGGTCTGGTTACAAAGGAATGAAAAAGTGTTTAGAGGTCATGTTCTTAGTTGTGACCCAGTTTGTAGGCAGATTTTGTTTAGGGTGGCTTGTAGAGCTGCTGATAGTATGAGGCAGTTAATGATTCCTGCTAGGTAGATTGTGATTCTGGTCTTTTCTTTTTTCTGGTTGGTTTCTTTGTTTGGTAGGCTGATTCCTTGCACATGATGAGGCCATTTTGCCAACCCTTCCGTCAAGGTGTGGTTTAAGTGTCCACTGATGCAGTTTTGGTTTTGCTTTGGCATAAGTTCTAATATCATAAGGGTTTCCTCGTAGGAAAGCCACCTTAATCAGTCAAGCAAGTAATTTGAATAGGGATTATGAACAGGCCCTTACCTTGGCCTTAGCCGTTCGATTGATTGTTCTAAAGCCAAGCCTTTCACTTCATTGTTCAAGCTCTTGAACATGGGTTGAGTTCATACATTATGAAAGCTTTCCTATTCAAGACATACTACCAATTCCTTTGAAGCTACTACCACTACCGAAGCCGGCTTGCTTCTTTTGGTTACCGGTTGGGCTTTTGCGCGATGGGAGATTAGTCACCGGAAGACTCGCTGGCTGGCTCGTGCAATCTTAGAAAAAAGCCTTCTCCATACTTGTTTCAAGTAAGTGAATTGGCATTACCTTAGTAAGCTAGCTTTCTAAGCTAAGCAAGCCTGGTTCTCCGGGCACTACGGTAGGACGTGGATCGATCATGACGAAAATGGACTTTTCCATAATGTAATAGAAGAGTCACAGTCCAGTTCCCCCGGCTATCTCTTATTCTTACTAGTTTAAAGAGATATGAATGAAAGCGGGTAAGGGCTTGGCTTAACCCTGTGTTCTCTCCTAATCAGGTCGGGGGCGGAGACCGGCAAAGTTCATCATTCAGTGGTAGAGTGTTCATAGAAAAGAAGGCGTCGCCCAACGAGTGGCAGATTTTTGTGGTGGATGCTAAGGCAGTTCCTTTTTTCTGGTTTCTGGAGAGAATCTCGCTCGTGGAGGAAGAGTACGCGTGCTAGCGCGCTACGGCTTAGGCAGTTGATCGGATCAGATAGCCCTTCGGGCTACCGCACAGCAAATTCCGATCAACAACTTGGAGGTATGGCTGAGTGGCTTAAGGCATTGGTTTGCTAAATCGACATACAAGAAGATTGTATCATGGGTTCGAATCCCATTTCCTCCGGCACGGAAGTGGAACGAGCGGGCGAAATTACGTGAGAGAAAGGACCGAACCCCTTGGTGGAGTCCAGTCCCCCGGAGGACTGAATAGCACTACTTAGTGACTAGGAGCAGAGAGCCTGTTGCGCCTTGTTTTTTTGACCGGCCTATCTTCTTTCTATAAGCAAGCTCCCTCCGGCCGGTAGGTGCCTGGACGTCTCTCGGTTCTTGAGCATGTTGGGAGATTAGGCGGCAGTTGAAAAAGCTGCTCGAAAGCTTTACGAACAAGCGAAAAGGGGCCTACACTGAAACTGTAAGGGCTTTTTTTCTCTTTCTTCTTACTTAAGAAGAAAGTGTAGGGCGCTCTTCGATGAAGAAAAAAGACTTTAGGAAAGTTGTTCAGGTAGCTCAGCTGGTTAGAGCAAAGGACTGAAAATCCTTGTGTCAGTGGTTCGAATCCACTTCTAAGCGGGCGAAGGGTCCAAAAAGGATGAGCGAGTTCGGCTCGAGTCTTGATCGATCGGGTAGATCTATATGCTTCGGAGGGTGATACGAGGTGTAGCGCAGTCTGGTCAGCGCATCTGTTTTGGGTACAGAAGGCCATAGGTTCGAATCCTGTCACCTTGATGTGCACAGCCCCGTAGACTATAAGGCTGAGTTTTACTTTGTTTGATCACACTCGAAATTCTGTAACCTTGATCCACTTTGTCTACAAAGAATTGTTGGTTGTATAATAAAACTTCCCTCACCCCTAAGAAATGAAAAATTTTGCATCCTTCTTATTTAATGCAGGGTTTTGTATGGCGTTGCCATTGGCATAATAAACTGAGGTGGACTGGGAAACGTTCCGTCGACAAAGCCCAGATTTCAGATTAGAATGTAGGAATTGGGATTTCAAAAGAAGATAATTGGTAGAGTCAAGGGAAAAGATCTAGTGTCTCTTTGCCCGGGGTAGTTCCTCTTTCTCGAGGATCCGTTCTAGTAACCCCTTCCCTTCGGTCGGACATGCGCGTAAAGACACCGTTCGAGAGCTATGATCAAGCAGAAATAGCATAAGAAAGAGAAAGTAAGTAACTCAGTACGCGTTCCCAAGACTAAGGTTGTTTACTCTCTGAGTTGTAAGACTCTGGAAGTTTACCCAGAACTGATCTATATCATACCTAGCGCCTAGGGCATATAGACTAAGGGTTGGGAAGAGTGATTCCCGGTAGCTGGTAGTGGTAGTGGTACCTACCTGCTAAGCTATCCCCTTTTTTTATATACTCTCTTTTTTGCCTGCCCTGAAGACTATCAAAGGGAGTGAAGTAATCTGAATCAAAAGAAATTACACCAGCTACTGCAATTGCTACAGCAAGAGTAGAGGACTCCGGCTTAAGAGGAACTTCCGAGACGTGGCTAAGGCTTTCGAAACTAGAACCCAAGGGTATGTTTAAAGCACAGTTTCGCCCAGAAGCTCATAGGTCAGGTCGAATACCGGCTTTCTCTCCTTAGCCTATGCTCTGCCTTGCTTTGGCCGAGGCTTCCTTCTCTCCCATTAGCTGTAGAGCATCCAGTTCAAGCAGAATCCTAATTTGAAGATGGCACCTTCTTACCCTGTCGTCTGGAACTAAAAAAAAATTCCCTTTTGCCTGGTGTGAACTACGCCCCCTTCCGAGAACAGATGAATGCTACTTACTTTGGTTCTTTCACCGAGTGTTGGATCCTTCTACTAGCCCTTAAAGAAATAGCCATTCTAGCATCGCGTATTCCTCCAACTCCAACAATGGATTCTTCTTGCTTTGGCTGATCTGATCACAGAAGCAAAAAAGGCTCTTCCTGATGTGAGATTTACTGGTATGAAAGTCGCTAGGGAGGTAGGAGAGCAGTAAAGACTAGCACCGCTCACCGCTTTCTTTCAAAGAGAAAGATCGGATTCTATACCAGCCCTTTCTCTCCATCTCAGAAGGAGAGTGGAATCCCTTGGCTACGAAAGAAGGCTAGGCTCCTTGAACCAGAGCAGAGCAGTCTAACAAGGGGCAAGAGACTCTTTGTTCACAGCTTCACATCCTAGTGCCAAGGTGCCCAGCTAAGGCCAAAGGGCTGATTCAATATCACCGGAGTCCTGAACAGAGAAAGCCTCGTCTACGGGTCAACACCAAGGCAAGATTGATGCTTATAGCCTTCATGCCAAGGAAAGACGTCCAAAAGCATCCTTCTTTTTCTATAAGATCTGCTGCGGATGATATAGCTGCTCCTAGTCCGACAACTAGAGCCAGAACCAAGGATGGCGCGAATCGCTCGAATGCAGAGATTGGCCAAGAGCTGACCAAAGGAGAGGACCGCTTACTCCTTTTGTTATCATTCCCGGCCAACCATGCCATGAAGAGTCGACAAGAGCAATCGCAGCTTCTTTTTTGCCCCTTTCTACGTCAATTTTTCAATAGCTGGTCCTATTCTTCCCTAAATCTCGCCTGATCTTTCTTAATTAAGGTGAGGATGGCACGTGCTTTCCTAAATCCATTTCACCGGGTGTTCACTCAAACTCCTTCTTCATTGAACCCGGATCGGAAAGTGAGTCCCCTAAGGCCTAAGGCTTACTCAGGTAAGACTTCTTCCTTCTCCCCTTCCTCCACCAGATGCGGATGAAAGAGCTGCTTCTTCTTAAAGAGTCCTAACCGAAAGAATTGAATCCAGATCGGAATAAATAAGATAAGGGGAAATGTCGGCATAACCACTGCTATTTCATCTGCCGTTGAAAGAATAAGTCTTGCTTTGGCTTGATTGCTTTCACCAGGTCTAGCTAGGCTGGGAGTCGATTAGCCCGAGTTGTGTTAAGATAAGTGGCACTTGAATTTGAAGTAGCCATCGGCCAGGTCTTGGATGCTGAATTCTCGGTCTTACCACTTGTATCGATAGACCCACTTTCATTTAATGCTGAGGTGAGGAGATTGATTTTAAATAAAATCCTGATCCTGATCTTCGAACTTTCTCTCTGCTTGAAGTCAAAACAAAGCTTGTTCCAGGTCACAGGGAAAGCTTTTCTTGCTAATCTGGTGATACCGTAGTAAAGGTAAAGTAAAGTAGCCGAGGAATCTCTTTTTTTCCCTAGAATTCAGATGCGCTAGCCTCCGTGCAGAGAGCAAGAAGAGGGTCCGAAAGAGCTATCGTTAAAGCGCTTACTTAATAGAAAGAAAGGCTATTCCTTTCCTTAATACGTTTTGCACTACTTTTTTTTTATTTACACTAGCTATATTATTTATATGTTATAAAGTTAACTGCACTGCTGCATTGCATCCCGTAAAGAAAGACTTAGCAAAAGTCTTCACAGTCCTAGGCGCACTAGACTAGAATAGATAGCACAGGTCGGAGGTGAAGAAAAGACTTTCGGAACCGATCTCCGGAGTCCATCCCCGCCTTTATTGAGAAGAAAGAGAGATTAAGGTTGGACATCCATCGCTGCCGTGATGACTCAGTTGAGTGTTCATTCGACCTACCCGGCCGATCAAACCTATCCGTTTTTGGGTTCGATCCAGCAAGTGATCCATAAGCACCAGTAGAAGCAGAAGCATATCCAGAAGCCGATACCAACAGCAGTAGAGTAGAGAAAGACCTCCGCTAATAGAACAAGAGGCATATCAGCCGATGATAACGAGAGCAGTACCGATAGCACCAATAGCATCTCTTCCAGTTCCTTTACTAGCCAAGTATAGATGAGATAGACCTCGGGGACTTTCCTTCTTCTTTTAGTTGAAGATTTTTCTATCAGAGGTAAACTAAATAGAGATAGCGCATTCGGCTTCATTTCCTTGCTCAAGGGCCTTCTTTCGAGGCTTTATCGGGTGTTGCTGTCTGATGATATCTCAAACCATTAGGTTTGTCAAATTCACTCCCGGAAGAACGAAAAAAGAATTCATGAATGCAATGAAGCAAGCCAAGCCCCTTCTTCTTAAAGCTGCTCCTTACTCATTATAAACCACACAAAAAAGAAAGAACAAAAGGCAGGCTATACCCGGGTGTAAGGACCCTTCCTTAATATCAAGGACCATTCCTACAGGCAAAGTCACCTTGACCAGTATCATGAGCTATCGAGTCTTCTACCAACGAAACAAGATCCTCCTCCATCTCCGCACGCCCACCAAAGGATTGGTGATTCGGAGTGTCGTGGTTCGAAGGGTCAGGGGGTTTAGGTGGGACAATGATGTTCTGCTTCGGGTTAACATTATTAATAGGGTTATCCTAATGGGGTTGGTTTGGGGGATGGAAGATGGCCTTTTTTGCATGGCACTATTACGTGCAGGCACATGCATGGGTTTTGAATGATCTCTGGTAGTTTCCATATGCTATGCTGTTTTCCAACGTTTTTATTTTGGGTAATTTGGCTTTCGGTGTGAGTGAATTGATCAATCATCACCGCTACTTTGACTCTCAAACAGAAGAGACGGAAGAAGCGGAACATTTCATATAAGCGCCCTAACAGCTTTCACCGAAGAGCTCGAGTACAGGCTAACCAACGCACAGTTCGGCAAGCAAACGGGAATCAATCTAACTACGACCTTCCCTAATTTCATGAGAACTCTTGCTCTTAGAAGTCAAAGATCGAGGTGATATTCCTTTCCTAGTGTAACCTTTGATGAGTTCAGTGGCCATTAGTATATTGTCACTAATCTGCCTACCAGGGATAAAGCCTGATTGAGAAATATCCACAACCCCAGCAATCACCCTTTGAATTCTTGCCTTGGCTATAATCTTCTATATCATAGAACAAGAGGCTATTGGTCTGAAATCCTTGACCAATGTAGGATTAGGAACTAAGGTCACCAAAGTGCAATTAATAGCCTTTGCCAAGTATCCCGTCTTGAAGAATTCTTGTATAGCAATCACAATGTCTTTTTTGAGAATCTTCCAAGCTTTCTTAAAAAAAAGAGCATTAAACCCATCCACCCCTGGGGCCTTATCATCCCCTATAGCATACAAGGCATTTTCAATCTCGACTTCAGAAAGAGGCTTGCATAACTCCTCCCCTTCTTGATGAGAAACCCTAGCTCCAGTTCTTAATACATTCAGATCAGCCATGGGAAGTGATTGTGCTCTGGAACCCAGCAACCTTTTGTAAAAAAAAACTAAGAATTTCAGTCTGAACATCAGCAGGTTTGTCAATTCTCTTACCTTGTACATCATACAGGAGTAAGATCCGATTGCTGTTATATCGTGCTTTCATAGCAGAGAAAAAGAACTGAGTCTTTGCATCACCCAACTTTAACCACTGGATTCTCGATTTATCTTTCAGTGCACATTCTTCAATTGTTCTCCATTTAGCCAACTTGACCAGTAAGTCCTGCTCTTGATACTGTAAATCTCTATCATGGTGCTGTATTTGTAGCTGATTCTGCACTTCTAATAACTCACTTCTCAACTGATCAATCTTCTGATCTGAGTAATGTGAGCAAATTCATTCTTATGCAATTCTTTAAGGCCGCTCTTTATTCTTTTTAACTGATCCCAAATATGCTGCAAATTACACGTTGCTACTGGTACCTCCCAATTTTCTTTAATCAGTGTATCAAAGTTTGCATGTTCAGCCATGTAATTGAAAAACTGGAAAGGTTTCCCTACCTTAGCTTTATCATCACACACATGTAATATTAAGGGAGAATGATCAGAGAAAAGAGGCTGCAAATACTCACATTTCACATGACCAAAATCAGCCATCCATTTACAGTTGCCAAAACCCCTATCAATCCTACTATATATTCTCTTACCCACTCCCAAGAATGATAAGGACCAGAACAAAAGAATTCATTGAGTTGAGCATCCACCACTACCTGAGACAAATCTCTAATTTCTGCATAAGTCACAGGATTGCCATTCTCTCTATCTATTACATTCATCAAATCATTAAAGTCACCCATAACTACCCAATCTTCTAACTGACAACATCCTGCAAGTAGCCTCAATTCTTGCCATAATGGTTGTCTACTGGTCACAGTATGCAAACCATAAACAAGAGTAAGCAGAATTTGGGAAGTCTGGTCAATATCCTTAATCTTGCAATGTATATATTGCTCATGTCTTTTTAGTATTTCCACTTCAGCATTAGAGGAAGGAAGAAAACGATCAGTTCCAAGACGAAGAACAACCACACCCGCTAGCCGGAGAGGACATTATCTAGCATGCTTACGAACCGAGCCGATCCTGATTGGCTCATTCAAAGGATTATCCCCGCTCCAACGATTGAGACTTCCGGTCCGAAACGAAAGTACTTCTTACTTCTCAAACGTGGCGTGTGCGCCCCGGTCACTCACTCTACTATAAGAAGAAGTCAAGGCATCAAGGCAGTCTTAAACTCAAAGCTTCCTTTGGGCGGCTAGGAACCCGATAAAATGCTCCAATCTCACATTTCGATGTCATTTAGGAGAATGCCTGATCGCATCTACTATTTTCCCGAGTTAGATTACTTTCTTTGCTTCTCCTTCCTGTAAGAAGGAAGTTCTATCAATGCTTGTAGCTACTCTAACCCTAATGGTTTGACCTATCAGCTGCTTCCTGCTAAGGGAAGACGTTTACATTATTACATTATATAGTAAAGTAAATAGTAATATGGTAATGAAATTCTCTTAGTATCTACTGTAATTAAAATTACATTTCTGAAGAAGCAAGCAGGTGGAGGAAGAGCAGGTATGAAGTCGCTTAAGCGAAGCTTACGGAAGGCAAAGGAAGAAAATAAACTCAATACGGAGAAAGTCAAAGCCCTGCAAGGGATGTGAAGCCCTTCTCATCACCCAGTGGATCAAGGAGGTAGTCCGTTTATTGAATCCATTCCAAATGATGTGCTAATCAGAAGGCCTACTTATTCTCCTAATGCAACCCGGCGTTGTAGGGGATTCAATCTGATCTCAAGATATGCTCCTCCAACCAAGTACTAAAGGTTCAGGGTGATCCCATCCAGCATAGGCGGGTAGAGTTAACTAATCCGGGGATGATGAACAATGATGCTATAGCTGCTCGCCTTTCCGCCTCAGCACCGCATCTATCGACCGGGCGGGGTTGAGAGCTTTAAGCAGGGGCAGGTAGGGGTATATATAACCCTGTCCAGTACGAGTACATTCAAAGGGCAGATGGGTCGATTGCCAATCATTAAAGCACTCATTCATATATCTTGAAGTTGTGAGATAGCATTTTTCTACCCTCGGGCTACACGCTTATTCGATAGGATAAGGACCTAAGCAAGGGTATGATATAGGAAGAAAGTACCTTTGGCTTGAGGTGGAAAAATCTCTTAGCTTTCAATACTACATCCGTATTACGTAAAGTACCTATTCTGTGCTAGCTTTCTAGTCTTCTCCACGGTAACGGTTGTAGGTGTCCGCTCATAGCTTCTTGTTCCTTTCTTTCTAACAGAATGAATCAAAAGAGTCACCCTCGGGGGAGGTTTTAATAAGGAAGTTTACTTACTCACTCGTTAGAGTGAGGTTATGTAGTAGCTTATTAGAATAATTAAGATCTTTATCTGTACTTTTTAGTATATTTCGATGGTAAATGGTAATTAGTATATTTCTTTTCGATGGGAAGATGAATCAATATTCCAAATAGGTTGCTAGAGAATTGGATCTTAGATAGTGCACGAATGAATGCATAGTAAAAGTCAGTCTTGGGGTAATATCCTCGTATGAACAACAGGATATGTGTAGAATGCTGAACATGGAAAGAGGTGAGTTTCCTTTCAGGTATTTAGGAGTACCCTTATCTCCTAAAAAGCTCACTTATGTACAATGGTAAAGAAGGGCGCTTCGTTCCTCGAATAGATAGGACATCTACCGGCTTATCCCCTCCCTTCTGATGAAGGGGCAGTTTTCACCGCCTTCTCACGCTAATGAAAGCCCTTAAAGAACAACTACTGCGAGAGCCTTTCCTTCCCCTATTAAGAGCTACCTCACCACTACCTACTAGTAGTCCTTCCTATTTAGAAAAAAAAATCTTTGGTCTCCTCAAGCTTCGCTTAAGCTACTACATAACCTCCTTTAGACATGAGAAGGAGGCTTTTACCTATACCTATACTCTTTCTTATTACGGTCAGAAGGCCTCTCTTTAAGCATCTTTAGAAGAGTTTGAGTTCTAAGGTTCCAAGGCCAGAGGCGAGTACCGATCCTAACCTAAATATAGCTATGGGGGTATTGACTTGTTCAGGAGTCCGCCTTCATGGGAGTTTTAGCTTGACTTCCTCGCTTTAAGCTTTCAAAGTCAATAAGACCCATTTTCCACGAGGATTACTTTAGGATATGCTTACAAGGGAAATGTAAAACTCGAATCCACGGATAGACGGACGGAAGGGAGAAAGAAAGGACATTAATAGGAACTAAAAAAGGCACCAACATTGGTGACTAATAGGGATTCAAGTTCTGGCAAATAAGATCTTTATCTCGTTCAAAGACTGCGGGTATCGGAGAAAGAACAGCAGCCTATTTACAAGGGTTTGTCTCTGACTCTCTTTATAGTTCACTCGTTGCATCGGCATAAGGGATACCTTTAAGTCTACCAAGTCATATCGAGTAGGCGGTCTTCACTGGTTCTTCTCCGGAATCGTAATGTACAGGTCCAAGTATGCGCTATTCGATGCTCTCCTTGACCTTTCTCATCCTTATCGTACGGGACTAGAGCGAGCTGGCTAAGAAGCATCTTCATTTGCTTTCTTTGCATCCCTCCTTTCTTTCTCTATTCATTCGGTCAATAAGATAAGGCTTTCAGAGGAAATATAAGAGATTAGACTCCCGAGTGAAGGGGAGTAACCTAACCACTTATTTTGAATCGAAACCTTAGAATAAGTGGTAGCTAACCGAAGTTAATCAAGTTCTCTTAGCTCTTCTCCTCGGGAATGAGCTATCATATCGAAAGCTCTAATTCCACTCTACCTGGTATGTAATCATCCAACAGGGCATGTAGTAGGTGCGTATAAAACTCAACCTTAAGATGCCTTAAAGGCCCATATTTCCATCGCTGGTGCTAATTCTGCAGTGACTGATAAGATCCATTCTTATGATTCTATCATTCTCCTCTCCCTGGATTCCCTTATTGGAGCATCAAAGTAAGGTTTTTCATTACTGAGATCGGCATATTAGCTCATTCCTTTCCGAGAGTAAAGTTCCTTCGGGGCTTGGCTAGACTCGGCAACAAGAATCGGTTATGGAATAGCCTTTAGTCGGCTTTCTCGTTCTTAAGGACTTTCTGGCCGGTAGGCTTTATAGCGGACCTGCCTTGCTGACAGCTAGGATATTACATATATAGTTGTGTTTGCCTTCACTTAGAAACTCTACGCCCCCTATTAGAGTTAGAGTAAGGCATGCTCTCGAAACTATATTCGCTCGTTCTTGTCTCCAGCGATTAACCTATTCCAGAGCAGTCTGGTGATTAGCCTATCCCGCACTAGTCGAAGCCTTCGTAAACTCATTGTCGGGTTCTATCGTAGTGAAATCTGGAGGGCGCACTTGTTCTGCTTTGATGTCTCATTGTAGGACTCTTGATAGTACCTTGGGCTGAGAGAGACTTTTTAGGCCATAAGCGATAGGACCGTGCTAGAACTATAAGAAGAGCTCAAGGTTTTAAGATCGACGTATAGTATATGCGTCGGAAGTATGAAAGGTCTTTTCTTTCATTCGTAGGTGCGCTCGTTCCGAATTTCTTTGTACCTATTTTGTTTTTCGAAGAACCTAATGGAACTGAGTAAGAAAAGCGACTCCTCTTAACAGAAGAGGCGGAAGAAAGGAGAATTCCGATCCGATGCAAGAAGATCAGCTCTTTCTCTGGCTCCTTTACTTGAAACCTTTGAATTGAGTCAGTCAAAGAGTTTTCAACTCCGATCCTTTCAGCCCTAGTTTAGCTCTAAGCCAAGGCCTTTAGTTGATCTGGTTCTTAGTATCGTTCCTCTTTAGTCTAGCTGACAGCGTTTCCCTTGACTCGCATTTATGCGCCTGCTTTTGGAAGTAAATATTCTCTCTTTCCTCTAAGTCGAAAGCGAGTTCCGTTCCCTCGTTTACTGCTTTCCGAGCTTTCCGTATTTCTACCCTTCTTTATTAAAGAGAAAAGGTGAACATCCTTCCATGGCAAGTTTAGGCGCTGCAAGCGTTTCTCTTTCTTTCATCTAGTGAAGTAGATTCCAATTCCGGTGAAGAAAAGAGTGAAACTCCGATAGCTACAGGTCTTAGCCCCAAACTCAGAAGATATCCCAAACTTCTCTCTCCCCACTGCTACCGGTCAAGCTTCTTTTGATATGGTGCTTTCCCTGAAGGAGGTAGGGCTTGAAGAATTTGGGTACTCAACAATGGGTTAAGCCTTTAGCTACGGCTGTTGGGGGCAAGTAAGTCTGACGCAGCCTAAACTAAAACTAAACAAACCTTACTGCCTTCAGGAAGGAGTCTTCCCCATCGAAATAGTTATTATCGGAAGGTGATTATGGTCACCGAAATTAAAGAATCAATAGGCCCGGATCACGGATTAGTTCAGTTTGTTATAAAGAAAATATAAAAATAAGAATAAATAGCCCAAAGCACACGGGGTAGACGAACATTTTCATTGTTGTTGAAAGCATTCCACGAGCAAAAAATGGAGGTTTTTATTCAACAAATGCACTTTTGAGATGAGATGGCACTCCGCCCTAAAAAGGAGTGAGCTTTCAAAGGTCTTTTATCAATTCGATTTTTTAAAATTGGATGTCGGTCGTGGATTCTTTCTTTTTTTTTGAATCTAAAGGTCGAGCTCTCTCAATCGCTTGAGCTGGTCGCTTCTTTAAGCCCTTGCCGCTCGAATTTATCCCTTAAAGTTTCTCATCTGTCGATAGGGGAGAACAAATGAAGTGTATAAGACGCAAATACTCTTTAGTTATAGTATCCTATTTTTAAGGAAAGCATTCGTTACTTTCTCGTAGCTAAGAGCTCTCTTCTATTACTAGAATAAATGAATTGCTAGAGTTGCTTGATTAGTAGGCCAGATGGGACTTTTAAGTGAAAGGCTTAAGTAAGGCTTGGGAAGATTTAATACATTTGAACTCGATCCATGTAAGGAAGCTCCCGGGGGAGCCCGGGCAAGTAGGTGAATCCACAAAAGCACTAGCAGTGCCAGTAGTTGGTACGTGGATATCATCAGGATGCAGCTTGACTAGCTCTTCATCCATGATCTTCACTGCAATCTTTCTAGCACCATCGCCTTTCTGACTGGAAGCATCAGCTGTACCTATATCATGATCGGGCAGCCACGCAATGTATTTCACTCCGGTTCAGCGCAACATGTACACAGGCGCTAAAGCCCTTGTTTCGACCTCAACCTTCTATTTTGATTTGAACTAATTCGAATCTCGTGACCTTAGGAAGGGCAGAAAGGCTAAATGGATTTAGGAGCGAAATAAGCAGGCTATCCCCTTCTTATTAAAAAACGCGGGCCCCGGCACCGGTTCGGGCTAAATCAAAGTAGCAGCAATCAACGGGCTCAAGGTATGCAATCGATCAATATATTTATTGAGGGTAGATAAGAGGCTATTCCTCTTACCGTACTTCTCGATGGAAAAAAGCTCTTACAGAAGAAGAGTCCTTAGGCCGACATTAGCAGTAGCCCTAGTAAGGCCGACAAATACAAAGAGGGACGGTGCGACAGCGCTTTTTAAAAGCCAAAAGGCTAGTTCAGTCACTTCCGAATGAATAAGAGTTCTCTTTCTCGATCGAAAGAACCAACATCGAATGGACAAGCTAAGAATCATCGCCCGAAAGAAAGTTCCTTAATGCTTTTCAAGCACTAAGTAAGTAAACTACCTTATGCTTTACACTAGGCAAGTAAACTCATTAAAACTGCGCATAAGCAACTACATACCTGCTGCCGGAGAACTTACGGAAGTTCGATTCGATCGTCCTGTTTGGGCTGGTGGCGAAGCCAATACAGATAGCCACTCAATTGATAGATCTCTTTACGATGATCAAGAGCCCGCCCAACCTGATCTTCCTGTTGAAGTACGGTCGGACGAACCAGAGTTAGCAGAGGATCCAGACTTTGATCGAAGATGGCAAGAAGCATTGGCATTTGCCAAAGAAAGGAAGTGGAAAGAAGGCTCTCCAAATGCTGACAATACCACTGCTGCTCCTTCGTTGAACGAAACTGCTACGGTGAACGCCGCTGTTCCGGCCGTGAAACATGAAGAGCGCTACTATTATCACTCCTCACTCTAAAGAGTCAGTGAATTGCATTACCTCAGGGATAGAACTATTGCAGAAGAGACTTGATCAAGGTGAGTTTGCTGAGTTCGAACGCCAAGTGTGCTGGAGCGAAGAGCGGGGCATGCCAACAGAGCCAGTCATAGAACTGATCCTAGATCTCGAGAAGGAACAAGAACAGCTCATCCAGCAAGTGAGAAGAGAGGAAGTGCGCTTGAGAAGGGAGTTGCTAAACGAAGAAGCTTCGAACCAAGGGAGCCTACGGTTGGGAATGATTGTTGGAGTCAGTACGTTCGTAAAGGTGCAGCAGAGACAGCAGGAGAATTGGATTACGACGGTTCAGCCTACCAAATTCAAATGATACTGCCGGTCTATGGAATCCCTCTGTTCATTGAAGAAGTCCCTAATGGACTCCAAAGGGTCGTAGGCGGCTCTTCCTGCTAAAGCAGGATGTTCCGAGAGCAATTGCCCCCATACAACGTAACACGAGTGCCCTTGTTCCCGGACCTGTAGGTCCCGGTTTTCAAAGTTTATTAAAGCATTATACTCCTTTTGTGTTGTACAGGACTCGAGGCCTTCCCTTATCTGATTCCAAAAGTCTCCCCTAGGTTTATCTAGGAGAAAGACGCAGTTGGAATTTTCCAAGGAAGTTATACGCCCTCGGATAGACGATTCCAATCCAAAATCACGCGTAACAGGCCACCCCTCCAGGAGCACCCCCTCATCAAAAGCTTCCCACCGGGCCTGCTGAGACGAATCTAATGGGGGGTTGTTAGATGAGGAGGGAAGAGGAAGCGGTTGACCTAGAACACCAACGACACCAAAGAATGATAACAATTCCACGAAAAAGGGAATGCCGTTACCACAAATGAAGACCCGTAAAAAACAAAGATATATACTGATATAAAAGAAAATGGAAATCCTTATCTGATGATCTTAGAACTACTGCGAGCGGGGGAAAAAGTAAAGCCTAAGCATATATGGCACGAAAAGGAAATCCGATTTCGGTAAGACTTGATCTGAATCGTAGTTCAGATTCAAGTTGGTTTAGTGATTATTATTTTGGTAAAGTTGATTGTCAAATTTATATTATAAGAGCCTTTCTAGTAACAGCATTCCTGCTGGTTTTCTTTCTTCTGGCTAAGAGCGTGGGTGCACCCTACTTACTTTACCATTATTTAGGCAAAAGCTGCCTATCCGTCGTAACACACATTTTTGGAAAATGTCTGAAAATGGTGTCATGTTGGAACAAGAAGTGGTCTATGAGTGGAAGCCATAATGCCTGTGGATTGTTGGGACATGTTGAGAAGCAATGCAAAAAGAAGCAATCTCAGCAGCAAGTCTGGAAACCCAAGGTTAAACAACCTGAGGTTCCTGTCAAAACTCCAGAGGTCTCTCATGATGAGGAGATCTATGGTTGAGACAAAAATGAAAGTCAATAAGTTCCCTGAAGTTTCTAATAACATCTTTCAAGGGAGCTACAAATTTCTCAATTTGTAAATTGGTAGTTTGGCTTCCTAACTGCTTCCAGGTGGATGTGAGACACATGCGTGTCATTCATACTAAGGTCACTCATTTGGCTTTGAGAAAGACCTTTGACTGTTCCTTTGTGTATGCTTCTAATGACCATTTGGAAAGGAAAAGCCTATGGAGAAAGGTGTGAGTAATGAAAACATATAACAAGTAAGAGAGCTCAGAGAAACAGGGTTTGACTTTCGTTGACTTTCTCTCTAGCATGGCTTGAGTTAGCTGTGGTCTTCTCCAGCTCTCATCTTCACCATGACCAGGAAGAAGAGGAATTCTACTCCTCTCCGAGCGTATTCTATAACCTCTCCCTTCAAGTAGCAATGTTAATGGCGGAAATGCATCCCAGCTTGATCAGATTCGTGAGTCAACTCGACAGCTATGGCAAGGTGTTCATGAGAAATCCAATCGAACAGTAACCCCTGCTCCTAGGGTCTCTGTGACTCCAGTTGCTACTCCTCAGAGGATTGCAGTGCCTTCTCCTGCACCTGAAGTAGCTTCTGCACAACAGCAACCCCCCACGGAAGGGATTAATCAGTCAATTCCTCCTAATAAGCCACCGGACTCAGGTAATGGTACTGGTGCTTGGTCTAATCTGTTTAAGGGTAGTTTTACTGCTAAGATTGTTGATGGTAAAACGGTTGCTCATTTAGATCCGGCACTTCTAACTGTGTCTAACGCCATTATTCAGCAGCCCTAAGCCCTTGTGTCTCCCGGTATTACCTAGCTCTTATTTATTGCTCAAGGTAGTGAAAAATGGAATTCTGCTATCATATTCTTATTGGTTTTCAACCTACATTGACTGCTTTGAATAAGCTGAACAATGGAATCATGTGGCTAAACCTGATATATTTCTTCATGATGATGGTTGCTAGTGAAGTTGATAAAAACGCTGTGCTCTGGGCCTCATATGTATCTTGGGAGACCTACTGTTGTGAAGCCTTGGACTGCTGGCTTTGACTTTCATGCTGAGGTTTTGAAAACTGTCCCTCTTTGGGTTAGATTCCCTACCTTCTTTTGAATTGTTGGAGTCCTGATTCCCGAAGTAGGATTGGAAGTATTGTAGGGGTGCCTTTGTATGCTGATGCATGCACTTCCAGGCAAATGAGGGTGCCTTTTGCAAGGTTGCTTATTGAGGTTGATGTGACACAGGAATTGCAAAAATCTGCGTTCATTCAGGATGCTGATGGTAAGGTGGTTGAACAGCAAGTGCACTATGAGTGGGCCCCTCCTTATTGTCAGGCATGTAAGAAGGTAGATCATAACTGTAAGGCCGGTTCAAAGAAGCAGAAAAAGGAAATGGGTTCCTAAGGCAGTTCAACCTCATATAGAGAAGGGTAATGATGTTCAGAATGTTGATCCAGTTATAGAAGGTGATGCTAGGAGGAGCTCTGTTGATACTACTTCTACTCCTGCAGTTGAACAAAGAGTGGAACCTGCTGTGGTTTCCACTCCTGCTATCAACACAGTTACTGGGGAGCAGATGGTTGGAGGACTGTATCAAGGCCAGTGAGAGATAAGGGGAAGCAACTTCAGTCTGTCTCTGTGAATCAAGCTAACTCTTACATGGCTCTTATTGAGTAGGACACTGAAGAGGAAGAGGAGGGGGAGGTGAATGAGACTAAAGTGTGTAAGCTAAATAAGTCTTTATACGGACTTAAGCAAGCTCCCAGGCAATGGTTTGCCAAACTCACTGAAGCCTTACAGTGAGAAGGATATGAATGAGAATTCCAAACAACACTAGAGGGTGTTGCTCTCAGCACTAGCGCTTGCGCTGGGTTCCGATCCCGCTTCTTTGATCTATAGGCCATGTGTACCTTTCTGCTTGCTAGGAATTTCTCTTTTCTTAAATAAAATCCTTTCTAAATTCAAGTATAGGCGTCGGCGATTAATCTGTTTTTTGACTTTTTACAAGCAAGGAAGAGAGAGAAACTAGTTCAGTTTGAGTATTTATCAGGAGTAGTTGCATTGCTAGTAGGCAGAAAATAAGTAGTGCGTTAGCTTATCTGTTCATTTTAAAACAACCCCTGTTTGTGCTCCTTTATGCCGCTCTCGCTAGCAGGGAATCTAGTTCAGCAAGGGCTTTTTTTATAGAGGTTGAGTAAGGGTGAGCGAGATGGCTTGACTCTAAGTCATTTCCTAAACGAAGGGTATACCAATCAACAACATGGGAGAGGTCAAAGACCAATTGACGAGTTTACCTGGATGAACCATTTGAACTAGTCAATTTCGAACGAGAACCCACCCTCGTGGGTGACTGGCCATATGAGGGTCCAAAGCAGTATATCCTCTTTTCTAAGCTAGAAAGCTAGTTCACAATAAAGCAGAGGGGTAGCTAGTGGAAAGCTACAAAGCAGGGGAAGGAGCTAGACCACCACTTTCTGGCCTAAAATCTCAAGTTACCTGCTCTCAAGGAATGGGACTACTGGTACCAAAACTTCACCTTGATCAGTTGAAAGTTTCACTCCCTTTGTTTCCTCTTGCAACTTCTATACCAAGAAAATCTCTCATCTTTCCCAGATCCTTGATTGTGAATGCCTCATCCAAATGCTTCTTCAAGAA
The DNA here is from genome assembly GCF_026212465.1 of Amaranthus tricolor. Taxonomy (NCBI): domain Eukaryota; kingdom Viridiplantae; phylum Streptophyta; class Magnoliopsida; order Caryophyllales; family Amaranthaceae; genus Amaranthus; species Amaranthus tricolor. Next base: position 18,098,631 of record NC_080057.1, read on the forward strand.
TAGTTGGAATTGGAGTCCCTGCATTGTGATCTACATCTTCTTCACAGTGCAGTTGTGGCAACATCTGTATACAGTGAGGAAGCTTGTTAAACTCTTCTGAACTTTGCTTAAAAGGAAATATATGCTCCTTAAACTCTACATCTCTTGACACAAAGATCTTCCTTGTCTCTAAATCCATTAATCTGTAAGCTTTTTGTCCACCAGGGTAACCTAAAAGGACACATCTCACACCCTTTTCTGTGAGTGTTAACTGCATAACAAAGGCATCCCACCACCCTAAGGTGATCATAATCAGGAAACTTCTTCATCAATCTTTCATAGGGGGTCTTCCATTTGAGCACAGAGGATAGAAGTCAGAGGATAGGTTGACTGAGCTGGCTGATGAACTCCTGTGGTTGCTGCCAGGAGGTGTCCCGTGGGATAAATAACCAACAAGATATCTGCTTGCCACGCTTCCCTTTCATAGCCACTTTTTGGGCTCCACAGGCAATCTCTTTCGAGCAAGAAAGTCTAGCAGTGTGCGACGCTTTATCAACACCTTGTACAGAGCGGTTCTCCTCTACCTTGTGGTGCCGCCCAACTTCGTCTGTCTGGCAGTTCTCCAATTGCTTTGTCCTCCAACCGGGTTTCAGTGTCGATGCGATACCTGTGAAAGTTCGGATGAACCGCATGGGGCTTAGAAGTTCGGTGATGACCATCAGGAGATGGCAAAGAGAAAGATTAAACTTGCTATGCGGCGGCGGGTTTCAAAGCCAGGTAGAGACTAGCCGATCAAGACTATATGAATCCACTCTTTCTCGCCAGAAGGAGACGTCCTTGTAGTGTTTCGAGCGGGGTAAGCTTCCCCGTGGCAACGATCGCATGAACCCTAGAAAAAAGAGTCCTGCTTACTCTACTAGATCGATATCCAAACGAAAGAATAAAGAAGTTACTATAGCTGGCACGATACAAAATGTCTTCGGTCGATAGACAACAAAGAAGGACAAGTCCGGTTCAGAGATTGTATCCGTTCTTTACTCTACCAAAAGCCCTCTTCGAAAAGCTGGAGGCTGGGAGGTCTGAACCTTGTGCAAAACTCCATGCTTTTTCCTTTATTAGTAGGCCCGAACCTCCGCTGATGAAGCGAGTGCTCTTGGTTACGAGGCTTAGGCTGAGGCCCTTGATGCCAATGAAACAGGTATTTGAGCAGTCTTTCGGCCTTCAATCATTTTATACAAAAAATTAAAACCGACAGGGGGCACTAAACCGAACTAGGCTAAGAAGATATTGATCGGACTGTCCCGTTCGTACGTCTACCTATTCGTCAAAGAATAGAAAAAAGTGAAAGGGCAAGATAGCAATCCCCACCATTTTATCTCCGCCCAACCCCTGTGGGCAGATGGAAACCACGTATGATGAACTGACCGCCTTTAAGATTGCTACGATAGACTGAATCTCTCCCCTTCGACCTGCCAAGGATCGAAAGCCTCACGTTCTGAGAACGGGAAATCACGACGGGAATTGTGATGTTAAGTTTGTCATTAATCATAGGTACATATAGGTATACTGCGCAGTCAGAGGACTTCTAGCTACATAGAGCATGGCTTAGCGCTTTTCGCGCACCATCACCAATGGAATTGTACAACCCATGTCTTTACTTAGCCGATTCCACCTTTCTTTATCGTTAAGTTCACTAAAATGGAAGGATCTTTTGCAGATTCTGAGGCCATTGGCTCCGCTGAAATGGATAGGGAAGCCGCCCTCAGTTAAGTGGAAGAGCGTCATACTCAATCAACCTCTTCGGCTAGGACGAGCCTTCTGTCTCTTGAGCCAAAGCCAAAGAGAGCACGATCTCAAGCCTTCGATGAGCCGGATAGAGGGAGAGAGATCAAGCGCTAGCGTGTCTCGTTGATACGATTCACTCAATGGCAGAGGGATGTTGCTCGTCAACGTCCGTTGCCGATCCGGTCGTCTATCTCGGAGTCATCAACATCTGCTTTTCTTCGGGACAAGAATTTTATACCCTGCCAGTGAGCTCATCGTACCTGTCGTCCAATCCATTAGCGTTGTCACCAGCCATTCCGAAGAGAGCCTTGGGGCATCCGCTTAAACCCTTGGCTTGGGTACTTCAGCCTTACAACTTTATCAGCTCTTCGTTCCGACGTCTGTCAACATCGATCTTCGAACCTTAGCAATTAATGTATAAATAAGAGCGCATTCACTCATAGGACGACCATCATGTACTTGTACTCAAGTGACGATGAACACTGAACCTAACAGTCGAAGAGCAGGAAATAAAAAAAGCTCCGGTACCTTTATATAATATAATTAGGGAGAGTAGATTACCAATCCTGTCACCTTATTTTCTATGATTACACTACTCACGAATCTATCTATCCAATTTCTTACTGAACTTTTTTTTTACCCGTCTCCGATTGCCATGCTGCGCTTTTCGCTCCTTATCCCGTACAGAACGAAGTCAATCTTATTTATACATTAATTGCTATGGGCCCCTCTTATTGCACTGAATGACTGATCACATGGGGTGGATCTACTAATGCAATGTTTTCCCCGATCCGACAAGCACGTGAGGAAAGTGACTCGCACAGGTAAGCAAAAAGGGCTGCTATCAGACTAGCGAGGAGGACGGTGGGTGGGGTAGGACTTCTTTTTTTGAAGCTGTCTCCAATGCCCTTTGTCTCTTGCTCGGCCTTTCCTTCTCGATTGAGATCGATCACGGATAGATTTGCTTTCACGCGTCATTCAACCAAGCACACGAGATTCTTTCATAATGTGATTTGGTTTGGTGCAGAATTGAAAAATCGAACAGAGGAAGTC
>NC_080057.1:18101547-18197318 GCF_026212465.1 Amaranthus tricolor
ATTGTCGGGTTCTATCGTAGTGAAATCTGGAGGGCGCACTTGTTCTGCTTTGATGTCTCATTGTAGGACTCTTGATAGTACCTTGGGCTGAGAGAGACTTTTTAGGCCATAAGCGATAGGACCGTGCTAGAACTATAAGAAGAGCTCAAGGTTTTAAGATCGACGTATAGTATATGCGTCGGAAGTATGAAAGGTCTTTTCTTTCATTCGTAGGTGCGCTCGTTCCGAATTTCTTTGTACCTATTTTGTTTTTCGAAGAACCTAATGGAACTGAGTAAGAAAAGCGACTCCTCTTAACAGAAGAGGCGGAAGAAAGGAGAATTCCGATCCGATGCAAGAAGATCAGCTCTTTCTCTGGCTCCTTTACTTGAAACCTTTGAATTGAGTCAGTCAAAGAGTTTTCAACTCCGATCCTTTCAGCCCTAGTTTAGCTCTAAGCCAAGGCCTTTAGTTGATCTGGTTCTTAGTATCGTTCCTCTTTAGTCTAGCTGACAGCGTTTCCCTTGACTCGCATTTATGCGCCTGCTTTTGGAAGTAAATATTCTCTCTTTCCTCTAAGTCGAAAGCGAGTTCCGTTCCCTCGTTTACTGCTTTCCGAGCTTTCCGTATTTCTACCCTTCTTTATTAAAGAGAAAAGGTGAACATCCTTCCATGGCAAGTTTAGGCGCTGCAAGCGTTTCTCTTTCTTTCATCTAGTGAAGTAGATTCCAATTCCGGTGAAGAAAAGAGTGAAACTCCGATAGCTACAGGTCTTAGCCCCAAACTCAGAAGATATCCCAAACTTCTCTCTCCCCACTGCTACCGGTCAAGCTTCTTTTGATATGGTGCTTTCCCTGAAGGAGGTAGGGCTTGAAGAATTTGGGTACTCAACAATGGGTTAAGCCTTTAGCTACGGCTGTTGGGGGCAAGTAAGTCTGACGCAGCCTAAACTAAAACTAAACAAACCTTACTGCCTTCAGGAAGGAGTCTTCCCCATCGAAATAGTTATTATCGGAAGGTGATTATGGTCACCGAAATTAAAGAATCAATAGGCCCGGATCACGGATTAGTTCAGTTTGTTATAAAGAAAATATAAAAATAAGAATAAATAGCCCAAAGCACACGGGGTAGACGAACATTTTCATTGTTGTTGAAAGCATTCCACGAGCAAAAAATGGAGGTTTTTATTCAACAAATGCACTTTTGAGATGAGATGGCACTCCGCCCTAAAAAGGAGTGAGCTTTCAAAGGTCTTTTATCAATTCGATTTTTTAAAATTGGATGTCGGTCGTGGATTCTTTCTTTTTTTTTGAATCTAAAGGTCGAGCTCTCTCAATCGCTTGAGCTGGTCGCTTCTTTAAGCCCTTGCCGCTCGAATTTATCCCTTAAAGTTTCTCATCTGTCGATAGGGGAGAACAAATGAAGTGTATAAGACGCAAATACTCTTTAGTTATAGTATCCTATTTTTAAGGAAAGCATTCGTTACTTTCTCGTAGCTAAGAGCTCTCTTCTATTACTAGAATAAATGAATTGCTAGAGTTGCTTGATTAGTAGGCCAGATGGGACTTTTAAGTGAAAGGCTTAAGTAAGGCTTGGGAAGATTTAATACATTTGAACTCGATCCATGTAAGGAAGCTCCCGGGGGAGCCCGGGCAAGTAGGTGAATCCACAAAAGCACTAGCAGTGCCAGTAGTTGGTACGTGGATATCATCAGGATGCAGCTTGACTAGCTCTTCATCCATGATCTTCACTGCAATCTTTCTAGCACCATCGCCTTTCTGACTGGAAGCATCAGCTGTACCTATATCATGATCGGGCAGCCACGCAATGTATTTCACTCCGGTTCAGCGCAACATGTACACAGGCGCTAAAGCCCTTGTTTCGACCTCAACCTTCTATTTTGATTTGAACTAATTCGAATCTCGTGACCTTAGGAAGGGCAGAAAGGCTAAATGGATTTAGGAGCGAAATAAGCAGGCTATCCCCTTCTTATTAAAAAACGCGGGCCCCGGCACCGGTTCGGGCTAAATCAAAGTAGCAGCAATCAACGGGCTCAAGGTATGCAATCGATCAATATATTTATTGAGGGTAGATAAGAGGCTATTCCTCTTACCGTACTTCTCGATGGAAAAAAGCTCTTACAGAAGAAGAGTCCTTAGGCCGACATTAGCAGTAGCCCTAGTAAGGCCGACAAATACAAAGAGGGACGGTGCGACAGCGCTTTTTAAAAGCCAAAAGGCTAGTTCAGTCACTTCCGAATGAATAAGAGTTCTCTTTCTCGATCGAAAGAACCAACATCGAATGGACAAGCTAAGAATCATCGCCCGAAAGAAAGTTCCTTAATGCTTTTCAAGCACTAAGTAAGTAAACTACCTTATGCTTTACACTAGGCAAGTAAACTCATTAAAACTGCGCATAAGCAACTACATACCTGCTGCCGGAGAACTTACGGAAGTTCGATTCGATCGTCCTGTTTGGGCTGGTGGCGAAGCCAATACAGATAGCCACTCAATTGATAGATCTCTTTACGATGATCAAGAGCCCGCCCAACCTGATCTTCCTGTTGAAGTACGGTCGGACGAACCAGAGTTAGCAGAGGATCCAGACTTTGATCGAAGATGGCAAGAAGCATTGGCATTTGCCAAAGAAAGGAAGTGGAAAGAAGGCTCTCCAAATGCTGACAATACCACTGCTGCTCCTTCGTTGAACGAAACTGCTACGGTGAACGCCGCTGTTCCGGCCGTGAAACATGAAGAGCGCTACTATTATCACTCCTCACTCTAAAGAGTCAGTGAATTGCATTACCTCAGGGATAGAACTATTGCAGAAGAGACTTGATCAAGGTGAGTTTGCTGAGTTCGAACGCCAAGTGTGCTGGAGCGAAGAGCGGGGCATGCCAACAGAGCCAGTCATAGAACTGATCCTAGATCTCGAGAAGGAACAAGAACAGCTCATCCAGCAAGTGAGAAGAGAGGAAGTGCGCTTGAGAAGGGAGTTGCTAAACGAAGAAGCTTCGAACCAAGGGAGCCTACGGTTGGGAATGATTGTTGGAGTCAGTACGTTCGTAAAGGTGCAGCAGAGACAGCAGGAGAATTGGATTACGACGGTTCAGCCTACCAAATTCAAATGATACTGCCGGTCTATGGAATCCCTCTGTTCATTGAAGAAGTCCCTAATGGACTCCAAAGGGTCGTAGGCGGCTCTTCCTGCTAAAGCAGGATGTTCCGAGAGCAATTGCCCCCATACAACGTAACACGAGTGCCCTTGTTCCCGGACCTGTAGGTCCCGGTTTTCAAAGTTTATTAAAGCATTATACTCCTTTTGTGTTGTACAGGACTCGAGGCCTTCCCTTATCTGATTCCAAAAGTCTCCCCTAGGTTTATCTAGGAGAAAGACGCAGTTGGAATTTTCCAAGGAAGTTATACGCCCTCGGATAGACGATTCCAATCCAAAATCACGCGTAACAGGCCACCCCTCCAGGAGCACCCCCTCATCAAAAGCTTCCCACCGGGCCTGCTGAGACGAATCTAATGGGGGGTTGTTAGATGAGGAGGGAAGAGGAAGCGGTTGACCTAGAACACCAACGACACCAAAGAATGATAACAATTCCACGAAAAAGGGAATGCCGTTACCACAAATGAAGACCCGTAAAAAACAAAGATATATACTGATATAAAAGAAAATGGAAATCCTTATCTGATGATCTTAGAACTACTGCGAGCGGGGGAAAAAGTAAAGCCTAAGCATATATGGCACGAAAAGGAAATCCGATTTCGGTAAGACTTGATCTGAATCGTAGTTCAGATTCAAGTTGGTTTAGTGATTATTATTTTGGTAAAGTTGATTGTCAAATTTATATTATAAGAGCCTTTCTAGTAACAGCATTCCTGCTGGTTTTCTTTCTTCTGGCTAAGAGCGTGGGTGCACCCTACTTACTTTACCATTATTTAGGCAAAAGCTGCCTATCCGTCGTAACACACATTTTTGGAAAATGTCTGAAAATGGTGTCATGTTGGAACAAGAAGTGGTCTATGAGTGGAAGCCATAATGCCTGTGGATTGTTGGGACATGTTGAGAAGCAATGCAAAAAGAAGCAATCTCAGCAGCAAGTCTGGAAACCCAAGGTTAAACAACCTGAGGTTCCTGTCAAAACTCCAGAGGTCTCTCATGATGAGGAGATCTATGGTTGAGACAAAAATGAAAGTCAATAAGTTCCCTGAAGTTTCTAATAACATCTTTCAAGGGAGCTACAAATTTCTCAATTTGTAAATTGGTAGTTTGGCTTCCTAACTGCTTCCAGGTGGATGTGAGACACATGCGTGTCATTCATACTAAGGTCACTCATTTGGCTTTGAGAAAGACCTTTGACTGTTCCTTTGTGTATGCTTCTAATGACCATTTGGAAAGGAAAAGCCTATGGAGAAAGGTGTGAGTAATGAAAACATATAACAAGTAAGAGAGCTCAGAGAAACAGGGTTTGACTTTCGTTGACTTTCTCTCTAGCATGGCTTGAGTTAGCTGTGGTCTTCTCCAGCTCTCATCTTCACCATGACCAGGAAGAAGAGGAATTCTACTCCTCTCCGAGCGTATTCTATAACCTCTCCCTTCAAGTAGCAATGTTAATGGCGGAAATGCATCCCAGCTTGATCAGATTCGTGAGTCAACTCGACAGCTATGGCAAGGTGTTCATGAGAAATCCAATCGAACAGTAACCCCTGCTCCTAGGGTCTCTGTGACTCCAGTTGCTACTCCTCAGAGGATTGCAGTGCCTTCTCCTGCACCTGAAGTAGCTTCTGCACAACAGCAACCCCCCACGGAAGGGATTAATCAGTCAATTCCTCCTAATAAGCCACCGGACTCAGGTAATGGTACTGGTGCTTGGTCTAATCTGTTTAAGGGTAGTTTTACTGCTAAGATTGTTGATGGTAAAACGGTTGCTCATTTAGATCCGGCACTTCTAACTGTGTCTAACGCCATTATTCAGCAGCCCTAAGCCCTTGTGTCTCCCGGTATTACCTAGCTCTTATTTATTGCTCAAGGTAGTGAAAAATGGAATTCTGCTATCATATTCTTATTGGTTTTCAACCTACATTGACTGCTTTGAATAAGCTGAACAATGGAATCATGTGGCTAAACCTGATATATTTCTTCATGATGATGGTTGCTAGTGAAGTTGATAAAAACGCTGTGCTCTGGGCCTCATATGTATCTTGGGAGACCTACTGTTGTGAAGCCTTGGACTGCTGGCTTTGACTTTCATGCTGAGGTTTTGAAAACTGTCCCTCTTTGGGTTAGATTCCCTACCTTCTTTTGAATTGTTGGAGTCCTGATTCCCGAAGTAGGATTGGAAGTATTGTAGGGGTGCCTTTGTATGCTGATGCATGCACTTCCAGGCAAATGAGGGTGCCTTTTGCAAGGTTGCTTATTGAGGTTGATGTGACACAGGAATTGCAAAAATCTGCGTTCATTCAGGATGCTGATGGTAAGGTGGTTGAACAGCAAGTGCACTATGAGTGGGCCCCTCCTTATTGTCAGGCATGTAAGAAGGTAGATCATAACTGTAAGGCCGGTTCAAAGAAGCAGAAAAAGGAAATGGGTTCCTAAGGCAGTTCAACCTCATATAGAGAAGGGTAATGATGTTCAGAATGTTGATCCAGTTATAGAAGGTGATGCTAGGAGGAGCTCTGTTGATACTACTTCTACTCCTGCAGTTGAACAAAGAGTGGAACCTGCTGTGGTTTCCACTCCTGCTATCAACACAGTTACTGGGGAGCAGATGGTTGGAGGACTGTATCAAGGCCAGTGAGAGATAAGGGGAAGCAACTTCAGTCTGTCTCTGTGAATCAAGCTAACTCTTACATGGCTCTTATTGAGTAGGACACTGAAGAGGAAGAGGAGGGGGAGGTGAATGAGACTAAAGTGTGTAAGCTAAATAAGTCTTTATACGGACTTAAGCAAGCTCCCAGGCAATGGTTTGCCAAACTCACTGAAGCCTTACAGTGAGAAGGATATGAATGAGAATTCCAAACAACACTAGAGGGTGTTGCTCTCAGCACTAGCGCTTGCGCTGGGTTCCGATCCCGCTTCTTTGATCTATAGGCCATGTGTACCTTTCTGCTTGCTAGGAATTTCTCTTTTCTTAAATAAAATCCTTTCTAAATTCAAGTATAGGCGTCGGCGATTAATCTGTTTTTTGACTTTTTACAAGCAAGGAAGAGAGAGAAACTAGTTCAGTTTGAGTATTTATCAGGAGTAGTTGCATTGCTAGTAGGCAGAAAATAAGTAGTGCGTTAGCTTATCTGTTCATTTTAAAACAACCCCTGTTTGTGCTCCTTTATGCCGCTCTCGCTAGCAGGGAATCTAGTTCAGCAAGGGCTTTTTTTATAGAGGTTGAGTAAGGGTGAGCGAGATGGCTTGACTCTAAGTCATTTCCTAAACGAAGGGTATACCAATCAACAACATGGGAGAGGTCAAAGACCAATTGACGAGTTTACCTGGATGAACCATTTGAACTAGTCAATTTCGAACGAGAACCCACCCTCGTGGGTGACTGGCCATATGAGGGTCCAAAGCAGTATATCCTCTTTTCTAAGCTAGAAAGCTAGTTCACAATAAAGCAGAGGGGTAGCTAGTGGAAAGCTACAAAGCAGGGGAAGGAGCTAGACCACCACTTTCTGGCCTAAAATCTCAAGTTACCTGCTCTCAAGGAATGGGACTACTGGTACCAAAACTTCACCTTGATCAGTTGAAAGTTTCACTCCCTTTGTTTCCTCTTGCAACTTCTATACCAAGAAAATCTCTCATCTTTCCCAGATCCTTGATTGTGAATGCCTCATCCAAATGCTTCTTCAAGAATAGTTGGAATTGGAGTCCCTGCATTGTGATCTACATCTTCTTCACAGTGCAGTTGTGGCAACATCTGTATACAGTGAGGAAGCTTGTTAAACTCTTCTGAACTTTGCTTAAAAGGAAATATATGCTCCTTAAACTCTACATCTCTTGACACAAAGATCTTCCTTGTCTCTAAATCCATTAATCTGTAAGCTTTTTGTCCACCAGGGTAACCTAAAAGGACACATCTCACACCCTTTTCTGTGAGTGTTAACTGCATAACAAAGGCATCCCACCACCCTAAGGTGATCATAATCAGGAAACTTCTTCATCAATCTTTCATAGGGGGTCTTCCATTTGAGCACAGAGGATAGAAGTCAGAGGATAGGTTGACTGAGCTGGCTGATGAACTCCTGTGGTTGCTGCCAGGAGGTGTCCCGTGGGATAAATAACCAACAAGATATCTGCTTGCCACGCTTCCCTTTCATAGCCACTTTTTGGGCTCCACAGGCAATCTCTTTCGAGCAAGAAAGTCTAGCAGTGTGCGACGCTTTATCAACACCTTGTACAGAGCGGTTCTCCTCTACCTTGTGGTGCCGCCCAACTTCGTCTGTCTGGCAGTTCTCCAATTGCTTTGTCCTCCAACCGGGTTTCAGTGTCGATGCGATACCTGTGAAAGTTCGGATGAACCGCATGGGGCTTAGAAGTTCGGTGATGACCATCAGGAGATGGCAAAGAGAAAGATTAAACTTGCTATGCGGCGGCGGGTTTCAAAGCCAGGTAGAGACTAGCCGATCAAGACTATATGAATCCACTCTTTCTCGCCAGAAGGAGACGTCCTTGTAGTGTTTCGAGCGGGGTAAGCTTCCCCGTGGCAACGATCGCATGAACCCTAGAAAAAAGAGTCCTGCTTACTCTACTAGATCGATATCCAAACGAAAGAATAAAGAAGTTACTATAGCTGGCACGATACAAAATGTCTTCGGTCGATAGACAACAAAGAAGGACAAGTCCGGTTCAGAGATTGTATCCGTTCTTTACTCTACCAAAAGCCCTCTTCGAAAAGCTGGAGGCTGGGAGGTCTGAACCTTGTGCAAAACTCCATGCTTTTTCCTTTATTAGTAGGCCCGAACCTCCGCTGATGAAGCGAGTGCTCTTGGTTACGAGGCTTAGGCTGAGGCCCTTGATGCCAATGAAACAGGTATTTGAGCAGTCTTTCGGCCTTCAATCATTTTATACAAAAAATTAAAACCGACAGGGGGCACTAAACCGAACTAGGCTAAGAAGATATTGATCGGACTGTCCCGTTCGTACGTCTACCTATTCGTCAAAGAATAGAAAAAAGTGAAAGGGCAAGATAGCAATCCCCACCATTTTATCTCCGCCCAACCCCTGTGGGCAGATGGAAACCACGTATGATGAACTGACCGCCTTTAAGATTGCTACGATAGACTGAATCTCTCCCCTTCGACCTGCCAAGGATCGAAAGCCTCACGTTCTGAGAACGGGAAATCACGACGGGAATTGTGATGTTAAGTTTGTCATTAATCATAGGTACATATAGGTATACTGCGCAGTCAGAGGACTTCTAGCTACATAGAGCATGGCTTAGCGCTTTTCGCGCACCATCACCAATGGAATTGTACAACCCATGTCTTTACTTAGCCGATTCCACCTTTCTTTATCGTTAAGTTCACTAAAATGGAAGGATCTTTTGCAGATTCTGAGGCCATTGGCTCCGCTGAAATGGATAGGGAAGCCGCCCTCAGTTAAGTGGAAGAGCGTCATACTCAATCAACCTCTTCGGCTAGGACGAGCCTTCTGTCTCTTGAGCCAAAGCCAAAGAGAGCACGATCTCAAGCCTTCGATGAGCCGGATAGAGGGAGAGAGATCAAGCGCTAGCGTGTCTCGTTGATACGATTCACTCAATGGCAGAGGGATGTTGCTCGTCAACGTCCGTTGCCGATCCGGTCGTCTATCTCGGAGTCATCAACATCTGCTTTTCTTCGGGACAAGAATTTTATACCCTGCCAGTGAGCTCATCGTACCTGTCGTCCAATCCATTAGCGTTGTCACCAGCCATTCCGAAGAGAGCCTTGGGGCATCCGCTTAAACCCTTGGCTTGGGTACTTCAGCCTTACAACTTTATCAGCTCTTCGTTCCGACGTCTGTCAACATCGATCTTCGAACCTTAGCAATTAATGTATAAATAAGAGCGCATTCACTCATAGGACGACCATCATGTACTTGTACTCAAGTGACGATGAACACTGAACCTAACAGTCGAAGAGCAGGAAATAAAAAAAGCTCCGGTACCTTTATATAATATAATTAGGGAGAGTAGATTACCAATCCTGTCACCTTATTTTCTATGATTACACTACTCACGAATCTATCTATCCAATTTCTTACTGAACTTTTTTTTTACCCGTCTCCGATTGCCATGCTGCGCTTTTCGCTCCTTATCCCGTACAGAACGAAGTCAATCTTATTTATACATTAATTGCTATGGGCCCCTCTTATTGCACTGAATGACTGATCACATGGGGTGGATCTACTAATGCAATGTTTTCCCCGATCCGACAAGCACGTGAGGAAAGTGACTCGCACAGGTAAGCAAAAAGGGCTGCTATCAGACTAGCGAGGAGGACGGTGGGTGGGGTAGGACTTCTTTTTTTGAAGCTGTCTCCAATGCCCTTTGTCTCTTGCTCGGCCTTTCCTTCTCGATTGAGATCGATCACGGATAGATTTGCTTTCACGCGTCATTCAACCAAGCACACGAGATTCTTTCATAATGTGATTTGGTTTGGTGCAGAATTGAAAAATCGAACAGAGGAAGTCGAAAATAAAAAGGTGCGGTATACGACTGAACACTATTCCCATCTTTTAATTAAAGTTTGAATCATTTACGTTCCAGGCCAAAAAAATCTAAGAGCTAGCCAGCAGCAGCCGCACAATCAGCGAAAGGCTTGATCGCACTTACGCGTTATATACTTCACCGATAGCGAATTGATAGCGAATGAAAGGAGACACTCATTTATGGATTTTATTGCATTATAGTTCAACTCCTTGTTTGATAGATGATCGCAACTATTATTAGATGTGCCTATTAGATAGTGCATTTATTCACAATCAATTCATCCAAGTACGGATGAACTGACAATTCGTTTTTTTTTATCCCTCAACTGCTATATAGTAAGCAAACAAAGGGGGAAAGAAGGAATTATTATCGCTTAGCGCTTGTGCTTAGGTAAGCCCGCCAATCAAGTTCCCAAGCCTTCAAGCCAAATTGCATTGATTTACCCTGTTGCTTGTGTGAGCCCTAACACCTATTGTTAGGGTAGACCCCGCAGCCCTATGACTATAGTCTTTCTTTGGTAAGGTGGAGCTAATCTCAGGTTCAACATGCATCTACGTTGCTTGGTTCATTTGAATTTCCTGCTTTCCAGTAAGAACTAGCATTCTTATTGAGACTATAACTCATGGGGAAGAAATTGACCCTGCTAGTGTACGAATCCCGTAGCCTCTTCTGTCCCTCGACCACCAAGCCCAATGGGAGCAAGAAGAAGAAGAATGGCAAGAGTCCCTCTAAAGCCGGCTCTTCTTCTTCTTTGGTAGTTTGTTCCTAGATCGCTTTTCCTTGCTTAGATATAACTTCTTTTATGACTATTACTTGATATGTGAGATGCCTTAACCTCTATCTTTTTCTACACGGAACTGGCAATAGAATCTCAATGGAGGCTATCCCGAGATGCTCCTATTATCAGATATCTACTAGCGACCCTATTTCACACTCTCCCCATAAATTATTAATCTGTTGCAGTTTAGAAGATGCCCTGATGTGTTTACTTCTGAAGTTGAGTGGGCCATTAAATGTGGCAGAAGAAATAAGCCTCAACATCAGATTTATTTGATGTTTTTTGTGGAGTGTGTTGTAGAGCCTCTGATGTTCAGAGAGCTGTTATTTTGAGTCTAGTGAATCACTAATTCACTTTCCAAAGCTAGGTTCTCTTCTCTCTACTACGGGCGGCGGTACCTTACATGTGCTCTCTCTCTTCTGTCAAGTGTTTTAAAATGTATTATATGTGTTTTAAAATGCTGGCTATGATTAACACTTCTTCTTTCCGCTTCCTTGATACACTTGCTTCGCTTTGAAGACCGCACCGTCGCTGACGTATGTATTGAACCTTTGTTCTTCCACTCCGTACGATGTGCTGGATGGAGACTTCTTTTTACTGAACTCTTTCTCTGGACTAGTATATAATCTTCTTTCCTTTCTCCGGATCCCCAGAATCCTTGTGGAGAACCCCTATAAATGAGTCTCTTTGGAGAAGAAGGCTCCGACAAGAGTGGGCAGGCACGCTCTTCTGAATGTGGTTCAACATCCAGGGCGCTTTCTATGTCAATACCATACGTTTTAGTCTTTCGTGAACTAGCCTTGTTTGCTTCCTCTCTGTTCCGGATGTCCATCCAATCCAGCCCATAACTTCCTTGAGTATAGCTCCTGTTGTTCTTCTCTGGCTAGGAAGTAACTTATATGGCCATCTTTCTTAAGCCTCAAGGTGTGTTAAAGGAATCTCATTAATGTGTATCATCAACAGCGCACTTTATCTTACTTTATTCAAGTCTATAGCTAGGAATTCCACTCCTAATATACGAACTTTACCTTTGATAGAAGAGGCTGCTGAGAATCAACAGCTGGTGGAAGGTTTGATGAAGGGAAGACGATTTGGCATGTAGAATAGGTAGAGCATGACTTCTTTCAACTATTAGTCGTAATAGTGATAGAATGAGTTGTATATTTTCAGCTCGAAAATAGGATAGGTTATTGATAAAGCAAAGGCTTCGGCTAGCGAAGTGAGTGAGCTAGGGCTAGGGTAGGCAACTTCAATAGGTGGAGGGGAGGAAGAAGGAGTTGTTCCATAACCCGCTGGCAGAATATCCCTTGTTGGAAGAAGGGCTGCTGGTATGACATCAATCACTTTTACCTGTGAACAAAACTAAAGCTTTCGCGTGGCGAATGCGCTTATCTTTATCTTCTTGATCTGAGAATGATTACGCGTAGTAGCGGTCAGTCCTTTTCCTGTTAGATAAGCCTTTCCGCTTTCACATCTGGATGCCGAGAAGAAGCTCTTTCTCTTTCGTAAGAGAATACCGGTCTTAGGTAGCGAGGAGGAGACTTATTTTCACTGGAATCGCCCGCGGGCCTTCTGATCCTATGGCGATGTTTTCGCTTAATTAAGCAGCCATAGTCCGTGCTAGGAAGACTCTCATTAGAAGAAAATTAAGTCAGGCTGTGAACCAGAGGCCTATTCTTCTTTAATACGAGTAAACTACGGCTTTTGCTAATTCGAATTGAAGGGTGATAGAAAATGGGTCTATTTCCGGCATCATATCCTCTGTTAGCAGCTCCAGCTCCGTATCAAGGTCACAATCGATATCGTCACTAGCATAAATAGAGTCACTAAGATCAATAAGAGAACCTTTAGGCTTGTTATCCAGGAACTTGTTCAGAAAGACTTTTTATGAATGTCAACTAAGTGTCGTAAGTAAATTGCTCCCGGTTGTTCAATCATTTGATAACCAGAGTCATTCTTTGATAAATGATCACTATGAGTCAGACTCAATAGAATTTTATCAATCCCTTTTTCTGTCGTTAAAGTGGAGAACTGAACCAAGAATTCTCTTTCTTCATCATCAATCGAATCACTTTTTCGAGAAATACGAGACATCTAAGTCATACAAGTAAAGAGATCTATTCATTGATATGATATCGATGAGATTAATATTCAAATCTTTTTTCTTAGAACGTATTGATTTGAACCCATAAGCGGGACCACTACCCAATAGCATGTTGTCGCCAGAAACAGAACCCCGTATTTCTTCTAGGGAATCTCCTAATTGTTCCAAAGCAACCAAAAAGAGATTCTTTAACCAGAAGGAATTCGGTTCCGATGTAGGATACCTATCCAGAAGTTTTCGCAACTCAATCATGTATGATGGAATCATCAAAGATTTGACCTTTTCGAACTCTGTCTGTAACTCACTAGAGGCTCGAAAAACAAAGAGAAGATGTGTACGAACGAGATATCCAGCAAGAAGAAGAAGGAAAAAGATTGAATAGAAGAACTCCCGAACATTTGGCAATCCCAGATGTGTCCATATCAAGGGTGACTCATTATTTTGATGAATCCTTTTTTCGTACAGAAGAAGATTATGTAAACACTTACTCGAAATCTCACTTATCAGATTCCATTGTGGAAGATACACAATTTTGTGAAGAATTCGCCATGATATATCTGATCTGTACATAATATCATGAAAAATAGATCAAAATTTTTGATTGCTACTTAGTATTGACAATAGGTCTGAAAAAGTATCTAAAAATAGAAAATTTATATATTTGTACCCTGTCGAAGTAAGGAACCATGGCATATATGTTTGGAATAGATTCCATTTTGAGAGAGTTGAAAAAGCACTATCTCGTTGAAAGGCTCTATACATCTGCCCTTTCTCAACGCATTTCTTTAGACAAAGACTCCGTTTTTTACTCTTTTCCGATAGTCAATATTTCTCAGAACATAGAGTGTAAATCAAACCTAAATTGAGATTGAGATACTGATGCAAGTTCTTCCTTTCTGAATCAGATAGATTCATATTGGGAAGAGGTGGTTTACCATAAGTTCTTTCAAAATGGACTATTTGTCCCTCTGTTAGAGGTGTTCCAGAAATGCCTGCGATCGAGTAAATAGTTCTACGAACGAATAGATCGGATCGAATTGGAAAATCGTTAGGTATGCATATGTTAGATACCTGTGACTCAATTGGTGAAATAGTATCTCTCTCCAAAAAAGCATGTTTTTTTTTACCGACACACAAAGAAAATTTTTTGTTGTGAATGAACAAGATATTGAGGAATTGTCTATATGTAAAATCAGAATTATTGATACGGGCCTTTTCCATATAAAAAGGGAATCTTTTGTTACAATAGAAGCAGAAGTGATGTGGATTATTCAAGAATCGAAGTCGATTTGCTTTATAAAAAGAAGATATCAATGAACTTCTATGAAATGGTTTTACGGAATTCAACTGGTTGTTTGGGATGAACTTGATAATCATGAACCTATTATCTCTTGTGTATGTGGTCCCAACTTAATATCTTCAGTTCATTTCAAGTTATATCCGTTGTTTTCTATTGGAAATTCACTCATCTTTTGCATTCATCTCCCCTTCTTAAGAAGTTGCCAAAAAGAGTCCTTCCTCTGATCCATATACTATACTTATCGAATTATTAGTGCGTCTGGCTCTAGCTAAGCTATTCATTTCGATTGGATTATTATTAATAGACGAGCTAGACCAGGCATACACTCAGTGGAACCCGAGCGTAGGAAGTGGGTCTTCCATACCACCAGCTCCTGGGCCTGGTCCGTCTGACCATAGTGTGCTAATTGCAGGTCTGCAGCCAGATCCTAATCCAGCGGCGGCAATGACGAAGCCTGTCTATTAGCGAATCAGAGGTGCTTTGTGACAGTAGCCCAAGGGAAGAATCCGGTTGCAATGTCGGGTGTATTCTATGTTTTCTATTTAATAGCGAATTATTCTGTCGGGTGTCCTTGACAGGAAAGGCAAATTTCTATGAACAAAAGGGCCTTGAGACCTTGACCTTTGACGAGCGCAACGAAGGATCTGATCCAGACATATGGATCTCTATTTCTCGACAAAAAAGAAAAGTACAAGCTCACCTTTCGCGTTTTTCATAGCGCAGCATTTCGTTAATTACCCTGCGATAGGGAAGACTGGAGCGCGTCCCCTTATTTATTATATGCCTCAGATAGGCCTTGTACGAGTTCTCGCCAAGGACTTTCCCGTCCGGATAAAACATGTGGCGTCTGATAACGCCCATTCTCTGAAAGACGTGACTAAATCAACACCAGGTACTGACGAGCTAGCCCTTACCGAAGAACCCTTCCCTTTAGCTTCCTCATGGAATGAAGAATCTCCTGGATAAGGTAATAACTAGATTCTCACTAATCTCTAGGACAAAGCTAGACTAATCAATAGACCCATTAGCCCTTGAAAGAAACCAAACCGATTAACTAGAATCAACATCAGAATTGAGATTCACCCTCCAACACTGATTGAAGGCCTAGAAAGGGAATGAGACTGAGAGATAGGAGGAGGCCCATGCAAAATAAGTAGATCGGGAAAAGGGAGTCAACGGGGGCAGTTAGCCCGGTCGATAGATGCGGTGCTGAGGTCGCACTTCTCTTTATGAGTCTGTCCATTCGAGCAGTCTCTCGGAAAGAGAGCAGTGGATGAACTATCCCATTGCCCTAAGAGCAAAGATAGACGGTGAACCAAGCGAATCAAAAAGCACTTCTTTAGTTAGGTCTCGAAAGGAAGAGCTTAGGGCTTTCCTTTGCACGAATAGGGATTGAGGGAGAAGCTGTTCGAAACTGTCCGTCTATTTGCGTTGTGGTACTTTCAGAATAGAATATGCTGCTATACTTTGCCTGGCATCTTACTATAAGAAAGATTCCTAGTTTCATAGGCTGTTTGCGAGATAAAAGCGGTTTAAGGCTGTTAGCTGCTTATCCGTTGTTATCGGGCTTACCCCGGGAGATCTTGGTCCAAGCAGTAAAACGGGCAATGTCTTTAGCTTCATAAAGCTAGAGAAGAGGATAAAGAAAGTTCCAGGAAATAGTAAAGTAAAGCTATCAGCAAGCATGAAACTCCTTCAATCGCCGATATCACAAGCTAAGGGGCCGATTGACCGGCAGCTTCATATCCGAAAGAAAGAACCCCAAATTTGAGACATCATGTGCCACCACGTACGACAAGAATCGAATCTAGACAGTTCTTCTCGTTGAGATAGACCCTACTGGGAATCCCTTCTCTCGGACTTAAAACCGAAGCTAATAGAAGAAGAATTTCTCTTACTTTTGGCTCAGACTCATTTCCTTAGAAGCGTCTGTCTCATATCAAATGTCTTAGAGAATCCGCTGCTCTAGAGTAGACACGCACAAAAGCCTTGCCAACGGGGTTCATTACTTGACTGAAAGCAGGAATGAGAGCAGACGAGAATAGAAACTAACTCTCTCTCTCCGCGGGAAAGAGCCGGTGCTCTAGCCAGAATGTTTGCAAGTGAAGCAGAAGGGTTTTTTAGAATGTCACCGGGCGTGCTATTCTAGGTTTTTTCTTTCCTCTGATGGCAAATTAACTGTAGCAGTCGTAAGGTGCGGTGCAAACCCTTTCTGACTTTCTCAAACCTGCTTTTTTTAGCCCACGAATGGGATTTATCTTTTATAGGTGAATCAGGTTTTCTGTGTAATCTTAGGAGATTCGTTTCCCCTTTATTTAAAAAACTACTAATAATTAGATAGGGATCGAACTAGCTTTGCGCCACCCTATCCCGGTGCAAAAAAGTATTCCCTAGCAGTACCTACTGTTGTGTCTTCGGCATCGAAAGCAGCAGCAGTCACCTCAAATGGGTTGGGTTCGCTCGAAGTCGTCGCGAGCCCTACGTTTGAAGCTTCAACACAGTCCTTAGTATTAGTAGCTCGTTGCTACAACTTCTCTTTGGCTCGCCCCTATCTCTAAAGGGGCTTACTCACTTCACTCGCTCTTGTTCAGTAGCGGTTTCTTCATTTGACAAGGAGCTAAAAAGATTCGGCGTCCAATCACAAGCCTTTAGCCTTTTGAAAGACAAAGTCTTCCGGCGACATGATTAAGACGACCACTCGGAGACATGGTATTGTAATGTCTTCAATAGCATGCTCTTACTTCGTAGGGTTGTGAGGGTACGGCGGAGGTTGGTTGAAGATGATGTTACGCAGCGTTCAGAACCAGCCTTGAAGTGATGAATGAATTAGAAGGAAGGAAGAAGTAAGAAAATGAGACGACTCTTTTTTGAACTATATCATAAACAGCTCTTCTTCTCTACACCAATCACGAGTTTTTCTCTATTCCTCTCGTATATTGTCGTAACGCCCTTAATGCTAGGTTTTGAAAAAGACTTTTCATGTCATTTCCATTTAGGTCCGATTCGGATCCCTCTGTTGTTTCCTTTTCCTCCCGCACCTTTTCTTCGAAATGAGAAAGAAGATGGTACACTCGAATTGTATTATTTAAGTGCTTATTGCTTGCCAAAGATCCTACTTCTACAATTGGTAGGTCACTGGGTTATTCAAATAAGTCGTGTTTTCTGTAGTTTTCCCATATTAAAACTTCTGTATCAATTCGGTCAATCCGGGATGGATCGGTTAAACATTCTATTAGGGAGCCTGGTCTTGACTCTTCTGTGTGGTATTCATTCTTGTTTGGCTCTTGGAATCACATCCAGCAGTGGTTGGAACAGCTCGCAAAATTTAACCACTTCACCTACTTCATTGCCCTCAACCGTTTCTCGTACCTCTATTGAAACAGAATGGTTTCATGTTCTTTCATCGATTGGTTATTTTTCTGCGTTCGTATCTCTTTTTCCAATTTCGGTCTCGATTAGTTCACAAGATTGAATGGCCAATTCTCCTCCGGACCCTCTATTCGATTGTTTTCCAAGAATCTTGGTTGAGCCGGGTATGTAAGCCATGTATCTGGAAAGAACTTCAAAGTCAAAGAGGGGCTTTCGGTTCTTTTCACCCTCTTTTGGTCTTGCAGCTATTAAGCTATTAAAGAATTTATATTATATAATATTTTATTATAAATCGACATATTCTGGCCCAACCCAACTGCTTTCCTTTCTTTCAAAGTGGCATTGCCAAAAGTAGAATCAAAGGCTTTTTTACAGGGGAGCTCTTATTAGCCCAGGAACTTTTTCTAGTTAGTAGCGATGATATAGAATCCAAAAGCAATAACGAAGATGGAGGAGCATTCATTCCTCTTTTTAACCAGTTTTCCCCAACCAAGATATTCTGCCTATCCCGAAAAAGGGGACTCTCTCCAAAAAGTAGCATCATAGCAAGAGTGGTTTTTACTAAGCATATGACGAAGGATCGGCCGAAGCTAGAGCTAAGTGGCTGGTGGCTGGGTCAGGGTAAGTATGGAAAGCATAGGTCGACTTAATCCAATTGATTGGATTGGTGAATTTCCTTACTAATCCGAAAAGGTCAGCCTATAGACATTTGAGGGAAATTCCCACTGAGATGATTAATATAATAATCCGCTTCCTTAGTTTTCTTATTTAGTTAGATAGTTAAAATCTAATCAATGGATGAACCAGATGTATATGGGATCGTTCCAAAGACATTCCTTCAAAAGAGGCGGAACTATACGTTGTCATGATTCCATTATTAAGAAAAATCTTTCTTTCCGTAAGCTTCGCTTAAGCGACTTCATACCCGGGCGCATTATGCGACAAAAACTCGTTAAGTAAGAAGACGTGCCTCCGGTCGTACTCTTGAGAGTGCCCTCGGGCAAAGAGCAATCCATCCTTGTATCCATACAAAGACTCCCTCTTTAGTGAAAGTAATTTGTTCTTCTTGGCGAAGAGAATCAGTAAGACAATCGGGATAGCAGAATGGAATGCCGGGGTAGCGTAAAGACTTAATAATAGAGAGTCACACTGTGAACTGAAAGCCTTACTCCCTACGTATACTAGGTAGTTAGAATGAGCTCCATTCGCACTTGGCCTTCCCCTGAAGATTCAACATGTCTAGGTGGAGAGCTCGGGTGGTATGAGGCTTGGAACTTCACTTCAAGCTGACTCAGAGAAAGCAGATGGTAAAAAATAAGGATAATTCGGAGGAGAGTCCGGATGATAAGAAGGCGACTTCCCCGCCTGCTTGTGAAGTGGGCGGGCTGCCATGGGGGCTCCTGAGACTGCTTGGCTATGCTTTTTCTCCCTCTTGGTTGAGCTCTATAAAAGACATCTTGCGCTTTTTGGATTCGAACCTCCGGGCGACTTACCTTCCTTAGTCCATCGATCGTGAGATATTAACCTTCTCACTATAATATCAGAATATTCCATATAAATGGTTTACGTAAACACCGTAATGATAAATGGACTCAGAAAGTGCTATTGTTAATATACCAACACCCACGTATACAAAAATGGCCTTTACCGCGGGATTTTTTTTTGTAGTGGGTCAAAGGGAGGCATTTCCCTAGTGGCGTTATTGAGCGGCTCACTTCCTTATTATTCTAATAAGATACTAAATAACCTTAGTCTTGCAACTAAGCTCTTCGAACCTTAACATATTTCTTTGTTCCATCAGGCAAACCTATTGGAATGGGCTTCTCAAGTAATGTTTTATCCTCCAATAAGGTCTCATCATAGGTCATATGATCTGTGGCACCACTATCTATGATCCAGGCATCTTTATCATGGAAAAATAATCAAGTTTTGCAATTATTTGATAGATTAATATTACCTGCACAGCTGGTGAATGCAGCACCTCTAGTCCCAGCTCCCTTTTCCTCAAGAGTCTGCTTTCCCTTCATAGCTTTCATCACCTCCTGCACCACAACATTAATCATCCTAAGATCCATAGATGAGTGCCCTTTCCCACTGGTTTCTTGATCCAGAGGATTATCAGAATCAGTCTCACTTCCCTCAGCTTGAACATTTGCTACCATCTTGCTTCCTCCAGCTCCATTCTTGCCACCTTTCAGTCCTGGGTACCAATCAGGGTACCCTATGATTTTGAAACATTGATCTATGGTGTGCCCCCTTCCTTTGCAGTGCTCACACTTCCTCTCAAGCTTATCTTTCTTCCAGTCCTTCTTTCCAGGCACAAAAACTCCTCTCTGCTGTCCAGATGGACCATTCTTTGCCCCTTTCTGAGCAACCATAGCACTTGCTTCTTGTGCACCTTCCTGCATCCCAGCAATCTCCTTTTGCTTTTCTATCTGAGATGCTATAGCATAAGCCCTATTCAGAGGTGGGAGGGGGTCCATAGCAAGGATATTTGCAATGGTATTATCAAAACCATTGTTCAAACCAAGCAAAAACTTCATCAGTTTTTCTTCTCCTTCAAAATCAGATAGTCTCTTCAAGAAACTACAAGTACACTTGCTCAAAATTCCACAGCTACAAACTGGAAATTTCCTGATACTCTGGATTTCATCCCAAAGTCTTTTCATTTTACTGAAATAGGACATGAGGGACATGTTCTCTTGCCTAAGGTTATAAATTTCTTTCTTTAACTGAGAAATTAGAGCTCTTTCTTCTTTCCCCTAGCTACAATACAAGAAGAAAACTTCATCCAGCGGGGAAGAGCCATAGCGGGAGAAACCTCCCTTGCTGCTGCCAAGTTGATTGATGTAGTTGCTTATCCTTCAATCCCATCTGTCTATTAGTGAAGGCTCCATCCCATCTTTCGATGCTCGTGGAAATAAAGTAAAGGCATTGAGCCAATCTGTCTTTGCACTTTCCTCGTTTAATGAAAGATCGAACTTTCCACTTTTCAGCGAGAGGGAATAGAGCCTTTACAGGCCTCAGAAAGCAAAGCATGAGCTCATGCAAAACTCCTGAAGGTGATGACACTGGTAATCAGTAAACAGATTAGTACTAGGAGATTAGCACTGAACCTGATTCGACCATTTAAGAGGGAAAGGTGGGTTTGAAGGTTAAGAATCCACATGGAGAAGAGGAGGAAGCGTAAAGGTGCTACGCGGCTGACTGGAGCTCATTTCGAGCCTGCTTACGTACTTTACGGGATCAAGTCATCCGTAGTTCGAAGATTTGACTCAGTCCAGGATAAGGATCCATTGCCAGAAACTATTGCTTCTATGAATATAAAAGAAAAAACAGACTTTTTATCTTCGTTTCCCCATTCGTCGCTTTAGTGCCCTTTCTTTGAAAGCCATAGGTCCTAGTCGTAATTCCCACTCATTTTAGTTAGACCAGCAAAAGGGCCTAATATCAATCGCTTGCACGTCGCTCTCCTATATATATATGTGTCCCTCGCTATAGGGTAGAAGCTTACTATTGGCCAAGGCAGCACAGTTTCGGGTGCATGTCGATGGTAGCATGAGAGCCCATGGTACAGTGAGTAGGCAAGTTGGCACGTCTTACTGACCTATAAGCCGAGTATCTTGCTCTTGCTCGGTTCAAGTCAGGTTCTATTCCCTCATCGGAATATCTTCTTTTTACGTTACGCAATTTTCGTAGTGGTTGAGCAGAGTTTTTCAGCCCAAAGGTTAAGCGTCTGCTGACCGCCATGTCGTGCCCTTCATGGAGGGCATAGTCCTTTCATACGTCTTTAATGGCCGTAGAGCTCGCAATCTGGTACCTCTTTCCTAGACTGACCAGTGAAAATAAATGAGGGGCTAGTTCGTTCTGATCGCTATGTGGGTCACCCCGTCGGCTCCTGCGGATGGTGAACCGGATCGAAGAATGACCGTAGATAAAAGCACTTTCGCTTCAAAATAGAAAGAGCACAGCACCCTAACTTCAACATAACTCTTGGGGTAGGCTTCCCGGATCCCCTTTCTTCGGTGCTGACAAAGAACTAGACGGTCAAGAAATCCCCTCACTCAATCAATATCCATCAGCTGAGGACTTATGAGGAAGTTAAGAGCGACAATGCCGATCTGCAAGCCCTTCTGAATGATGCAGCTGTTCAGCTTTACCAATCTGAAGCTAGGCCCCAGGCAACGTTAGAGAAGAAAGTTCGCTCTCAACAAGAGTATAAAAAAGCTCTGACAGACGAATATGGGAGGGTGGAAGATTAATGTCGGAGGTTGAGAGACAATATCAGAGACTTGCAGTTGGCCTAGGAGAGGCATAAGGAACTTCGGAAACAAGTGAAAAGGGCGGAAGTCCTTGTATGGTTTGAAACAATCTCCTCGGCAGTTGAGAAATATTTTGTATTGAAACCCTGGGACTCTGTCCGCTTCCGTCGAATGGCTGCTAACCATTATTCTGGGTGGATCTTGCAACGCCCAGTCTTTAGAGCCCTGGTGATAGATATATATTTTTTTTTCCCCAGGTATGTAGTCGCTTAAGCGAAGCTTATGGATAGAATAAAGCTATAAGCAAACCATTGAGAACCCTATAGCCGCTGCTTCCATAAAAGCTCATCTGATGACTTCCCTTTTCGTTTGATTCCACACTGGATTCACTATCTTCTGAATCGGACAGAAGACACTCTAACGAGAAGGAAAGGAGGCATTCTGGCATCTGCTTTCAATGCTTGCTATTAAAGAGCTCTTGTCTCTTTCCTCTCGCCCTTACTTATAACGTATTTGCTTTATCGTAATACGATACGTTGTAAAGAGTCGATTCAACAAGAGGAATCATAGCTTCTCCCTCTGGTAACTTCGCTACTTTGATAAGAGCGAGAGCAGAATCCGAATCAGACTTGTTGATAGATGTAACTAACTTGCTTTCCTTCCTTAGCTAGCACTAAGATCTTCAAACCTAATATTAAGAATTACCTATTTGCTATAGCTGAAGGGGTTTCTTTTTATTCAAGAATCTTAGCCTTCGGAAAAGGGTCTAGTTAACCTGTTCCCTTCCGATAAAGAGGAGAGGATAGGAAGACAAGAGTTTGATACTTGCCACCGTTTAGCTGCATGAATCTGCATCATACTTCCTTTATGGTTAATTGCATATGTTTCCAACGATATCTAAATTGGTGTAATATTCGAAAATGCAGTTAAATAATGAATGCGTGAGTTGTAAGCGTAGTGGTGTATAAAATGCACCCAAGCAACAAAATGTGTTTTAAGGTTTTTCTTTCTTTTATAGGTTTAGGTGAATGTTGAATGTGTCTTTGTGATATGGGGGGTTAGTGCTTTTATGTATGTATGGGGTAGTCTTTCCTTGGTTCAGTGTCAGTGTCAGTCTTTCCTTAGCTGCAGAGGAAGACAATGGGGACGAAGTGACTCGACTGCTGTGGGATTTACTTTTCTATTTTAACAACTGTCAACTGTCAACAATGTCAGAAAGTTGATGCATTAAAGTGGTATTTCTTGTGGTGGGTTTGATTTGATGGTGTAAGGCATTTTCTATAGCTGTAAAAACTGACAAACTTGAATAAATATTTTAAATATTCGGTATTATTACCTTGTCTTCAATTCCGCAAACTTCCATTCTGTGTCCAAGCGTTTACCGGCTTCGCGGGACCGCCATAAGGCCTGGTCCACTCTTGGCTAAGCACTTTGGGCGCCTGGTATAATTGGAAGATTGCGGAAAGCGAAGGACTGAAAGGAAAGGAAACGAACAAGACAATCGTTTCTTCTATTATGATATTAATATGAAAATAAGAAAGACTGACACCAACCATTGACTCGGATTCTTCCCCAGGACCGGTAGAATAATCGTTCCCAGTGTTATGTACTATATAAGGTATAGTCCACCATCGAATCAGCTTACGTTCAATATTTGATATGAATCCGCTACCGGAACAAGATATGCTTTTCCCCTAGTCGTGGACTACTTGTTAAATTTCCTCCCCATTGCTGGATTAGTATCGTTAGTAATGCGAATGGTATTCCTTGGTGGACCAGAAGCCTACGATAGATTGTTCGCTGTAGCGGTGGGAGAGCACTCCATGGCAGACTTTAGGTTCGGTCCCATGTCTATTGAACTACAGCTTCAAAACTCTTAGAACTCGAAAGCACCTTATCTAGATCTAGACTCTAGGCTACGATCTTTCATCTCTTTCTAGTCTTTCTTGTCTGGGCGTATTAGCGATGAATTTTTTATTATATTATTTTCTGTACTTTTAAGTAAGGCAATAAGTCCGAGTTTTACTCGTCCAAGCAAACAAAAGAAGGAACTCTTCTTGTTCAATCAAAGACTAGGGCTAATCCAGTTAATTTAATAAAAGAAAAGACCAGCACTGCTTCTTCAAGTAGTAATTCTTTACCTGCCTTTCAAGAACTCGAGTTGTGTCTGGAACATAGCGACCATCGGAGGAAAGTAAGGAGCTATAAAGGCATTCATTAACGAGTTCTTGTTCCTTTCGTAAACGTAAAGATATTTCTAATCGAAAAAGCTTTGCTTTTACTAGATAATATACCTAGTGAAAATAAACCAAGAGATTTCACTAAATTAGTAAAACGGAACTCTAATTGATTAGATAAATAGAATTCCATATTATGATTATGAGGAATTCGATAATAAAACTTCATTAAAAAGTTATCATCATCCGATTTAGACAATAATGATGATTTAATTCCTAATCCCATAGCATTAAAAAATTCACGAGGTATACCGTGTATTTTTCTAAAAGTCTTTATTAGAGTGGTTAATCTGTTCTTATTTTTACGTTCATCATGAGTAATCTCATTATCTAACGTAAAGATAGTACTCGTCTTAAAACTTAACTCCGAATCAGGGTTTAACCCGGGTTATGACTATACATAGGTAAGAAAGGAGAACAAATAGAGTATGCCCGTGAGACTGAAGGTAGAGGATCCATAAGGAGAATTTGACTGCGGGCAGCACTGTAAGATTCATTCAGTCCTATCAAGAATTGCATGAGTCGATCATAATCATAGCAGGAATTTAGGCGAAAATCCTGAAGAAGGCGAGAGCTAGCTTAGGGGCCCCTTCCTAAAGCCATGAGAGTTGGTCAGAAAAACGTTTTCATAGACTATATTGAGGAGTAAGGAAAGGGCTTCTATGACAATGAGGTCCTTCTTTCTTGCATGGGCTTGCTTTGATTATAATTAGAGGTAGGCTTGTTGTGTTTTTGCCCTTCTGTGGTCTTTCATCGAAACAGGCCCAGCCCAAGTCTTCATTTGTAGGACTTTCTTTGATGGTCCATGTATGTAGGCTTGGGTCTTTCATTTGGGCCCTCTTGGGGGACCTTGTGGGCCAATGCGTATGGCTTTCTTAACGTGGCTCATTTGACGACTCAGTACATGGATGTCACGAGTCTATTGGCATAGAATATGGAATCCACGGTTGTACAAAGTTTGTTTGTTCATACAGGCAGTGTGATTGGGGGATCTTTTGTTTGGTAGCTAGAACCAGCCAGTTTTTCATTTAACAGGCATGATTCAACTGCACTGCCGAAAAGTTGTTATAAGAACTACTAAGAATGAGAATTGTGCCAGCCATACAATTCGTACTGCATGGCGATCTTACTCTATAAATGGAGGCTCGATAAGTGTCTTCACTTCATCACAAAAAAAAAGAAAAGAAATTGAGTAATAGCACGTATGGCTATGGATGCTGCTGCAAACAGGCTTGTTGGAATTGCTGCCGAAATGGGGCAACTGAAAAATGAAATTCAAGAGCACCGTAGAGTACTAAACTTCCTTTTGAGAAGTGTTAGAACAATGGATCCTGCAAGGAAAGAAGCGCGCATTCGCGCTACCAGAGAGCGCATAGAGGGTTTGGAGGAGAGGCAGCAAGCGCTGCGGGCGGAGCAGGAAGCCCTAATTGTTCATGAAGCACTCGGTCGCCTGGGAGACTAGAATAGAAGAGTCCGTCGACTCTTTCTAGAAGATTTAAATAAGTGTCTGTAGACGCAAAGTAGTGTCTTGTAATGTATGGTCTTCTTTTTCTTTCTTGGGTGGAGATCTACTCCTATGCTAAGTGTCTTTCTTTGGTTTTCTTTGTTATCTTTGCATGTATGATGGTATAAAACCCCTAGTGTAAAATGTTTACTACTTAATGCTATGCTAATAGAAAAATTAAGAAAGACTTTTTCCCAGAAAAACTACAAGTTTCGAAAAAGGTGGGTTAACTAAAGAAAGATGGAACCATATGCATTCTTAAAAGAAAGCGCTTTGCCTGACCTATGATGAAAGGAATAATAGACTTACATCACGCGAAAAGGAAAGTCGCCCGGAGATATTGGTTCAAATCCAATTCGTGAGACCAGAAGAAAGGTCAGTGATAGTCTTCCCCCGACCGTATTCTGACTGTGTAGTACTATTATTCCTCAGCGCATCCGTTTTCTTGGTCCAACAAACAACATAAAAGAAAATCCAATATCACCATTAGATTTTGATTCAGAACAGAAACTGGCATAAAAGCTGGGTTTATTAAGATGAAAGGTATGGGAACACATAAGCAAGAAGGGAAAGCGATTAAGGCAAGGGGCCCAAATTCCGTGGTTCGGGGAAGTGACCCTAGTAGTGTGTAGGTAAGGGAATAAAAAAGCTTACCTGGAAAAAAGGGAAGGGTGTACAAAGCCATAGTTCGGGGTTCTCGCCATCGACTCGGTTGCTTTCCTCGGTGGCATTGATTCCGCCCTTTAGGTTATATGCCTGCGATTGGACAGCACGCGGCGAAGTGAAAACCTTCGGCCTTTGGACCAAAGCAGCTACTCTTATCCCGGGTCCGACTAGCTAGCCTCCCTTCTCAATACCGGGGCAGGGGCTCCTTCTTTAGCTATTAGCGCCCGTGGAGATTGTTTGGTTTGGCCTTTACCGGGGCCTCCACTACACTATACTATATAGATAGGCTAAAGCCCCTCTTTCACAGTCGTTTCACCCCGGATAAACCGAAACATAGCCCTTCTCATTTACATGAAAAGCTGTTTCACCCAATTCGCACACGGCAACTCTCGCTTTCCTCGAAGTAAATTCACCGATGCAAGCAACCTCATCAACGGGATCGCCCGACAACGAACTCTTTGTTCGGTCAGCGAGTGAGAGGAGGAGGGGGACCCTTACGAGGGGAAGAAGGGACATGGTTCTTATTACCCACCGCACCGATAATACGGGAGAAGGGAAATCAAGCAAGACCAGTGAATCCTAAGTCTTTCAACTCAGCAAGTCAACTTCCTAAGACTGGACGTGAGCTGCTTTAGCTGCCCTTTTTGCATCAAGCAAGGAAAGTCATAAGAGAAGAAAGGGTCACAGAAGGTTGAGAAGCAGTACGCCCGGTTGGTTCGGTTATCCTTCCATTTCCTTACTTGTAAAAGTAAGCAAGTCAACTACCTTTGAAATCTCAAGGTTATCTTAATTCTAACCTAAACCTAATAAAAAAGAATCCATAACCATAACATAAAAAGAAAGAAGAAAGAAGTTGGAGGTAGTTTACTTACTTAATCTTTAGAGTGAGGGAATAAAATAGAAAAAGAAGAAAAAACATAAAAAAAAGAAAAAACATAATAAAAAAGAATTAAAAAGCATTTAGAAGGAGTAGAATGATCTACTCTCTTATGTTAGAAGGTGCAAAATCAAGAATTTCGGGGGCTTTGCGTAGACGACCGAGTTTTCAAACAGAACGATTGGTTGAAAGAAGTACCTTCGATAAAAATTTGGATTGGGGAAGAAAAGGGGGAAAAATCGAAGTCGAAGCATATGTGCCACGAAAAGGAAATCCGATTTCGGTAAGACTTGATCTGAACCGTAGTTCAGATTCAAGTTGGTTTAGTCATTTTTATTATGTTAAATTAGTACAGCAAGATATAACTTTGGGATCTTATTTCTTTCTTTCAGACTGTAAAAGAGGGTTTACAAGATTCTTTGACAGTCTGGGTTTTGGAACTGAATTAACAAAGACAATTCAATGGATTTCCGAATTGGTGATAATGTGCCTTTTAAAGTGGGCGCTTGGAGTGCTCGTGATGAACGAGCTCTCGGAAGCGGTAAGGCCGTATTTAAATACATGTCCTGAAATGCCGGGAGGGTCCAGTACATCACCTGGCCCTCTTGGGCATGAGGGGCCGGCTACCATTTATACTCTTAATGAAGAAAAGGAATATGCTCCTAATGAGGAGAACCATAGACAGGAGCTCGTGGCCGAACCCTTAATGGAGGATTCGGTGCGCCGAGAAGAGCTTAAAAGGTTCTCGGACGCGCTGATCAGGGATGGAGGCGAGTGCGAGTCGCCTAAGGCGGCGGCACAGAGATTCGAATTCCAAGTTGCCCTGGATAAAAGGCTGGAATCCGCGCTGCGGGAAGACGGCTTCACCGAAACTTCCATCATGGAAACTCGGTGGAAGTGGAGAAGAGCCGCTCTCACGTTACCGGCGCAGGATAAATTGGTGAAAGCATATACTTTGAAACAGTATTTAAAAACTAAGGATATCAGGAAGAGCTCGGTCTATCTGAAAATTATGAAAGCCAGCTCCTATTTAAATCCTCATGGAGAAATACACCTAAAAAAGTGGTCCAATTAGGACTGCAATATGGTTTTTAATTTCTTCATCATATCGCGCTTCTTTTTTACTACTTTTTTTGCTGCTTAGGTATTGGTAATGTTTTTAGTTCTTCATCATATCGCGCTTCTTTTTTACTACTTTTTTGGCCGGTATTTGTAATGTTTTTAGTTCCTCGATCCATTCTTGTCTGCAGGATATGTTACATTCCACAAGTTGAGTAGTGCTGAGCCAGGAGATCGGAGGATGGAGGTGGGGAAGGGTGGGGGACATCAAATGGATTCTAGTTTGAATAAAACCAAAAGAGGTTCCATTCCTCTTTGATGTTGCTGGTACGCTGTTAGGAAGAGGGGTCTGCCAGAGCTATTGCAGTATGGGCAGCAGTGGAGTTGTCAAGAACAGGAAGAGGCAAATCTCCATCTTCGCTGCGAGAGTATGTCTGAGGAATAGGGGGTCGAACAAGCTCAGAGGGAGGTGTGCCACAAAACAAGAAAAAGGATTTTCATGAAAAGCAACCATTTAGAAAAAGGACTGAGCAGGCTCGGAAATGGGCTGAAAGGAGGTTCTCATCTGCTGCTTCCAATACAGGTGGAAAGGTGGTGGAGAAGAACCCAGGGAAAGCCTAGATTGATGCTATATCTTGATATGTCTCAGAATCTAGTGAATCACAGAGATTGAATTTCTTCACATACCTAGATATCGCAAGAAGCTAGCGGATGTACTTTCAAACTTAGCGTCCATTTTGAAAGTGCCTGCGCTCCAATAGTTTCGCTATAGCGACTACGTACCTCTGTCATAATTGAGAAAAAAAAAGAAACCGGCTCATTGCCTAATCTATTATTAAGCGAGAATTCCGGATGGAATTCGTCTTTACCCCTGGATTCAAGAAAGGGAAGTTTTGAGGATTGATGAACCCCCATGGGATAGAGGGGCCTTAATATGATGATTTGACAGAAGAAATGGAGAGACTGGAAAAAGGTAAGAAGCCTGATTGATGATAGTCTTGTAGCACCCGAATAAAGACGACCTATACGATGGGAAAGCATGGTTTTTTTACATCTATAATTTCATTGAAAAGAAAAGCTTCCCCCCACTAACGAGAGAAAGAGTACGTAAGGCGCCAGGCTACTCGCT
This sequence comes from Amaranthus tricolor, assembly GCF_026212465.1. Classification (NCBI taxonomy): domain Eukaryota; kingdom Viridiplantae; phylum Streptophyta; class Magnoliopsida; order Caryophyllales; family Amaranthaceae; genus Amaranthus; species Amaranthus tricolor. The sequence goes on from NC_080057.1 coordinate 18,130,503, forward strand.
ACTTCATGAGAGGAGGAGAACTCTTTAAAAAGACTGTCCGTGGACAAGCAATGAAATCTATTGACAAAGCCGAAGTAGAAGTTATTCTTTTTAGAATTTCATGATGGAGTATGCGGGGATCATGTTAATAGCAAATGCTTAGCAATAAGATTAAGAAAGAAGGTCCTGGCCGACCATGGAAGAAGATTGCTAGAATCATGTGAAGAAGTCTGTAAAATATCTTCTTCATGCACCCTTCTTTGCATCCGCTTTCAGCTCATTGGCCCTTTTCAATGTGCGCTGGTGATCTAATAAGATTATTATATTTGCAAGAGGAGAAATATAGGATAGAACATCATCTTTCGTCTCCTTACTACCCTAAGCTAATGGTAAAGCGGAGGCCACCAATAAAACCTTTTTAGGCATTTCAAAGAAAACTCTTGAAGCAAGGAAAAGAATTAGACTTCCCCGAAGCGAGGTATGAAGCAGCATTAGCTGCGGAATCCAATCCACATCTGAATCCCCCGGGGAGAGGAATCCGCATTAGCAACTTCAACTAGAGAATCCGAATCTCCGTTCGCCGAATCTGAATCAGCAGTCCCATCCGACGAAGAGAATACACGCAGTCCATACTAATACCCTTTTACCCTTTTTCGCAGCAAAGTCATAGTACAGTCTATGCAAGTAAGACGTGACTTCTCTGATAAAATAGATAAATGAAATAAGGAGATATCCATATCAGATTCACTTTGAAAAGTTAGTGATCAACCGTGAGGAGTGGACGAAGACGAAGAACTTCTATTCTCTTTCCCATTAAAAAAGACTTTTCGATCCTAATCAAAGGGATTCTCGGACAGTCGACCTTGCGCCCCAGACCAAACCCTTGACCTCAAAGCGTCCGGAGCCTGCTTGTCTCTACAAGTGGTGGACATGCAACTCCGGGAAGAAATTGAGACTTTGACTTTGGACAATAGCGAGTGGGAGCCCCTAGGCAGCTTAACTAGAATGCCCCTGGTAAAGTAAAGCTGGTATGTGTATCAGTCCAACCATACCCGAGTATCCTTTCTAGGAGGATAAGTAATCCGCCTTTTCATCCTTCCTCATTTTCATTCTACGATGGAAGGACGGGATGATCCAAGGATAACCCGACCTATTGAGGGAGACGGGGACTGGGAGTAGAGAGTGCGGGGTTTTGTCACCACCATATGCTCTCTGCAGGCTACTCGAACACTGATAAAGCGCAGTGAAGAACAGACCCGACTTCCTCACCAATCGTACCGTTGTTCTGGCGAACAGGTACGCTCCTAAACACAGCTTTCCTTCTTCTTTCGGAAGGCCTTGGTCGATAGAATGACCTATCTCTTTCTGATTCCACCCTTCGTGGCACTCAGAGATGAATCTGCCTTTTGCTTTTGAGATAGCCGTTCAAGAATAAAGACAGCGGGAGATTGGGGCATAGACCGGAAGGAAAGATCTTTCTTTCCCTGGCTTATCCTATTCATTCAACTTATTATCTGGTTATCTGGCGGATTCGGGCTTAGAGGAACTTCTCTAACACGAAAAGACCACATAAGGGATGGGGCTCGATGTCTACTCGGCATTCATATCTTTCTACAAACTTTCCATGAGGTCTATTTGCCACATTCATTATTGATGAACCTTTTCATAAGGGGTTCCCTCATTCACTGATTGGCGATAAGAGCTCGAAGCCTGAAAACGAAGCAAACAAAGGAAAATCGGCTGTTCTTGACTGAAGAAGAAAATAAACACAATCTATAGGACTTCCATTCCAGACTGAAACTTTCCTTTGGAAAAGAAAGGCTGTCGTCGGGGCATACTATCTAAGGTACTCCCCCTGTTCAGTCCGCTTACTCAAATAGGGGGGGAATAAATGGTATACGGAAGCTGGCACAACAGCAACAAGAGTTTCGCTTTCAAAGTGGATTCTTTATGCCTTATCGCGCTATCCGACTTGTATGTGAAAAGCATTTCGTACTCGTAATGGATCCCTTTCTAGCGAAAGGTGTGCTCCAATGGCAAAAAGAAAGAAAAGATAGGCTTTAGCCTTGTTCACTCAGAGTTCTTTCTGAAACAGAATAGAATGCCCCTACTAAAGCACCAACTGCGGTTATTCCCCCAAGAGCAGAAATAGCATAGGTTATTTCTTCAACACAGATCACTGACCTACCTGGGTATAAGAAAGAATGGAAAGAAGCAAAAACCACACCAATCACAGCTTCTTCACCAAGACGTGTGAACAGCGCCTCTACGCCTTTCGCGCGGTAAGTCTCAAAAAGAATGAAAGCGCTTCTTCGCTCCAGCAAGAAAACGGATGCGCGAAGCTAACGCGCAACGTGCTCCGCTGCTCGAGCAAAGCGAGAGGGCTAATGGCGCGTTTGCGCTCGGGCCGGTGCTTGTTTGCTCGACCAAAAGGAGAGGGTTGACTCGAGCTGCACTACACCGGTGATACTCATGTTCTCCCGAAGACCCACTCAATGCGGCTATCAGTGACTTTCGCTCTTGGGACAGCCTCTGACTCGTCCCCCCCGAACCCTAACCTCAATCAGTGAAGCTGGGCCCTCTCCTCTCCGTCTAGTAGAGTGGCATTTTGCTCCTGGTCTCTCGTTTGTGGTAACCGCTTTCCCTGATGCTATGGGATCTTTCAAACTCCCTCCCTATGGACCAAGTAAAATGATTGGATAATCGAGAAATATCGTACTTTTTTGGGTAGCCCCTTCCCTCCATCAGGTCCACATATGGCTCATCTCCTTCTTGCCGAGTGGCTATCGTGCCTAACCTTTGAAATGGAGCTGCTCCGCTCCTAAGGCGAAAAAGGGTTGAGTTTCAAGGATATGAGTCAGGTAAGAGAGTTGCTTTTGCCTAAGCTGAGCTATAGCTTTTGCTGGAAACAAAGACAGACTGAGAAGAATCCCTATAGTCGTAGTCATCGGGGGAACTTCCTCTATAAAGGATCATGTTCTCCCTTCTCTGTCCCAAAGTCAAGTTGAAGTAGAGAATCTCAGTTCTGTTCTATTCTAGTGGAATCCTTTAGACTCTCAATTCCTTTCTTTCACCTAATCAAGGATAGAAAGTGGCACCACCCCATTTAATTGGTCTTGTTCCTGCACCAGTAAGTAGCCCCTCCTTCGCCTCTGGGGGAAGCGGTTGAAACCCTCGGGATGTCTTGAAAAAATGAAAAATGTCTATATGGCACCAAGAAAATGAGTTCATTCCTGCGTTTCCCCGCTTCGCTTCCTTGCTTTCACCTCTCTTTTCCCCTCTAACGGAACGGCTAGAATAGAAGGTCAAGCCCAGCTCTATAAATCCTTTGCTTTCCACTTCAAAAGGCCTTCCAAGGCTAGTCATTCATCTGATGACAATACGACTAGTCGCCGACCTTCTTTCCTTCTCATCGAGAGATGCGGCATTACCGCTGTTGTCTCTATGCCTTTTTGCCTATCTTACTCTTTCTCGAGGGACAGATACCGATTATCTTACAATGCTATCATTAACATCTGAAAAGACAGGTCTCGCGAAGCCGGTCACCGTACGCCTACGATCCTATCTGACTATTGAGGAGAGCTCTTTGCTTAACACATGCAAGTCGAACGTTAAGGGACTTTTAAAAAAGGGAAGAGTCAACCGGCATCCTGCAAATCAATCTAAGCCCTTCCGGTTCGAAAGCCAGACCATAAGATCGAGCTAGCAGCTTAAGAAGCAAATCTTTATACAGTTGGTAAAAGTGACAACAGATGCTGCAGCCGCTTCAGAACGCACTGATGCTAAATGACGGACAGAGCTTCTTCGCTACGGAGCACGTTGAAGTAGGTGTCTAGGCGGAGGTGTCGACAATTAGGTTCTCTTTCTTTCTATCGAAAGGAAAGGCGATGCCACAAAGAAACCTAAAATCAGGAGCCCCTCTGGATGAGATGCCCCTAAGGACCTGACTCAGGGCTCTCGCAAGGCGCAGAGGAAAACCAAACCAATTGGAAGAAGTGGTCTGGCACGACTTGAAGAATCACTTATAGAAAGGATTCAACTTCGTTCTCCTCAAATATGAATAAGGAAGGAAGCAACTAAAGACAAAGCTGGAGAATCCGGCTATAAGGTGCATCTTTTTCGGCTATGATCAGCAGAAGAAAGGGTGGGGGTGCATTGATCCGACTACAAGTCTCTTTATTTCCACATTTCGTTTTCGATGAGGCATCATCATATATTTTAAAAAACGAAAATGTAATACTGCCGGATTCCGGGATGCTAGACTAAAGTATGCGGGCACAAGCACCTGAGCAACAGGAGCCTTCTATTGCTGGACCTGAGTCTACACGAAGCCCTCAAAGTCCGTGGAAGAAAGGTGTCAGAGAAAGCCCAAGGCCCACGACCCAGAGAGTGCCTTCGTCAACAAAGAGTGATAAAAGCAGCTCTATCAATCAGAGAGCAACAAAGAGGTATCCCTATACGGCTGCTTGCTTATTGGCTATTGTCACAATTGAATCAGAATTACTGTATCGTATCAATGAAAATATCGTATTGTAGTCACAGACAACATAGTAGCTGTGACGTGCGAAAAAAATCCCATTTCTTTGTAAAAGCCAACAAACTTCCGTATTTCGATCCGACAATCCTTTTTCAACCTAAAGGTTTATTTAGGACGGTCAAAATGTAGTCGTTTCTGCAAGATCTTCTGTCTATGGCACGCTAGGAGTCTGCTGTCAATCTTGCTTTCTTGCCGGACTTTCCTTCTTTTTTTTTATATTAGGACTTCTTTATTCTACTGAATAGAGAGAGAAGTCTTGAGCGGTCAGACCAATTACGATAGATTCGCAAAACATTCAAGATGAGAGATGAGCTGCTAAAAGAAAGAAGGAAGGGCTACTAGAAGCCTAGAAGGAAAAGAAGTCTGGGCTGGCCAAACCAACCTTTCGATGCTCTCCCATCTCACGATTTTCAATGTGACGGTATTCCACCACTTCGTTAGACGCTCGACCAAAACCATTTTCTATCTGGAGATCACACGGCTATGAGACCGATCAAACGTAAGAATTTGTGCTCATCCTTGGCCCTGAGGGCTGGGCAGCGAATGGAACAAATGGGGATATGCCGCTATCCAGCCTATCTTGATGAACCAGAAGTGAGAAGGGCTGGGTGAATTCAGGAGTTCTGCGCCAGCAATTGGATCTATTGCACCCGGTAGGCCGTTAATCGCAAACAAAGAAGAAATGGGAGACCATCTGGATCTCGAACACGAAATAAGCTCTCTCGCGGTTCCTACTGCTTATGGGACTGTGATCAAATATGCTCGGAAAACAGGTAGATGAAATGGTAGTGTATATGGAAGCGAACGAAGGGAAGCTAAGACGGTTCGAAGGGATTCCGGACGAGAAGGTGATGGCTTTCGATCTGCGGGATTTGCTACCGTCAGATATTGCACTAGAAAGGGGGCAGAGGTGGCTGCTAGGGAGGCAGTAGTAGCGCATGCAGTTGACTTGGGACCCGTTTCAGCATCCTCATCTGCTTCCTAGCCGGAAAAGAAAGACTTTTGAAAGCTAGGAAGAAAAATAGAAGACCGTCCGAGAAGAAAAGAAAGAGCAAGAAGGATTGAAATCATGAACTCCTTTCCCTTTACTAAGAAAGCTTGACTGAACTAACGCTATATATACTATATATATTGCACCAGAAAGAGCTCTTTTTTCAAACCCTTATCATATGCGAGGAAACTCTAAAATGCTAAAGTACCAACTGATCGACATTGGCATGGGGAAGCAATCGTTATTACGCATGTGAAAAGACAATGAAAACCCATTGCTTTGACTTTGAGCTGCCACTGCTTTTCATCGCATCGGGGGATGTAATAGCAAAGTCCTGCCACCGTGCTTACTTTGGTGACAACTTCTTTTGGGTCTGGATCACCATCAACCCTTACGATGACACTCCTTTGACCGGGAACTTCTTTGTTTGCGGCTTTGTTCAAGGTAGCTTTTGCAAGTTCAGTCTCCTCTTGCATTCCTTTCGCAAATTTTGATGCTCCCCCCGTATATCCGCTGGCAATGGCATTTGGGGTTAAGGGCCGCCTTCTTATTAGTAGCTCTATAACATATTGCTTCTTCCAAAGCGCGCCCCGTTCGTTCTGAATTAAAGAATGAAAAAAATTGTATCTAAGGTCTAAAGGATACGCTACATAACAAATATATTGATTTTCTTCTCCAGCAACGGGCTCGATGTTGTAGCATCGTCCTTTGTAACGATCAAGACTGGTAAGTCCGTCGGTCCATACACTTGTCCATGTACCAGTAGAAGATTCGGCAGCTACTGCAGCCCCCGCTTCTTCAGGTGGAACTCCAGGTTGAGGAGTTACTCGGAATGCTGCCAATATATCAGTATCTAGGGTTTCATACTCAGGAGTATAATAAGTCAATCGGTAATCTTTAACACCAGCTTTAAATCCAACACTTGCTTTAGTCTCTGTTTGTGGTGACATAAGTCCCTCCCTACAAATTTTATTTTTAATTTTTTACAACAAAGCAACAAGGTCTACTCGACATAAATTCGGCCTTAAGAAAACCTTTTACAGGAATCTTTCATAAAATTCTCAATTAATATTATCAACTAATCAAAATGGTTCGTTAATAGACCATGTATTTGATTCGCCAAATACATCATTATTGTATACTCTTTCATATATATGGCGCAACCCAACCGTAACAGTTGTTCTTTAGGTTTCTAATTTATTAACCCCGTTTGTCCCCATTTGAATGGAACGAATTAAATAATTCGAAATTTACCCTTGACAGGGGTATATGTTGTATATGTATATCCTAGATGTGCAAATATGCGGAATTCCATCATGAAAAGGCTAGACATAAATCTATATACTAAATACGAACTAGGTCCCAGTTCGATAGAAATAATGAATCATAAAAAAAATAGAGTTTAGAGTTCGGGTTCGATTTCCGTAGATAATATAGAAAGGATTGTCTAGAATGATAGGCAAATAAAAGACTTTATCAGGATTTTTGGTCATCCATTTGTTTGATATTTTGAAAATAGGTGGATTGAAATTGAATAGAAATAGAACAATTCAAATTCTAATAATTAAAAAAAGTAAACAATTGAATTTGATTCGTTTGGATGGTACCAACAAAATGGATTGCTAACTCCTATTTCTTATTTAATTAATCGATCAACTGAGGTACAACAGTTATTAGGAAATAATCGAGTTAGGGCTGTAGCTATGAGTGCTACAGATGGCCTAACGCGAGGAATGGAAGTTATTGACACAGGAGCTCCTTTAAGCGTTCCAGTCGGCGGCACAACATCTCCTATTCATAGATCTGCGCCCGCCTTTACACAGTTAGATACAAAATTGTCTATTTTTTAAACCGGAATTAAAGTGGTAGATCTTTTAGCTCCTTATCGCCGTGGAGGAAAAATCGGACTGTTTGGGGGAGCAGGAGTGGGTAAAACAGTACTCATTATGGAATTGATCAACAACATTGCAAAAGCTCATGGGGGCGTATCCGTATTTGGCGGAGTAGGTGAACGTACTCGTGAAGGAAATGATCTTTACATGGAAATGAAAGAATCCGGAGTTATCAATGAACAAAATATTGCAGAGTAAAAAGTGGCTTTAGTCTATGGTCAAATGAATGAACCGCCGGGGGCACGTATGAGAGTTGGGTTAACTGCCCGCGGAATATTTCCGAGATGTTAATGAGCAAGACGTACTTCTATTTATCGACAATATCTTCCGTTTCGTCCAAGCAGGGTCTGAAGTATCTGCCTTATTGGGTAGAATGCCTTCCGCTGTGGGCTATCAACCTACTCTTAGTACCGAAATGGGCTCGTTACAGGAAAGAATTACTTCTACAAAAGAAGGGTCCATAACTTCGATTCAAGCAGTTTATGTACCTGCAGACGATTTGACCGACCCCGCTCCTGCCACGACATTTGCACATTTAGATGCTACTACCGTACTATCAAGAGGATTGGCGGCCAAAGGGATCTATCCAGCGGTGGATCCGTTAGATTCAACGTCAACTATGCTCCAACCTAGGATCGTTGGCGAGGAACATTATGAAACTGCGCAAAGAGTTAAGCAAACCTTACAACGTTACAAAGAACTTCAAGATATTATCGCTATCCTTGGATTGGACGAATTATCTGAAGAAGATCGTTTAACTGTAGCAAGAGCACGAAAAATTGAGCGTTTCTTATCACAACCCTTTTTCGTAGCAGAAGTATTTACAGGCTCTCCAGGAAAATATGTTGGCCTAGCAGAAACAATTAGAGGATTTCAATTAATTCTTTCCGGAGAATTAGATGGTCTTCCCGAACAAGCCTTTTATTTGGTAGGTAACATCGATGAAGCTACCGCGAAAGCTATAAACTTAGAAATGGAGAGCAAATTAAAGAAATGACCTTAAATCTTTGTGTACTGACTCCTAATCGAAGTGTTTGGAATTCACAAGTAAAAGCAATCATTTTATCTACTAATAGTGGCCAAATCGGCGTATTAAAAGACCATGCCGCTACTGCGACAGCCGTAGATATAGGTGTTTTAAGAATGTTAGGCCTTGACGACCAATGGTCAACAATGGCTCTGATGGGCGGTTTTGCTAGAATAAGCAATAATCAGATTACTATTTTAGTAAATGATGCTGAGAAGGGTAGTGACATTGATCCACAAGAAGCTCAGGAAACTCTTGAAATAGCAGAAGCTAACTTGAAGAAGGCGGAAGGAAAGAGACAATTAATTGAAGCAAATCTAGCTCTCAGACGAGCTAGGACACGAGTAGAGGCTCGCAATACAATTTCGTAAGCTGTTGGTGCGTCCGAATAATCAAAAGAAGTTCCCTTGTCGGTAGAATCTATATATAGAATGCAACGAAAAAAAAAAAATAAGATTGAAACAGTTATGAATTCCATTGAGTTTCCACTACTTGATCGAATAGCCCAAAATTCAGTTATTTCAACTACATCAAATGATCTTTCAAATTGGTCAAGGCTCTCGAGTTTATGGCCGCTTCTCTACGGTACCAGTTGTTGCTTCATTGAATTTGCTTCATTAATAGGCTCGCGATTCGACTTTGATCGTTATGGACTGGTACCCAGATCGAGCCCTAGACAAGCGGACCTAATTTTAACAGCAGGTACCGTAACAATGAAAATGGCACCTTCTTTAGTGAGATTATATGAGCAAATGCCTGAACCAAAATATGTTATTGCTATGGGAGCATGTACAATTACAGGAGGGATGTTCAGTACCGATTCTTATAGTACTGTTCGAGGGGTCGATAAACTAATTCCTGTGGATGTCTATTTGCCGGGCTGCCCCCCTAAACCAGAAGCAGTTATAGATGCTATAACAAAGCTTCGTAAAAAAATATCTCGGGAAATCTATGAAGATAGAATTAAGTCTCAACAGAAGAATCGATGTTTTACTATCAATCACAAGTTTCGTGTTGAGCGTAGCATTCATACCGGAAATTATGATCAAGAATTGCTTTATAAATATAAAATTCGATCTACTTCCGAGATTCCTCATGAAACATTTTTCAAGTACAAAAGCTCATCATCTTCCCATGAATTAGTGAATTAAACAGGATTCTTTTTTTTTGTTTTTGGAATTGTAAGCAGCAAGTCAATTTTGATAAATCTCATCGTATCGTTAAAGTCAATGTAAAATATTTATACAAAAAAGGAAGGAGATATAAACAAGATGCAGGGTCGTTTGTCTGCTTGGCTAGTCAAACACGGGCTAGTTCATAGATCTTTGGGCTTCGATTACCAAGGAATAGAGACTTTACAAATAAAGCCCGAAGATTGGCATTCCATTGCTGTTATTTTATATGTATATGGTTACAATTATTTACGTTCTCAATGTGCTTATGATGTAGCACCAGGCGGGCTGTTAGCTAGTGTGTATCATCTTACGAGAATAGAATACGGTGTGGATCAACCAGAAGAAGTATGCATAAAAGTATTTGCTTCAAGGAGGAATCCTAGAATTCCGTCCGTTTTCTGGGTTTGGAAAAGCGCGGATTTTCAAGAACGGGAATCTTATGATATGTTGGGAATCTCCTATGATAATCATCCACGCTTGAAACGTATTTTAATGCCTGAAAGTTGGATAGGATGGCCCCTACGTAAGGATTATATTGTCCCCAATTTTTATGAAATACAAGATGCTTATTGAATGGTAAGGAATTTATTTTCACTTCTACGACATAAAGACTTTTTATATTATATATGTTCTGCTCTAGATTAAATAGAGTAACTGATGTCCCGCAGGTATTCTATATATGGAATATGGATAGATAAAAAAATAAAAGACAAGTCACGAATTCATTGAGATTTGAAAAAGTTTTCTTTTGGATGAGCTAAGAACCGATAGAATGAACTAAAAAGTTATGTATTATGAACTTTGTACCGCGTATCCATCAATTACTTACTTAGAGGGGTCAGAAAGTCCTATACCTATAAATTCTTATATTATTAGGAAATCAAGAAATATATACCAAAGGGAATCTGATTCTATTTGGAATTTATCTAAGATAATTCTTATTTATCTTCATCCTTTAACTCTTCGAGACTCTATTTTTATTTGAGTGTTTCAACTTTTTTTTAATATTTGGAATATGTATATCAATCCGTATTGGTTAATTTGTAGAATATTATATATATATCCCAATAGGTACGAAACTACGCTATTCAAAGCATCGAGAAGGAATCGCAGTGTGACAAATCCTATGTCTTACTTCTTGAAAAGCGGTTTCTGATGTAACTGCCTATCATGCCAAGCTTTACGCTCTTGCTCTTGCACAGGCGGTTGCCATCTTCCTCGGGGTGGATCAATTTGTGTAAACGATCGCTTTCTATGTCTCCCAATCGATGCGGTACTGCCAATCGTAGACTGGTGACCGGGGAATGAGAGCTTCAGCTCCATACACCATGATGAATGGAGTGTTTCCAGTCGTTATTTTTTAGGTTGTTTGTGTATATGCCCAACTGTAGGTCACCTATGTGACCATTGGTTTCACAGCACTGAGTAAGCATACTAATGAAGACCCATTTTGCATGTCCATGAGCTCTAGGTAATTGAATACGGGCTCGACTCCCTTTACCGGTATTACCCATCCTCACTTTCTACGTTTAGCGTACCAGCTTTCGTGTGAGAAATCGTATACCCTAGAGGCCCTTTACTTGAGAAGCTAGCAAGTCAGTGGCTTGATCCCCATGCTCTTGATCTGAGGTGCTTGAGAAGTCTCACTGGCTTCAAAGCGGACGCTGGGGTAACGGTCCCAGAAGCTTGAGTGCCACCAACAAGCAAGAGATTGTGAAGAAGGAGCCAATGGAGTCCACGTAATTGGCACACATAAAACAGGCCGAATCTTTTCAACTTATGAAGCGACTACGACTTGCTGACTTTCATGGTTTACAGAGGAAAGCATCGCCAAAGCCTCTACTATTTTACGTATTGGTAAGCAAGGGGTCTCACTCTTTCCTTTGCTTTCGTGGTATTATGTATATATAAGAGGCTCTCCCCTTCGGGAACGAGTAGCCCCCACAGAACTAACTCAGAGATAGCAGTCTCGGCTTGAACCCCGAACTACAACCAGTTTGCTTTCCCGGGGGCAGATAGCCATTAACGAAGTCTGGAGCTGCTCATCGACTCTCTGTATAACCTATTACTAATTCCCTTTCCTAAGTCTCTTCTTATTGGGCTGGGCTTTCAGTGGAGATAAGAAGATCCGGCCTTTACTAAGTCCTTTTCAGCCATGAGTCTTGAAGAGGTGAAAACTATCACCAGGTATGCGGACTTTCCTGGAAGGTCTTGGGCACCCCTAAAGCAGTCTCTACATCCCAATGCCCTTACTCAAGGAACAAAGCACACCACCGAAGGCTGGCGAAGAGTAGCAAGAGCGGACTCTATTCCGAGAACTACTACTTCGGTCTTTCCTATATATATTACTTTATTACGTCCATCCCTGGTTGGGTAACAAGAGCTAAGCCTACTTCCCTAGCAACTTTCCTTCCTTATTCTTACTACTGTCTTGCTCGGACTGTTGACAAAGTAGAGTATTTTGAATATGAAAATGCGGAATTCTGTTCTTTGCTGAAGCCCCGGTAAGAGAACTTCGACTACTAAGGCTCTAGAACTAGTTTGTTGGCCGGTGTACACCGTTTTTTAATGCTTTTCAAGCTCGGACTGCGTACACTTTCCGTCCTCCTCTATTCCTTCGTCATGCGTCATGGCGAGCTGTCTTTTCTATCATCTCGGAGCAGGTATAATAGTATAAGAATAAGACAATAAGAAGGAAGATCTTTTTCAAGCCTGAATGCTATCTTACTAAAGAGTTTCCCTCTCTTTGCTACCCTCTCGTCACTCGCTCCCTTGTCGACCAAGAAAGGCATGGGAGTCTTTGTGTGGCTCAGGTTAGATTATGCCATGATTATCTCCTAATGGGTCTCATCTTTCTACTAAGCGGACTATTAGTTTCAATAAAAGATTGAAACTAGTCGTTCATCAAAGCTTCCGGGTGAAAGCCAGGTGTAAGTCCTTATATTCGGGGCTTACCTAGGATACAGACAGACCCGCTATTTGCTATGGTGAGCGCAGCGTAGGTTGACAACCTTGTCGCGGATGACAACTGATGATAAGACTTTATGGCTGTCAGCCGCAACTAAATAGAGATAGGGGAGGCTTATTATCTGTGTGACATCGATTCGGTGGTTAGAGAGGTTAGTTCGGGGCCCTGATAATCATCACCTGGCGTCTGACACCAGAGCGATCACGGCATTGACTCGGGTTTAGCCTAGACAACGGTTCGCGGATTTTATTGTCCTTGGTGACGTTTGGCATCGGGACCGTAAGGTCGTTGTTGAATATAGGAAGATCTTAGGCAATCAGGGGGTTTACTCCAATCGGAAGACTTGCTTTTCCATAGGGATTGAATGCCGGGTTCATCACTTCACGGGAGAGAACACGAGGGTGAATGTAATTCAGCTCGACTGAAAGGAGAGGGATTTTCCGACAACAAAAAAGCTTTTCTCCCCAACCCCAGCCAAAGGGCAAAAAGACGGGGTTGAATGCGACTCTACCAATACCAATCTCCTCTGGAGCAAGGAAAAGCAACTCGGTAACGATTAACATATTTTTTTTTAGAGAGGGGAGCCCTTACTTAAGAACAGAGAGTGGCCGAGCAAAAAAGCAAGGGATAAAGGAGAAGTACCCGGCCCGGGTCTATGCCGAAAGAGAAAAGAGTGCTGCATGTATAAGTCCAAAAGAGCTATGATGACTCTCGAAATGGAATTGGAAGAGCAGGGCTGGCACATTACCAGGATATTAAATTTGTGATAACGATGGCGGATAAACCAGATAAGAATCTTACTTGTCCCCAACGCTAAAGTACCGGGCATTTTCGGGGACTAGCCCGCTTCCACTCTTTTCTTTTCGATTATTTGGCCTGATCGAAACAACCTAGGAAAGGTTGGCAGCCTACATAACCAACCTCTCATACCAAGAAAGCCAGGTATCAGATCCCTGTCGAGCCCCCCCTTTTTTTCCCAGTTCCTGTACGTGGAATGATTTCCAGTGAGCCAAGTAGTCTGGGGGAAAGATAAGCCCTACCCACTACCCTTTCCGAATACAACCCCTATGGAAGCGGGGTCATTCAGTAGATGAATTTAAGACCATCTCCTTTATGGTTTCTTTAAAGGAATTCGCAGGTATGGCACTTTTTTCAAGCATAAAGCGAGACTTTACGACCCTTTACAATACATATCATACTCATGATAGAAGACCCTCTCTTTAGTAGAAAATCCATGTGTTGAAAGGGTAAAGAAAAGGAGTTTTTCCCTAATAGAAATTATATCTATCTCTTACTGCTTCTTCCATTCGTTGATAAAATCCTCAGGCTACTCAGCTTTATTAGTCTTCCACTGATTAAGGATTTGTTATTGACGCCTTTCTTACTAAGGTAAATCTCTATTTATATACTCCTTTTGTTTACAACGTTATCAAAGACTTGGGAAGTCCTGAGACCTGCATCAAGCTAGAAAACTTATGCTATCTTCCAAAAAAGAAAACTCTTTTAGAACCTTACCTTGGGAGATTTACATGTATTCCTTAACTTAGATTACTGAGTTAACACCTTAGCTACTTCAAGTATAGGTAGAAGTGCTACTCCCCCTGAAAGATTCTTAATCTTAGAAGAATGCCTCCGATACCGGATCTGCTAAACTAAAGAAAGTAACATCTTAATCTAATAAGGAGGGAATGCCAGCTGCTAGAGATGGAGAAGGGGCTTTGAGGGATTCCTTCTTCACTACTCTTCTGTTCTCTTTCTAGCTGCGGTTGGTGATATAATAGCCACTGCTTTTCTTTTAAGAAGTGCTCCTATGGGCAAAAGATTAGGAGCGGCTACTCACACGGTAAGAGCGCCTTTTGGAATCACTTCCTATTCTAATGATATCTCTGGCATTAAGTCAGCGAAGTTACTCTCTTTCAGGCTAGGCAAAGTCTGTCTTTCCTTTCCTTCTTAAGGAGTTGCTAGCTTAGTTCGTGAGTCTAGTTCTGTTGAGTAACAGCAGGTCAGAAAAGACAATCGAAAGAGACTTGTTTGAGAAGGGGGTGTGTTCTTCTTTTATTCTTTTACTGTTTTAGCGCGTGCTTCGCTAACTGCATTTTACTGGCTGTAAAAAGCCCTATACTTCACTATCAGCTCTTGGCTGCGCTGTGCTTGGATGCACAAGTAAGTCTTCTACACGCCGGCGGTGAGATGAAAACCGCCCCCATTCAGAGGTTCCCGTGCTACCACAATGGTATCGAAGAAGTGACCGGAACACCTGTCCCTGACCAGCTCGTGAGTAGCATCCCGCTGCTGGTCGGCACAGCGTAGCGTCAAAAGCAGGTCTTTTTTATTGGCCCGCTGACCTGACCCTTTCTAGGCCTTCTTCCTACGGAACTGGATTGTCGATATCCACCGAAGAAAAAAGATCTTTTTTCTACAACACTGTCTATGTTTGAGACGCCCTATCGTTGTGTTTTCTGCTGATCTTATTCAGACTCCAAGCGATTCCCTATTCCTTCCATTTGTCGATTTTATTCTTCACAATATATTCATTTTTTTTTAAGAATACGAATTGCGGGCAAAAACTTAATGAAATAGGTCCAAGATCCCCTTGAAATAGTAAGAATCTGGCCCCCTTTTTTAAGGATATTTTTTTTTTAACCTCAAGTACCATTTCAAATTCTTGGGCGTCATTCAGCGTAGACCCCCCTTAACTAATAGATGCTAGTTGAGGGGATTGATTGATCACGAACTAATTCTGGTTGGAGCATTAAGTCAATACAAAGGCATTCTTTCGCTTTCTCCGGCCCTTATATAGTCTTAAACCCTGCCCTACGCAGATCAGAAATATACTAAAAAAAGCTTTCTTTTCCTGGTTGACCTATGTAAGACCCACTCCCTTAGTGCAGAGAGAGACTCTCGCGGAGAGAGGATGCAGAAGGACAATGACACTAGCTAACTAACTGAAGAGTAGTGAAGAAGTAATCCCTCAAAGCGAGAGCACTGACCTCGCACACTGGGTCTAGCGAATGGAACTGGAAAGCCAGCAAAAAGCCTTCTGTCGGTCGCTCAAACCGACTGACGATACGGAGGAGCGTACCGTATTCATTGACGAGAATAGTTTAAGCACAATAGGGTAGAGCGAGAATCGAACTCACTTGTGTGTACCATTTTGGGATAAAGACCGATGCTGTTCCTACCTTTTAGCGTCTCGCATGATCAATCGATTTCAATTTTGATTCAAAAGACTTGAGTGGCATGAAGCTACTAAACGAAAGCTAACTAACGTATCTAATCTAGTTAAGCTATTTCATAACCTTTCATCAGCGATTTCGAACATCTTGTAAATAAGTCTCTTTGGCTTAAAAATAACCAAGGGGGGAGTCGTTCTTGAGGTGGATAATCTAGAGTAAGGGATGAAGAGTTGCTTACTTGGTAGAGTCTGGGTGGTTGACTAGACTGATTCTAAAGAGGAAGGGGTTTACCAAAGAAAAGATAGAGAGAGATCCCAAACGCTTGGCAGTTTCACTTGTTTCAGCTATTCACAAGGATTGCTCAATTAGAGGTAGGCGTGGTAGCATGGTTGTGAAAAAAGGTATGCCTTGTAGAAGTCAGGAAGGTGATAGCGTAAGATAGCGGACTGGCTGACTCTAAACCCGGCTTAGCCGATTGAATCAAATCTTTTTGAAGTCCGATAGAAAAGAACTTCACGAAAGGCTGGCTTCCCTTGCTGAAGGAAGGGCTGTCCGAAGTAAAGGAGTTGAAGCCAAGGAAGCTAGGGTAGGTTCGTATTGACAAAGAGCTGGACTTCTTAACTTTCAATGGTGTTCTGTAGCTGTCTTCTCTCTCTATGGGTAAGTCGCTATTCTTTTATTCGCCGCTGGAAGAGATTCCAACTATGCTTCCCTCTAACGATAGAAGTGGAATCCGAGCTCCTAGACAAAAGCAAAGCTTGAATACAGAAAGATAAGATCAAGACTGAATGCTTTCTATTATAGAAGTTGCGCCTAATGCTTAACTAACTATTAGCTACTATATTAGATAAAGAGTGAATCTGTACATTACTATATGCTAGTAAGCACTTTATTAGGGTTAGGGTATGAAGGGGAAGCACATAACTAATAGGGTTCAGGCTTATACGATGAATCTTATCCCCCGAAGCCCCTATCGCCTGCCTGGAACTCCTTACTTCACTCTTTCACTAGAGGTAGTTTACTTACTCACTCGTTAGAGTGAGGAGGGGAAGGAGACACATTTTCACCATTAACACTACTTACAGGATGAGAAGTAATGATACTAGGAGATCGACTAGTACTAGGAGAAGAGTTGTTATCACCTGAATGACGAGCAGACAGCCACGAAGAGAACAAATTCCGAGCAGTCGTATGTTGTCTCAAAGCCACAATTGAAGCCTCTTCCGATAAGATCTCAAAGGAGGAGCTTCTCTCTCTCTCTCTAGAACCCATTTCCAGAAAACATATTCCACATGACTTTCATGGATATAATTTTGGTTCTGCAAATCTTTGTTCTATGTTGCTGTAATAAATTGAATTGGTGCTTTTGATCTGGTTGTCAGCGGGGTTTTTCCTTTTTGTTCTATTGGTTCTAGGTGTTCTGGACATTATTATAAATTTACCAATGAAGCGTAGGTGGATATTTATGGATGTGATGAGAAGTGTCGTGAAGCTAGTTGTTAGTCTTGCATGGGCCATAGCTCTTCCGCTCTTTTATGTGCAATCCTTCAATGTGGCACCTCAGCAAATTGAGATGTTCTGTCATTTCTAGGGCAATTGAAAGGTGTTCCTGCTCTGTATATCATGGCGGTGGTATTCTATTGCCTTCCAAACATGCTATCTGCAGCACTCTTCCTTTTCCCACTGCTTCGACGTTTTATTGAAAACTCTGATTGGCACATCATAAGGCTCCTAATGTGGTGGTCGCAGGTACTTTAGTTACTTTACCTCTTAGAAATGCTGGAACTGGAACTGCCAATTCCTCCCTTTTTCTTTCTTTTTAAATGCTGAAATGAAGAACTATCTAACTGGGGAGAAGGTTGCTATGGGAAACTCGAAAAAAAGCTTCCTTACTTACCGCCCATGCCTGAGGAGTCACTTTTGTGCTTTGCTTGCCAGTGGGTTTTTTGTATCAGTTCTTTGCTTTCCTTCCCGTGAAGTTCCAAGCCTTCAGTCTGCCAGGCCAAGACCCACGATTAGCAGGATAAGCACCTTTTGGTTCTATACTTCCTTCACTAATGCAGTCTATTGCTCTCCTTGTCGATGACCCGCATAGCTTAGTAGCTAAACGCCAAGCTAAAGGAATAGCTTTGATTGAAAGATATCCCATTTCCCCCTTCGCATTCAATAGGTTCTTTTTTTTTTTTTTAATTGTACACCAACTAATTATGACTTCTCCCACTTACTTTAAAGTGAACAGTCACTGACGGAGGTCAACTCGCAAGAGGTAGGATTCCGATTCCTCGATTGATTAGTTCTCCATTCCAAAGCAAGAGCCGACGTTACAGTGTAGTACCCCACCCGGGATAACCCCCAAGAGGAGACTCTATTCTCGGTATTCAGCCAATCACTTAGACTGGCTTGAGCTAAGTGGTATGGTAAGGCCTTTTTGGCAGTGCCATATGTTGAATATTCTATTGATCCAATCCAGTTTAGGCAAGTCCCCACAGTTGATTCGTGCTAACTCCTAGCAGCGGTTATGTAGGATCTCTGAGACCAAGCCATAATTCAAATGGATAATCACTTGAACCACGGGCTTTAGTATACATAGTGAAGATACGGGCAAAATGCCTCGATGCGCTGCAGTCACTACTTTGACTCCTTTTATACAATTATGAACTTTACGTAACTTTATCAATTCCAACGCAATTTATCCTTTTGGAGTTGACGTAACAAACTACGCGAGCCTCCCAACGAAGCCAACAGAAATCCTATCCAAATAAAAAAAATAAAAGGTAGTTTCATTATGGTAGTATACCAGCCTCCTGTTCTTGAACTTCCAGTTCCAATCGAAGCATATAGATCCGTAAATGGATTTGTATGGATAGCCACTTCAGTCGTGCTCGTTGTTTCTCGAAAGTATCTTTTTTCTGGGAACATGCTTAACCAGAAATTTGGATGTTCGCGATTCTTCATCCACCGATGCAGAAAATGCTCCAGTTTTCCATTATCATATGAGGCCAAAAAGTTTATTGACAAGAGGTCGGCACGAAGTGATTCATTATGCTCAAAGATGAGCCGATCGTTCGTTAAGGACGGTTTATAGATCATCAAATTCCCACAAATGGAATGAAAAGTGGGTCCGTGTAAATGATCGAGACCCCGCAAACAACAATGTTCCTTCCCCATATGGAGTTCGGAGCCCAAGGGCAATCGTTGAGTGAACTGTATCTTCTTTGTGTTAGTTGACCTAAGCCGCACCATTACTGCTGGGGTGGGGCTCGGCCTTCGAACCGTACGTGAGACGAGTTTCTGCCTCATACAGCTCAGGCCGAAGACCGGAGGAAGTTTAGAAGAGATGAGGAGACCCAGCAGCTGCCGGCCTCCGCGGGGATAAGCTTGTGAAGAAGCAAGCTTCTCCCCCCAAAACCCGATTCTATAGCGCTAGCGCTTCGCGTTCTTTCTATCCCATTCCATTCCGGGATAGGCAGCTAATACTAATATAATAAGTTAAGTAGTCGGCTGATCAATCGGCTCGGACACTAGACCGTTCGTGCCCGCCCATTCTGTCTCGTCCTAAATGGAATGGCTCTTTTAGTTACGCTGCGCTCCGATCCGAGTCCCCACGTCCGCTTTTTCCGCCCGCAACCCAAGAAGTTGGCAAAGCCAACACAACATTAAGGCCATCCCCTTCATTCTATGCTGACCCCGGCCGGGGCTGGCTTTTTGGGAAGCCCGTTCCCACCGCGCTCACGGCCCGGCTGGCCTGCCAGCGGTAGTGGAAATTCTCCCGTTCCCTGGTCAAAGACTTAGTTGGATGCGGGATCTACTCCACGAGGAGCGGTACGGACGTAGATGATATCATCACGACCTCTCTTTTCGTACCGCTAGGGATGCTTAACGCCACTTCGCCAACTGGCGTTACCTGCGCGCTCGTGTCTCTCAGTGTGGTCAGCACTGGGTGTTTTCGAGCAGCGAAGCTTACACCCATTCGCATTAGTTCATCCAAAGTTCCTTACCCTTATGCACGAATTATTGAATAAGCCATCTTCCTATCAAGGTTAAGGATTCAACTGAGCACCTCAGCGGCGGGATTGAATACCCGGATCGAATCAGAGTTCACGCCGCCCGCCCTGAACAAATAGGAGGCGTGGGCCACAGGTCGCACATAAGCCGCCGGGTCGCACGACAGAAGAACACCCAACATAAAGATGTACACTCCCCCATGTGAAATATTCATCTTCATGCTAACTTTTTGGTAGTAGTCGTGACCAACAGCCATCAGCTGTCGGCTCGTTGGTAAGGTGGGAGCTTCAAGCCCGATTTCAGGTAGCACACCCCCCATGCAAGCACCACCCGACGAAGGGGGGACGGGGAAAGCTACAGGCCCAACCCCTTCGACCCTTTTTTCTAAATGGGGGCGCCCGGGGCACTTTCTCTTTTCATTTCGTCCTTGCTCATTCCCGTTAGGCCGAAGTGTTTGGCCTTTTCTTCTCCGCGCCCGCTCACGCTTCGCTGACCTATCGCGTGGTAAAGAGAAGAAAGTACGAAAGAATAGTAAACGGAGCACACCGCAAAAAGATTCTAAATAGGAGAAGTCCCCCTTGAATTCGAGAAGAAGAAAATGAAGAATGGGAACGAAACAAAATAAGGCGTTTCTAGCTCTAGTTTCGGATGAGCTTCTCCCAATTATGTCTGGTAATAAAATAGGGCAACTTGCTCTGACCAAGACTCCACTTTTTACTCCGTCTATAGAGCGTATGAATTTCCTGGAATGTAGATAAACCAAAAGAAGGAATGAAGAGATAAGAATAGGAATTAAAGTACCATTGGAAAAAGGGGCACCTGTGGGAACATCTCTACTGACGAACCATTTCAATAGTACGGGTGCTGCCGTGCCACAAGGCACAACCATGGAAGTAATGAAAAAGAAAAAGTTATGTAGTTGGATCATCTGCTCTATCCATTCGAGTTTCGCTTCTCTAGAGAAGATGAAAGACTAAAAAATAAAGTGTTCGCAGGGCATACCGAAAGGATACCAATTAAGCCGACCATTAATGACTAGTTTGAACACGAGGAGGGGGCTGATCAAATAAGGGATCAGACCGCTCTTAGAAAGAGAAAACAAAAGCAAACTCTACTAGTTCTCAGCTCCAACTACTTCAACATAAGGGGGCGAGGTTGCGCGCGAGCCAAGTGACGTAAGTGCACAAGAGTACTTCGCGCTACAACCATCTCTTTTTTATAGGTTCTACGGACCGATGCCTGCTGCTTCATCTGAGAGAAAAGAATCATAGATATGCCGGTCATTAGAAGGAAGAACCGCCATAAAAAGATTCCTCGTGTATCATCTGTAGCAAAACTATGAACGGGAGCTAGCAATCCGGACCGTATTGAAAAGGTTCCTAAGACACAGCATAGAAAAGTCACAATATTAAGAAGCAAAGTCCAAGAATGAAGAAGGGGTAAAATTACTGAATGAATACGAGCTGTGGCTAATACCCGAGGCATAAAAGAAGCATTTTCTACGGGATCCCGAAACCACCAGCCACCCCGACCTAATTCATGATGAGCCCACCAACTTCCTGGCAAGATGCCTACGGTTAAAAAACACCGACATGTCAAGATCCAAATTCGAATCGGTTCCTGGTCCTGGTCAGAGACCACTGTGTTCGCGCCGGCGGTCCAACAAAGAGGCAAAGTAGCGGTCTTTTTCTTTCCATTACGAAAGAAAGGCTTCGCCCGCTCCCTCCCCGTGTCCACTAGCGCTCTTGTCCAGAGCGAAGAGAAGGCGAAAAGGCGCCGCCGAAGCAGCATGAGCAGGCTTCTTTTGCTACGCAACAATAAAGCAGGATAGCATTTGGAGCCCACATCTTTGAATTTAAGGGTAAAGAGCTCGCTTGTTATACGGGATCCGACGCATCCAGCAGAGCAAAGCAGCGTTCCATTCTTTTCGGCGACATCCTTCCGCATTGGCGGCGAGTGGAGTGCCACAATCCCATTCATCATTTTGGATCTACATAAGCCAAAGCCCATAGCACTGGCGACATCTCCGGCATAAATGCAAGGGGGATGTATAGCTAATATAGGATCTTGTGGAACAGGATTTGATTCTGCAAGCGGTTCGGTACGAACGAAGAAATTTCGAACAAAAGGATCGGAACTCGCTGATAGGAAAGGAAAGAAAAAGAAAGCAATGCCAAGAGCTCCGTCAATCCGCTGTTCATCGATAGACGAAGCTCTCTCCTTATCATCTCGTGCCAGATGCAACAAAGGATGAGTCCTTTTTCCTTCTCGCGAACCACGAGAGCGCCTAGCGCCCAGAAGAGCAAAGCTCATTTTCCTTTCAGGGTAAAGCGGCGCGTAAAAAAGAGCTGGCCCGCCAAAAGTCCGATTCCTTCGCGAACAAAGTTCAGAATCAACAAGAGTTCGTAGAACAAAGAGAGTGTACAACTGGGGTTCGTGAAGAACTCTACTTTTTTGTTCGTAACGAGGAAGAGATAGAATGGAGTTCTTCACGAAGTTTAAGACAAAGGAAAAAAGAAGACTTTCTCTATGGCCTCCTCGTTTTGAGACATTATGGCTTTGGGATCGACCCCGGTAACAAAGAAGGAATCCATAAAAACTTGGGATCCGACACCATAATAAAATACTACCTTCATGATTAGACCATGTCCCTGAGATTTGATAAAAGAAAGGTGCATTAGCGGTTAATACGCTGTAATTGGATAAGTTATTAGGAATATGACAGAACAAAAGACCAAGGAAAGAAAGAAGAATACACCAAAATGCAGGTGCTGCACCAAACGCTGGTGGTTGTTTCTTGTTGTAAGTGAATGCAATGAAAAGACCCGGAAATAACGAATAATGAAACAATTCATATATTGACATTTCGTGCTCATTTTAAAATTTATGCTTTGTTATTCCCATCATCCGGCAACCACGGAATGATCCACAAGAAAGGTGGCAGGATTCGAACCTATGGCCGGCCCACCCCTGACCCGCTGGGTTGGGTGGCCGGGTTAGCACCCCTCGTCGCCTCTGTACTCAAAACAGATGCGCTTCGCTACCCAGCACGTAACCTTGTCTCCTCACTATAAGAGAGTAGCTGCCAAAACAAGATCTCTAAGGCTAAGGTCGCACCTCAGATCCGAAGTCAACGCTTGAGAACTAACTGCATACCTGAAGTTAGCTTGTGTGCGCATAGCCTTATCTTTGAAGACTTCCTTTAGGAGGCTATAAAGTGTTCTGAGGGCAGCTAAGCCTACTTCTCATGCCCCCACTCATTGATTAGCCGATACGAGAGATGGAGTTAAGCTACATCAGCTATAGAATCGAACAATGGACCGGAAAGCAATCAAGATCGGAAAGAAGACAACGTTTTTCCTTCTTCAGAACAAGCAAACTAGCTACTCCTATTCTTTTTTTAACTCTGGAACTTGTCAAACCACAGCCAACAAACTTAAGAATTGTTCAAAACTACAAGCAAAGAAAGACTATTCTCAAGAAAATGGAACTAAGAGCTAGATTGACATTTGACAGTAGCAATAATTGAAAGATAGGAACAATTGTTACTACTCCATATTATTCATGAACTCGTGGCTGTTACCAAGATAAGAAATGACCTCCTGGCGTAGATTATCATCAAATGGAAAAGCATCGGGTCCATGAACGGTTAGAAGGTCTCGAACTCGAAATGAACAAACTCGGCCATCTTTTCAAAATTCAACGAGGGCATCATATGGCCAGGCCTTCGTGAATATGTTCTTCTGCAGGGAAGCTGAGTGATCAGGGTCAAAGGGGCATACCAACCAAGGCATTGGAGCAGATAGTACTAAATCATCTTCTACTTCAGTAGTATTCCTATTATCTAGGCGAACAAAGACCACTTCAAAATCAGGATCCTTTGCCTTAATCTCATGATACCATGTTAATAGTTCATCATAAAGATCAAGATAATCAAGGTAAAGAAGTATATTCCTGCCTCGGAGTTCTGCCACAGCGATCCTATCATTACTTCGAAGAACATAATCTTGTGACCCATAAACCAACAATGCAATGACTCCAAGGTGAGTGCCCTCAGCTTGTTCAGTTCCCTCTGGACAAGGCACTCTCTAGTGAAGGGATATGCATAAATTCCGTAACTGCTTATGATGTCTCCCCCATACGGATCCACGTATTTACCACGGGGTCCCACGATGACCAGCCTACCGTCATCAGGGTAGCAGGAAATGAGTCGCCAGAGCCTGCGGCTTACAGAGTTGTTGAAGGGCAAACGCCACCAAGATATCTTCTGCAACAAACTATCTATATTCACCCGGTAAACCAGTGGGTCAAGGCAGTCCCCAAAGGGTAAGTACACCAGCACAATCTCAAACTCCGGCTGTCGAGTTCTGCATTGTTGATAGACCTTATGGAGAGTGGGAATGAAATTTCCTCCAGCGCACAAGTACAACCCGACAAGCTTTTCTTTGAGTTCCGAGATAGACACCTCCTCCCGGCCACCTGCTGGATTAATCTTATCAAGAACATCAAAGGGATTGCACCCCAAAAGTCCCTCAAGCTCGGACGTAGAGGGAGTTTTCCACATTGTCTTCTGCGAAAAGATCCTGCAGATTTTAGTAAAGGGAAAGGCCTCGGCTCCATAATTCAGCATTAGGATGTCTATGAAGCAAAACGCTTCTCCTGACATCCACAAGGAGAAATTGAAAACAACCACGACCAAGGTCAAGGTACTTGCATATAAAGTCACGACGCTTTGAGTCCTTGAATGGTACTGCAAGACACGAAGAGGGGAAGCCCGACAAGAAGTGGTTGAAAACCTCCTCATGATTGGCCAAATTATTCATCTTTGCAACCACTACCATCTCAAAAGCGTCTCTCATAGAATACAAATCGGAACATGTAGTTATTAGGGCCTGGAGATAGAGTGAATCAAAGTCTTCACGGAAGATAGGCACGCGAAAACAACAAACCAGAATGTATTTGCCACTAAATGTCTTCTCCTCAACTTTCACTCGCTCACCACAATTTCGATCGAGGTAATTCATCTCACCCTTACTGGACAACAAGGATATAACATCAAAAGTCTCGCCAATCTCAATGATAGATTGAGAACGTGATTTTTATTCAGAAACCTT
Organism: Amaranthus tricolor; assembly: GCF_026212465.1. Lineage (NCBI taxonomy): Eukaryota > Viridiplantae > Streptophyta > Magnoliopsida > Caryophyllales > Amaranthaceae > Amaranthus > Amaranthus tricolor. The sequence goes on from NC_080057.1 coordinate 18,155,367, forward strand.
CTAATTTATATCATCAGGATAATCCGGTATCTCACGCTTCAATATTTTGGCTATAGGACATGATCCTTCCTTTTTTTTGGGGGGGTGGAGAGGAGAGGTTGAGAAGAAGACAATGAATGGAATAGTCCGGCAGTCGCTATAGAAGATCTACTTAGTCTTAGTTCAGCTAGTCCAATAATTAGATCACCGCGAGCGAAGCTGCTCTAGGTGGGAAGTGGAGAAGTTCAAGAGAAATTCATTCTTTTCAGGTCAGAATCTGATTGATTTTGCCCTCTCTCAAGTGGTATACCCTTGGTTAACAACCGGCATGTGAGATTTTCTTTTAGAGATTGTCCCGGGGAAGAAAGGAACTGAGAGAACAGAAGAACTTGATCTTAAACTTATTTAATTTACATATATATGCTATTTTAATATCAGCTTTTTACTTTTTTTTTAGGGTTGGTTTCAGGAAATGAGAGCATTGACATTCAATCTGGCGTATTCGCTTACGAAATTTAGTTATTAGGTCTCAAAGCCTGATTGATGCGTTGTAACATCCACTGACTAAAAGAACGACATAGATCAAAGGGTCGTTCATTTGCCTTACTAGTAAGGAAAGGAATTGGAAGGAATGAATGCAGTCGTTAAGCGGACAATGCTAGGAAGATTGACAGAAAAGGCGGAATCCTCCTCTATAGCATCCGATTTTCATCTCCTTGGTCCCATCGCTCAATGCTGACCTGACATATAATTGCCCTGGGGAAATGGCCCCAAGCCCCTCTTTTCTTAGTTAGCCCTCTTTCTTTCCTTGACTCTTGGTACCTAGACACTTTGAATCAAGGCTAGGTTCCTTAACGCCCTTCTTTTTTGAGTTAGATTCCTTTCTTGGGAACAAGTAAGGGGCTTTTATTCCATGTATTTACCTTGTTGGAGGTTCATGACTGGGACTAAATTGATGAGCAATTGGCAGGAATCCACCTAATAGCCATTTTCCAGGGAGTCCTTCTTAGCAGCTAGTGTTATACTCTTACTTTTGTGTACTTTCAGGTACCCCTCTCAGCCTTGTGGTTTTATTAGAGAAGGTGAGTGTTAGCAAGGACAAAGAGTGGAAGCAGATCATAGCAGCGAGGCTGTGTACAAAGATCTAGTTAAGTATCAGGCAAGTAAAGAAGATCAATAGCCTATCTTGCACCCGTTGACCGATTATCATTGGGATATTTTTCAAGGGGTTCATCCAAATCGATGGGTCCCTCTCGTCTCGGGCTAGCTGGAGCTCTTGAGCCAGTCGTTATAGGAACATCAATTGCTCGCGTACTATTCTTACAAGATTAGTTGCATCTGCTTGGTAGGAAGAAAGGAATCTTGACGAACTACCATAGGCTTGACATAGTAAAATGAGTTGTGAGCCTTTAGTAGTAATGGTTACTTACCGAGATACGGTCTGTATTCCCCCTAGTAGTTTTCTAACCCGCTGGAAACTGTAGATGCGGTAAGGCTATGGTGGGCTAGTTTCTAAGGCGAGGCCGATAGGCGATGGGATTGTTTTAAGGCCGGGGTGAAAACTAGTAGGCAAGGGGAAGGGTTAGAGTCCAAGCAAGCTGCAGAAGGTTAGGCTGGCATGTTCCCTAGGGCCGGTTCAAAGAAGTCGGCTTAGGTAAGAGAGCCCCGGTGCATCGAAAGCAGATCGTTGTAGCTAAGGGGGCAGGGGGGCGTAGACGTCGGGGAAGGAAAACGCTCAAAAGCTAGTGAATGACAAAACAAGTGAGGGTAGTGAGACTTAAAATGTTCGAGTAGAATCGGTTGTTTGCAAATGCCCAAGCTGTGGCACTGATGACTTTGTCCCCTTTTCCCGATTCTTTGACTATTGATTATGCCTTTTTCCTTACCTTATCCCTTTCCTGATGAAAAGGACAAAGAGTCCTCCCGCGAGGAAGCTCCTGGGAATACCATTGGTAAGAATGAGGCCAAGCCAATCTCTCCTGTTGATGGTTCATAAGCACTGCTAGTCCCGTAGAAGCTCTTAATGGCATAGTCGTTGCAACAAGAGTAAGCGCTGTGATCTTTTCCGCTGCCAGTCTTTTAACAGGGCGCTGATTGATCTACGTTTGCCAGGCCAGGAGTTGCAGTTGCCGCTCTTTCGGGTAAAGGCAGGCAGAGAGATGAAAGGACCACTTCACGCTGAGGTTCATAAAGGGAAATCCGGCCTCCTTGATCCTCGCCCCAAAGCCAACGCATGAGTTTGGCTCCATTAACCGCTAAAATCTTGTGCTCAATGAGGTCCCGGTACCTTCTTCTTGGAGCTAGGCTAAAACCCGTCCACATCTCCTGTCCGAACGATCATCTCCCGTCGTCCTTCCGGCTTGCTATCTCTTTATATCTCGAATCCCTCGTGATGGTAGGACTCTCTCTTCGCCTTGTCTGCTGATTAAATTGAAGACATCCTTCCTGCTTTTAGAGGCGCCATCTTTCTTAACTTAAGAAAAAACGTGACTTTCATAGGCCTCTAGGTGGTCTTTTACTGGTGCTCTGCCTGAAAATACGAGAATTTCGTTTTTGAGACTCCGTTTCATGCTTGAGGTACGCAGTAACTCGACTGTAAAGGAGAGGAAGGAATGAAAGACTCACGGAAAGCAAGACATCCAAGACTGAGAAAGATTAGTACGTACCTTACTTGTTCCAAGTAAGCAAATATAAATTTGGGTTAAGTAAGTCAACTACCTTTCCTAGGGTGTCTCCCGTTGGAGAGCATTTCTCTATACTTTAACAAGTAAACATCCTCGTTGACTCTGACGCCTTCGATCTAGTGGAATTAGTGGACGACTCTGAATGCGGAGTAAGAAACTACGCGTTTGTTTGATCGACAACTTGCTAGTCGACAGAAGGATTTTCAAACTCGATAGCTTACTGGCTTAACTAGTTTCTGGAACTCTGATAGCACTATCCTTCGCCCCTCAAAGTCTTTAGTAGGGCACTCCAGATTTCAATCGCGAATTCTCAGTTGGAAGATTCTTTGGAAGAAAGGTATTATACCTGGCTAGCAGGACTAAATGCTTAGTAAGCTGCCTGGAAAGGGGCATGTGGGAAGGAAGTTGCCTTTCGACTTACTTTAGAAGGCGGGGATATAGGCAAGCTTTAGCTTGATTCTTTTCTCGATTGATAGAAAGACGTATTGTAGTCTAAATAGTGTTTTGAACCTTGTTCGCACAAGTGAGATGACCGCCTGTGTGGTAGGGACCGAGAAGTCCCTTATCTATTAAGTGGGGTGCATCTACTGGGAAAGCGTCCAACTCAACATGTCCGATGCGAGATAATACTGGTACGCTACTATAGGTGTGTTACTTGCCGTACGAATTAATCCCCGCCTGATCTATTGCTCATAATCAAATCAAAGGGCGTAGCAAATGGGCTAGCTATTCCGCTTCGTGCAAAGAGAAAAGAGAACTCTTCCGTTGGTTACTACCTTAGGGCATTCCGCCTTCGAGTGGATCCAAGGTACGGGAAAGACAGGACCATACCTGCTTCCTTATCTTCTTATTCCCCCATTCCGTGGATTAGTTCCAACATCAAGACCGGTGGAGGAGAACTCAAGTCAATGCGCTTACCAACTTCTTATCGACCTTCAAATCCCTTATCTAGACAGGATAAGAGCAATTGAACCCCCCTCCTATTGTCTATTCCTCCTCCTGGCTTACCGCCGGTGGGCATTAACTAGACCTGTTCTCATAGCTATCTATTGATGCTCTCGGCATAGGAAGTCTCGCCGGTTGTTAACAAAGCGGCATGGAAGGAAGCAAAGATGAACCGGCTTGAGGGAAAAAAAATATGAATTTGAGGGTGTGTCCTTAAGACCAAAGTACCTTCTCTTCTAATCCTGCTACGAAATGTCGATTTTCAGGCGAACTTCCAAGATAAGGTTTTGAGCCAATCGAGTAAGCGAGGACCTGTATCGGTCCCTGCTGCCGCAGGTGATGAAGTAGCAGCGAGTAGAATTATCTCCACACCTTCATGAACAGAGACCCCTATGAATGACAAGTATCAACAACTCAGAAACCTCATCCCTACCCTCTACCAGCTTAGACAGAAGAAAATGGAAAGTGTTCTAGCAACTACTTTCTTCGAAGTAGTGATCTTGTGGCGACTGGTTAAATGAAGAGATTAAGTCAGTGTTCATTGTTCTATTTGTGTCTAATGTTCGGCTTAGCTGAACAAGCTTAGTCGAGATTGAGTTGGTGTTGAGTCTACCGCACCGAAGGTTTACGTCAAGTTGAGCTTCAAGCGAACTATTGGAGTAGATAAGTTTCCTTTCGGGCCTATTATCTTGAAGGTTTGAGTTCGGCAGCTTGTTGTTTAGTTCCATTAGCCTAACAGCTACCTTTATCAGAGATAACCAAGTCGTATTCAAATAAAAAAGCCTTCATGAACGGAATGAAAAAGACATATATGGTAGAATCGTAACCATAGAATACGACCCTAATCGAAATGCATACATTTGTCTCATACACTATGGGGATGGTGAGAAGAGATATATTTTACATCCCCGAGGGGCTATAATTGGAGATACCATTGTTTCTGGTACAGAAGTTCCTATAAAAATGGGAAATGCCTTACCTTTGACCGATATGCCCTTAGGCACGGCCATACATAACATAGAAATCACACTTGGAAAGGGTGGACAATTAGCTAGAGCAGCGGGTGCTGTAGCGAAACTGATTGCAAAAGAGGGGAAATCGGCCACATTAAAATTACCTTCTGGGGAGGTACGTTTGATATCCAAAAACTGCTCAGCAACAGTCGGACAAGTGGGAAATGTTGGAGTGAACCAGAAAAGGTTGGGTAGAGCCGGATCTAAGCGTTGGCTAGGTAAGCGTCCTGTAGTAAGAGGAGTAGTTATGAACCCTGTAGACCATCCCCATGGGGGTGGTGAGGGGAGGGCCCCAATTGGTAGAAAAAACCCCACAACCCCTTGGGGTTATCCTGCACTTGGAAGAAGAAGTAGAAAAAGGAATAAATATAGTGATAATTTTATTATTCGTCGACGTAGTAAATAGGAAAGAAAATGAAAATAGAATTAGTTTCTTCGTCTTTACATAAAAAAAAAAAACAAAATATAGGAGTAATTAACTGTGACACGTTCACTAAAAAAAAATCCTTTTGTAGCGAATCATTTATTAAGAAAAATTGAGAAGCTTAACACAAAGGCGGAAAAAGAAATAATAGTAACTTGGTCACGGGCATCTACCATTATACCCACAATGATTGGCCACACAATTGCTATCCATAATGGAAGAGAACACTTGCCTATTTACATAACGGATCGTATGGTAGGTCATAAATTAGGCGAATTTGCACCAACTCTAAATTTCCGGGGACACGCAAAAAACGATAATAAATCTCGTCGTTAAGTTTAACCAATTTTTGTATTTATTAATTATTTATTATTATAGTTTTATAGTTAATTTTTTTATTTTTATATAGTTAAAATTAATATAATAAATATAGATGCTTATCCTTTATTAATGGAGGTAAACTTTATGGGTTTGTTTAAAAAAAAAAAAAGAATTTACTAAACTTATTGAACTTACTTTTCATTGATGTATCATATCATCGAGATTCAACTCAAATCACGATGTAATTTTCTTGTTCTTGAATGGGTCTCTTGAAATTTTGAGGTTTATGCTCTACTCCGGGTAACGATCTGCCCGATTTCGATTTGCCCATATAGAACAAATGTTTCCAATACCGCTTGTTTTTTTTTGTTAAAATTCCCCTTTTTTATTTACTTCATATCTTTTCTTTCGTCAATTTCCATATTCAACAGATTAATTACTTTCATTCAAATCATTAAAGTTGAGAGCGCTATTTTTAATTTCAAATCGAAAAAATTAAGAGTTAAAGTAAATAACCTATATAATACAAGCAGTAATTTTTAATATATTCCCGATTGGGATTGGGGTTTTTATAAACGGAGCCTGGATACTTCATTTTATTGGTCCAACCGAGCCAACCATAAATTATTCTAAGTGATAATATTAACCTGAATCCCCCTAAAACTAAAAAACGGATCGAATTGCATTTCACGCTCCAAATTTTGGATGATTTAATCAATCTTTCTTGGGCGAAATGGAGGATATCTCAATCGGGAGAGATAATGGGGAAATCCCATATGACCCAATATATCTGACAAGTCGCACTATACGTCAACCCAAGATGCATCTTCCTCTCCAGGACTTCGAAAGGGAACTTTTGGAACACCAATAGGCATTAAATGAAAGAAAAAATAATTAAGGTTATTGTTTTTATAATATCACCCATTATTATATTTTCTGCATAGATTAGAAAGGTTTAGTTTAAGAAAAAATTCTTACCAATATAGCCTTCCAATAATGAACAAGTATGAAAGCATTTACTGATAGAAGATGGTATCAACTCCCCATTGCGTATTGCTACTTATCGGGTATAGAATAGATTTGTTTCTCTTTGTTCCTACAAACATAATTGTTCTATTATTACCAACCGAATAGAAGAAACATTAACCCTTGTTGCTAGATAATCGATTGAACAAAAGGGATCCATTGCATAGTTATAGTCTTTTCCAATGCAATAAAGTTACATAGTGTAATTTTTCTTTGATATAAGGGGTATTTCCATGGGTTTGCCTTGGTATCGTGTTCATACCGTCGTATTGAATGATCCTGGTCGGTTGATTTCTGTCCATATCATGCATACAGCTCTGGTTGCTGGTTGGGCTGGTTCGATGGCTCTATATGAATTAGCAGTTTTTGATCCCTCTGACCCCGTTCTTGATCCAATGTGGAGACAGGGTATGTTCGTTATACCTTTCATGACCCGTTTAGGAATAACCAATTCATGGGGCGGTTGGAGTATTACAGGGGGGACTATAACGGATCCCGGCATTTGGAGTTACGAAGGTGTGGCTGGCGCGCATATTGTGTTTTCTGGCTTGTGCTTTTTGGCAGCTATTTGGCATTGGGTGTATTGGGATCTAGAAATATTTTGTGATGAACGTACAGGAAAACCTTCTTTGGATTTGCCTAAGATTTTTGGAATTCATTTATTTCTTTCGGGGGTGGCTTGTTTTGGTTTTGGTGCATTTCATGTAACAGGCTTGTACGGTCCCGGAATCTGGGTGTCCGACCCTTATGGACTAACTGGAAAAGTACAACCTGTAAGTCCAGCATGGGGTGTGGAAGGTTTTGACCCTTTTGTTCCAGGAGGAATAGCTTCTCATCATATTGCTGCAGGGACATTAGGCATATTAGCCGGTCTATTCCATCTTAGTGTCCGGCCGCCTCAACGTCTATACAAAGGGTTATGTATGGGCAATATTGAAACCGTTCTTTCTAGTAGTATCGCTGCGGTCTTTTTTGCAGCTTTTGTTGTTGCTGGAACTATGTGGTACGGTTCAGCAACTACTCCAATAGAATTATTCGGCCCCACCCGTTATCAATGGGATCAAGGATACTTTCAGCAAGAAATATACCGACGGGTAAGTGCTGGACTAGGCGAAAATCAAAGTTTATCAGAAGCTTGGTCGAAAATTCCTGAGAAATTCGCTTTTTATGATTACATTGGTAATAATCCGGCGAAAGGAGGATTATTTAGAGCGGGCTCAATGGATAACGGCGATGGAATAGCTGTTGGATGGTTAGGACACCCTGTTTTTAGAGATAAAGAAGGACGTGAACTTTTTGTACGCCGTATGCCTACTTTTTTTGAAACCTTTCCGGTCGTTTTGATCGACGGGGACGGAATTGTTCGAGCTGATGTTCCTTTTAGAAGAGCGGAATCTAAGTATAGCGTTGAACAAGTAGGTGTAACTGTTGAGTTTTATGGTGGCGAACTCAACGGAGTCAGTTATAGTGATCCTGCTACTGTGAAAAAATATGCTAGACGTGCTCAATTAGGTGAAATTTTCGAATTAGACCGTGCTACTTTGAAATCAGATGGTGTTTTTCGTAGTAGTCCGAGGGGTTGGTTTACCTTTGGACATGCTTCCTTTGCCCTACTATTCTTCTTCGGACACATCTGGCATGGGTCGCGAACTTTGTTCCGAGATGTTTTTGCCGGTATTGACCCCGATTTGGATGTTCAAGTAGAATTTGGCGCATTCCAAAAAATTGGAGATCCAACTACAAGAAGACAAGGAGTTTAATACAACATTGCTTTGTTATTTTTTGTGATTTGGCATAGGATACTGGAGCAATCTTAATTTGAATCACCGCCCCTTTTTTACTCTTTCCCTTTTATCATTATCGGGAAAATAATTTCAAGTAAACAGGTATGGAAGCTATAATTGTAAACCACAATCAAATATATGGAAGCATTGGTTTATACATTTCTATTAGTCTCTACTCTAGGGAGAATTTTTTTCGCTATCTTTTTTCGGGAACCTCCTAAAGTTCCAACTAAAAAGTAAAAAGTTGAAATAATTTTTCATTACTTCAACTAATCTCCGTGTTCCTCGAAGGGATCTCTTAGTTGTTGAGAGGGTTGCCCAAAAGCGGTATATAAAGCATACCCAGTAAAACTTACAAGTAAACCAGATATAAAGATGGCGACTAGAGTTGCTGTTTCCATTATTATCTAATTTTAAGACCACAGTGGATCTATGATAAAATCATTTATTTACAACGGAATGGTATACAAAGTCAACAGATCTCAATGAATATAATCAGATTTATGGCTACACAAACTGTTGAGGGTAGTTCTAGATCTCGTCCAAAACCTACTACCGTAGGGGCTTTATTGAAACCGTTGAATTCGGAATATGGTAAAGTAGCTCCTGGGTGGGGAACTACTCCTTTAATGGGAGTTGCAATGGCTTTATTTGCAGTATTCCTATCTATTATTTTGGAAATTTATAATTCTTCCGTTTTATTGGATGGAATTTCAATGAATTAAATCCACAAGAAAATGAAATCAAAAAGAACCAACAAGTTTTAGCCTTTCAATACAAAGTGAATTTTTAGGGCTCCGATTTCTATTTCTAAATTCCCTTTTGGTAGTTCGATCGTGAAATTTCTTTCTTTCTGTATTTCCGGAATATGAGTGTGTGACTTGGTATAATTGATCCTATTGATAATACAGAAAATGAGTCTGTCATCTTACCCTGATGGAGATGGTTCTACCTCGTCGGATATTTCTTTTGGTATCTGAAACACGGAATAGCTTAAATAGATTAAGAAATATTTGAACTATGATTCATATTTAATATTTAGACCTCGAGATCGGATTCAAAAAAATTTGCTTTTCAAAGAAAGAATTATAAGTTATAAATCGAAAGATTTTTATTATTTCAAACTCCTTTGTATGACTATTTTGTGTAATCAACAGACAAATTTTTTTGTATTATTAGTCATAATACCTATCCTATATGATTGAATCAGTGATGATACAACGGTTCTTACTCAAGGAATCTTTGTGCTTAACTTTAGGATTTTATTGAATTATCGTGGTTCTAGTATGAATCTGGGGGTTCAAGCGATTCATAGGGTCTTAACAAGAGAAATTCCTATCAATGATAAAAAAAGCAAAAAGCGGTATTAGGCACAAAAAAAAGAAATCAAAGAAAAATAGGAAAAGAGAATATTCAAGAAGCCTGTAGTAACAATTAAGAGAAAGACAACTGAGCTGACTTGATATTTTGGCATTATCACCACAAAGAAGAACTGTCGGATTTTTATTCCTTTCTATCTTCCGAATCTGAATAGGGGATTAAGAAGTTTTCAACTTTCTATTCTATAATCCCTTTTCATTTTAATTCAGTATTTGGGTGTGTCTGCTTGAGCTGTACGAGATGAAAGTCTCATATACGGTTCTTAGGGGGGGGATTCGAAGGTTACCTATCTCAATAAAGTCTATGATTGGTTCGAAGAACGTCTCGAGATTCAGGCGATTGCGGATGATATAACTAGTAAATATGTTCCTCCTCATGTTAAAATATTTTATTGTCTAGGCGGAATTACTCTTACTTGTTTTTTAGTACAAGTAGCTACGGGGTTTGCTATGACTTTTTACTATCGTCCAACCGTTACTGAGGCTTTTGCTTCTGTTCAATATATAATGACTGAAGCTAACTTTGGTTGGTTAATACGATCAGTTCATCGGTGGTCGGCGAGTATGATGGTTCTAATGATGATCCTGCATGTATTTCGTGTGTATCTCACCGGTGGGTTTAAAAACCTCGAGAATTTACTTGGGTTACAGGTGTGGTTCTAGGTGTATTGACCGCGTCTTTTGGTGTAACCGGTTATTCCTTACCTTGGGATCAAATTGGATATTGGGCAGTAAAAATTGTAACAGGCGTACCGGACGCTATTCCTGTAATAGGATCGCCTTTGGTAGAGTTATTGCGTGGGAGTGCTAGTGTGGGACAATCCACTTTGACTCGTTTTTATAGTTTACACACTTTTGTATTGCCTCTTCTTACTGCTGTATTTATGTTAATGCACTTTCTAATGATACGTAAACAGGGTATTTCTGGGCCCTTATAGAATAGCAAAGTTATATCATAGCTATTTGTAATCAATCATTTATCACTTGTAGAAAGAACAACAGTATTTCATTGCTACATGTATGGATTATTATTTTCAATAATCCATGTATTTGGACATTTTCCTTCAACTCCATAATTTTGTATTTAGTTATTTAACATAACATCACTAGTTGAAGGTAATTCTCCGAAATTAAAATGGATTATGGGAGTGTGTGACTTGAACTATTGATTAGGCCGTGCAGGTATATCTTCTTTTCTGCCACATTGAAATTCATAATCCAATGTGTCTTTTGTCCAACCACCGTATAAGTCAGTTTTATATAGAGGGTAGGCTGGTTCCTTTGAAGAAATTCTATTCTATGATCAACCCTGAATCATGTCATGCATGAACAGGCTCCGTAAGATCCAGTTGAATGTTTGATTTTGCATGATATAACCCAGATTTTTTTAATTTTTTTAATATATATATTTTCTATTAACTAATAGTTTGAATAGTATTGAAATGCATTCATTTCCTCGGCATTGACCTGATCTATGATACTATCGGAGTGAAACAAGGGATCTAAAGAACAATAGAGACTGGCTATATTAGTAACAAGTGAACCCTTTGATTTGTAATATATGTAATTCTACATTTTATAGAAACTCAAAATCTCCAAATAGTTTGGAAATAAACAACAATCACAAGGTATGAGACGACCCAAAAAGCATTTGATCATAATAAACTTTGTAAGCCTACTTGGGTATTGAGCTTTTATTTGTAAGAGCGAAATTCCTTTCTTTCCATGGATAAGTATGACTTCGGAAAGGGAGGTTTAAGAAAGGGGTTCTTACAGAGAACCTTTTATATGGATAAAATATATTATGGATCCATTTGGTTCTTTTAATTCTTGCTCGAGCCGGATGATGAAAAATTATCATGTCCGGTTCTTTCGGGGGATGAATTGAATCTATAAGAATTCACCTATCCTAATAACAAAAAAACCTGACTTAAATGATCCTGTATTAAGAGCTAAATTAGCGAAAGGTATGGGGCATAATTATTATGGGGAGCCCGCATGGCCTAATGATCTTTTATATATTTTTCCTGTAGTGATTTTAGGTACTATTGCGTGTAACGTAGGATTAGCGGTTTTAGAACCATCAATGATTGGTGAGCCGGCGGATCCGTTTGCAACTCCTTTGGAAATATTACCTGAATGGTATTTCTTTCCTGTATTTCAAATACTTCGTACAGTACCAAATAAGTTATTAGGCGTTCTTTTAATGGTTTCAGTACCTGCGGGATTACTAACAGTTCCTTTTTTAGAGAATGTGAATAAATTCCAAAACCCATTTCGTCGTCCAGTAGCTACAACTGTTTTTTTGGTTGGTACTGTAGTAGCCCTTTGGTTAGGTATTGGAGCAACATTACCCATTGATAAATCCCTAACTTTAGGTCTTTTTTAAATTGATTCAATTGTGAAATAACACAAGGTCTGTATCTAGGGAATAGTCGCTTCAAAGTGAATTTTCCCTAGATACATCTATTCAATTGAATTTTGTATTGAATTCATTTTTTTTTTTCAGCAATAAAATATTTTAGCAATTATTTTAGAAAGATCATTAGTATATAGTTTAGTAGAATGATTATCCTTGTCGTTGTTTATGTTTTGGGTTAGAACAAATTACTATAATTCGTCCCCGTCGGCGGATCAGTCGACATTTTTCACAAATTTGACGAACAGAAGCCCTTATTTTCATATTTGTTATTCTTTAGTTTTAATTTTGAATCTATTTTTTGGAAGAAAATAAGTTTCTTGATATTTTGAACCTTGAATTCTATTTTTGTAGAAAGGAATAAGGAATGTTGAAAAACGGCTTAATCGTTTGAATCTTTGTTGCGGAGTCTATAAATTATACGACCTCTGGTTGAATCATAACGGCTTACTTCAATCTTAACTCTATCTCCCGGTAGGATTCGTATAGAACTACGTCGTATCCTTCCCGAAACATAACCTAGAATCAGATCTTCATTATCTAAACGAACCCAGAACATACCATTAGGAAGTGATCATCTTTTTAGGTTGAGGACCCGCATTTATTCGATGCTTCAGCGGAAAAGCGGCTTAAAATAATGCAAGTTCTCCAGGAAATGGAGGATAATCGTGAAGTCTTCCTCCAACTATCAGCCAATAAGAAACCACCATCGCACCACTTAACTGTAACCGTACACGATTGGGAGAGGAGGGGGAGACCTTAAGCCGTGTACTTTCCCAAAACATTAGTTGATCCATTAGGTTCTTCGATTTGTTCAGAAAAGAAACGAGAGACAAGAAAACATCTTTTGATTCGTTCCTTACTCTAACAAGTAAGCAAGTCAACTACCTTCATATACCTCCCCACCAATAGATAGAGACAAATAAGAATAACCAAACCACGTCTACAAAATGCCAGTACCATGCGGCTGCTTCAAAGCCAACGTGATGTTCCTTGGTCATCTGACCAAAATATTGGCGAATACCACATATAATCAAGAAAATAGTACCTATAATCACATGAAAACCATGAAAGCCTGTTGCTAAGAAAAAGGTCGAACCATAAATACTATCCGAAATAGTGAAGGGTGCTTGATAATATTCCATTCCTTGAAAGCCGGTGAATACTAGAGCCAGTAAAACGGTAGCTACTAGAGCGTAAACTGCTCGTTTTTGCTTCCCCGCGAGTATAGCATGATGAGCCCAAGTTACGGCAGCTCCGGATGAAAGAAGAATAAGGGTATTAAGAAAAGGGATTTCCCGAGGATCTAAAACCCCAATCCCTTTTGGGGGCCAAATACCTCCGATCTCTACCGCGGGTGCCAAAGAAGAATGAGAAAAAGCCCAAAAAAAAGCAAAAAAGAACATAACCTCCGATACGATGAACAAAATAAAACCATATCGAAGTCCTAATTGTACGACTTTGGTATGATGTCCTTCTAACGTGGATTCGCGTAGAACATCACGCCACCATACAAACATGGTATATAGGATAAAAAGAGGGCCAAAACTTAGAAGTGTTTCACCCCCTGGAAATGAGTGCATGTACATCACACCTCCTACGGTCATTGCCAAAGCTCCGAGTGAACCCGAAATAGGCCATGGACTTGGATCTACCAAATGAAAAGAATGCCGTTGAGATTCAATCATAAAGCACTTTGCCTCAGTTGTGTGTAAACCCCCCCTTCACCCCCGCCCCCTAAAGTGGAAAAGAGGGGTTATTTTGTTTTGGGTCTCATTTTATTTATTTCTATCTGAAAAAAAAAAGAAATAGGAAGGGATGGCTCTTTCATTGCATTGATAGAAGTCTAACTAGAAAAAAAGGATCCCTCTATTCCTTCGAGAAGAAAATAGTTGGTTTGGCCGACGCACTACGTGGGAAAATGGACCTTCTTTTTTTTATTTTTTTTTTGAAGCAAGCAAGTATTGGGAACGCCTTCTAATCGACCTGAACAACATAGACTTTATCGACGACAGTTTTAAGGGGAAGTTGCTGTATGATAGAATGCGGAGATAGCCTCTCATTAAGTTTCACTCTTCTAAAGTCATCGCTAATTAAGGGCTGCTCCAATACAGGAATGTCCGGAACAAAAACCGGAGGTTCTTGCACCCACCCCATATCGGGGCCCTCCTCGTTGACTTGAGGTTGGTAGAGAAAAGCCATCGAACCAGATTATTTGTCATAATAAAAATGGAGATTGTATCCTTTACTGTTCGGACAGACACATCGGAAACTGGCCTATCCCGAAAAAACAACAACCCCTACATAAGGGAGTATACTCCAACCCCATTCAAAAAATGAATGAGAGAATGGAGAAAATCCCGTTCATATTTTCAAACTTCCTTGGCCGTGTAGACCATGGATTAGCATTATGTCATTCTTACAAGTGATCACCCATCCAGGATTGGAAGAAGTGCTATATGAAGACTTCGAGATCAAATAGAAAATGTTTCTTTCCATTCCTCGTGAGCCACTTATTTCTCCGAAACAAGGGATCAAAGATATTTTCTTCCTTTTTCCAAATAAGTCGGCGGCCTTACACCATTGGGATACTTCGAATAAACTAGAGTACATATAGGATACACCTGTGCTAAACCCCTTTCTCAAGATATCTTCCAAACTCTTGGGGTCCTTGCTTTGGATGTTGTTCCCCCGGTGTGAAAGCAGTTTATTTCGTAGTTTTAGAATTCTGCTGATCCCAAGTACTCCATCTCTATCATTGCATATTAGAATATAGAAAGTAAAGAAGAAGAGGCATGACCAGAAGAATTGTGTGAAATAAGTAAATTGATCCAGTTGAGGCATAAGAATCTTTGATTTTGAATGATTCCCCCCAGACAGCTTAACTCCGTCAAGCCTCTAGAAATGGTGGTTAAAGTATGGTTAGGTGGTTGGTTTTTTACCAAGAACGAAATGGGGCAGGCATCCTTTGTTTGAGCCCTTTTTCCAAGACCGGTTACATAGAAAGATCCTTCACTGCACACTTTCTATCTGTCTATTTAATAGGATCCGTGCTATCGGAGAGAGAACAAGAGGAGGTTCAGTTAAAAAGATTGACTGCGCAATCCATTCAGAATCTCTTTTTCTTCTTCTTCATATACGCAATTTCGATAAGAGTCTAGCCAGCTCGTAGCTATTATATGCATTGGAGTGACGAGGTATTGATTGCACTTTCTAGCCGGCCGCTTTCTTGGAATTCATTCATAGGGCGCTTTCAGTTAGTTATACTTCTAACACTATAAAAACAAATATAACAAGCGTGCGATACAAAACATCAATCTACGGAAAAACGAATTGATTTACTATTGAGTGCAACCCCGTAACTATGGGTAGTTCAGGTGCGCTTAAAGTCTTATATAAGGCATGCCGACGTTGCCACCGACAAACGTTTGACTTTGACTGTGAAAAGCTCCAAATAGGCACACGGTAGGTTTAGAGGAAATAAAAAAGGCGATGATTTTAAATTCAATAGTCTACAAGCCTGCCTCTGAGAGCGAAGTTGGAAGAATCTCTGTTGCCGTATCCGATGATGCTAGCGCAGTCAGAAGAATGGGTCAAGTGGGAATTGATTCGTTTAAGTTTCCGAAGTAAGTTCGCCTAGTTTTAGGTTTTAGCAACTGCGCAAGTAGCAGGTTCACTAGTCACTTACGAGAATCTTTCAATCGCACTTGCATTATAGGAGTCGGAGGGGGTTTCCGAAGGGGTCGCCTGGAGGCGATTGTTATAGGATCTATTTCGTATCCGTCCGGCGGTAAGAGGGAGTTCTTTCTTTCGTCTGTCTTAATAGTGTCTTTTTTGTTCTTCTTGTTCTCGATAGGGAATACACGGATATACTAGTCTAGGAGTACGCTTTTCTTAGTGTGGACATGCTTTTATGATTGCTTTCCTTATCATAACTTTCCCTTACTAGAAGGAGTGAGAGAGCTATGGGTATGGCTCACGAACGGTTATAGCACCTGCCTCGTTCATAGGTGAGCGAGTACGAATAAGAGGCAATTCTCTTTCTGCTCAAAGATTCTGTTGCACCTAGTCAGCCACTGAC
The DNA here is from genome assembly GCF_026212465.1 of Amaranthus tricolor. NCBI lineage: Eukaryota > Viridiplantae > Streptophyta > Magnoliopsida > Caryophyllales > Amaranthaceae > Amaranthus > Amaranthus tricolor. Next base: position 18,171,422 of record NC_080057.1, read on the forward strand.
GAAAGACCTCAGGATCTAAACTTCCATCATATTCAGGCAACTCAAGGTTAAGATCCCTTAACTCATCCTTATACCTCCTTTTGTGATGATAGCTATCTTCATCTGAACTAGAAGACACTCCACCACTAGTATCAAACTCTGCTTCATTTGTCACTACAGGGGACCTCCTATCATTAACTTGAAGAATGTTCCGTTTTTCAGTGATACCTTCTAACAACCTCTGCATTACAGCCTGTTGATTCTGCATAGCAGCTTGCTGATTCTCCAAAGCTGCAATCTTGGCTTGCTCTAGAGTCATCTTTCTTCTAAAGTTGCTAGGCATCTCAAAATGTTGAGATGATTCTCCTTCCTGGTCCATCTCTACTGAAATTGGATGCTGCTTCAAGATCTGTCTGTATTACTGCACATGGGGTCACCTTGTCTCAAACCTTTCCTTGCTTTAAAAGGTAATGCCAATTCACTTACTTGAAACAAGTAAGGCACATTTATGTGTTAAAAAAAAAGCTCGTGAACCATAACTAATGAGACACTTCATCAACTGATGGAAGAAAGAAATGCAGACTCGTAGGAATGCATTGACAGCAGGTTTTTGGAAATAGAATAAATAGGATACGTACGGAATTAACTGAGAGAAAGATTGGAAGTCCTCCTGCAGTAGGGAAGAAGAAAGAGAATTCCTTGCTTCGAGTGAGCCAACAAATACAAATAAAGGAAAGAAGGGCAAGGCGCCCCAGACTAAAGGCTAGGGAGATGGTCCCAGACCCGGAAAACTATTCCCTCGCTCTAAAATGACCCTAGAAGAGAATTCTCCGATATGCAATTAGAAGGTAAAGTCCTAAAGAAAGTGAAGCTCATTCTCCTAGAAGAGAATTCTCCTCTACGGATTGAACTGCTTTCGGAATGGACCAATGGTTGGCTTACGCGACTTCCAAGATTGACAAGAATAGAAAGACTGGACGAACAGAGACTGCTTGAAGGGCTGATAGGATTGAACTCAAAGGAAAAAAAAAGCGCCCTTAGACGAAGAATAAGATAAAGGCTAGGGGCCTACTTTTCATACTTCCTTACGAAATTGGAGAGGATTAGACCACTACACGGAAAGAACAGACAGACAGATACGAATCCCATCCCAGCATCTAGCGTGAAATCAGATATGAGAGTACGACTCCGTACCCCTAGAATCATAAGAAACAATTGATGGTTGATAGACTAACTAATTACTTAATTGAATTGCCATGCTCTAATCAAGGAGCGACCAATGAAAATAGAGTTACAAGTTATAGGGCGAAGGACTCTGATCCTGGGTTTTTGAACATCAAGCTTGTGGCCAGGCCTCTCTCTTCCTTCTTGCTTCACACCAGCTATTGTGACCCAATTAACTTAAGAAACCAGCCAAGCAATGGCCTTGTTATTTATAAGGGGTGCGGCTATGCCGTGTTCTCGGTGTATGCGTGAAGTGAATCTTCTATACCGTCCATAGTTTGCGGGCAATTCATCTTCATGCATTTTGGACCGTTGTCGCTAGAGATTGCACTTAGTGCTAGGCTTCCGCTGTCTAGAACGGATGCTGAAACTGAACGTACTGGAGAGAATTTTTGTTAAAGACTACACCTATCGAAAAAGTAAAAGTAAACCTTTCCAACCTGTTGAGTTACTTCGTTCCTTTGGACCCTGACGTAAACAGACGCCATAGCTTTTGTAACCCGTGCTTATTACTTTTACAATGATTTCTATCCTCGAATCAAAAAATGTCAGCTTTGCCATCTTTCTGAGAAGGTAGCTGTATGAACGAAGCCGGCGAGATCGGAGTAACTGGAGCCTTGGGAGTTTGAGTAGACCGTTCGGAAACAACTCTTTCAAAACTAGGTGTAGGTAGCAAAGCCAAAGCTTGGAGTGGGCTGAACTTCATACTGGAGGGTTTCCATTGAGGCCTTCAAGGTTTCCACTGAGAATCATGATGAGGACTCAATTCTTGATCAAGCTTACTACTTATCCAGCCCGAAAGTTGCCGATTGACAAAGTTTTTTCTTTGAGCATGGGGCAGACTGATCAGTAATGGAATGGAACGAGAGCCTTTAGTGCCCACGCTTTAGCCTTTCGGTAGGTAGAGCATCCCATCCATAGGGGCTTCATCCACTATCCCCTACTCCAGCGAAAGCTATTGTAGCTGTTCTTAGTCCTGCTAAACCAGAATCTGCTATTTGGTCTCTTTCTTCAAGCAAATCTGCTCCTTCTAGAGAAAAAGCTGCTTTTAAAGTAGCGGCTACTAAGGTATAAGGTAAAGGTAGGAGCTGTTTTTGCCTCAGTCTTCTATTCTGTAGCTCCTACGAAAGCATTTGTTGCAGCTGCTGTTCCCGATAAAAAAGCATCCAGCAGCGCCATTAGATGGTACGCGGAGCTGCTGTTCGATTTCACGTCTCAAGCTAACTTTTGTGATTCTCTCTATGCCGTAGGTTCATTGTTCAATCTTAAAGGATTTCTTTCTCAGTTATCTTGTAATAAAACAAAGTATAAGAAGGTATAGGCGATTGCTCAACTCTTAGTTGGTATACCGAGTCTGAGGACGAAAGAGTCTTCCTACGTTCTTTGCAGGCTGCCTTCTCTTCTCCTTGATCAATCCCTTGCCTAATGCCTACTGAAAATGGGAGTGTCATGAGCGTATCCCATACCCATAGTCGTTCAATCCAAGGTGAATTGCACTATCGACTCTTCGTACTTGAGTTTCAAAGGAGCTTGTTAAGCATGGTCATCACTACAGAGAACTTCACCAAAAACCTCTTTTCCACGAAAGAAGGGATGCCAGTTTTTATTGAATCTCTTGCTAGCCTTGTGAATGAAATATTTTCTAAGTGTTCAATCAGACGATGTTTGAAAGAAGGACGTAACCAGTGCTAGTTGAATCAGCCCTTACTCTTCTCCTAGTCAGTGTAAAAGTAAGCGCTCTTTCCCTACCCGCTGTTACTGCTCGAGTAGGAGTTCTTGGAGATGAAAAGAGAGGAATGAGATGCAGCGCTTAGGTCCCTCTCCTTTCAGTCGAGTCACTTCATCCCTCTCGTCTTCTGCACCGGCTACTGGTGGAGCTCCTGGGAAAAGAAGAAGGTATATACCAAGAGATGATATGCCAACAGCAGATGATTTCAAAATGAGTCAAAGAAGATCTTTTTGCAGCGGCCACAGCGGATGCTAACACTGGACTTGCTTGCATCTCTCTCAAGAGTAAAAAGAAATCCCCTATTCGCTGCCCTTTCTTGGTCACCAAGCATTCGTTCAGAGGAGAGGTCCACTTTGATAGTCATAAAGGCCCCTTCCCTGTTTTCTTTCTAAAGCTATCCATTCTTATCAGGTCCTGTCGAACCAGGAGATCAATTCGTCACCTCTAAATGAGAAATTGGATAAGCGGTTTGAACAAGGATTGAAGCTGCTTCAGTAGATTGCTGAGAATAATGAATCAAATTCACACGCCGCTCATGAACCAAAACGAAAGTCGATTTCGATTTTCTCTTTCCGCTCAACCAGTGCTTTATGAAGGGATTAACCTGATTGATCTATTCTTGCCCCTGGGGCGGATGGGATTGATTGATTCTAAACCCGCTTCGACTTCTTCGTAACCACGATCTGCAAATGAGAACTATTTGTTTAAGGAGGAGGAGGCCTCTCTAATTGATCAAAGGCCCTCTGACTTAGGTCGGATCGGAATCTATCTGTCTTTCTACGCGACAAGGGATGCCCCGGATACTACCTCCCCTCCTTGACATGCCTTCTATGACTCCCCCGTTGGAGCAGATCTTTCGGCCGCTAAGCGTACTGAGTAAGGGCTGGTTCGGCTTGGATGATTGGGCTAGAGATAGCTTGGCTTTGTTTACGCCTCTTCTATTTTCCGGTATTGGTCCTTGTCTTGAGTAAAGGCATTGGGAAAAGGCCTTACTTCTTTTCGTAGTTAGAAAGACAGGTGATAATCCTAATCTATCTCTCTTAGTTCTCTGGAAACGGTCCTTCCATCCTAAATAAAATGTGTTCTTTTCGTTGCTCCCCTTCCTTGGCAAGTGGAATAAGATCAGGAAGAAGCGAGTTGTAGCCTTAATCTGTGCTGTGTATGGAGCTAATCTACTGTACTTCCTTGATCTTACCTTATTTACTTAGTTCAATAAAAGAGAGAACACAGAGGCTATTTACTTTACTTAACTTATTAAATTAAAGTAGTTCTGAAAGTCTATCCATACATAATATGTTATGGACTAATCCAAGGGTGCTTAATTAGCTCCCGCCCTCCTGCCTTTCGGTTGGGAGCACTGCCTTCTGACGATCACCCTGTCCTTACTCAATCCCTTCTTTCTCTTTTCGCTGTTGTCTTTGTTCTTGGCCAATCCATCCTAAATCAACTGTTCTTGGTCCAGCCAGCTTTGGTGTGGTTCTTATCGGTTTAGGATCCCTAACTCTCGAATCCAATCCCTCTCCGTTGGGGTTTGGGGTTACGGCGCGATGCCAGCCTTTAATAGAATATCCCCCGTCCCTGCCTTTAGTGATTAGTGATTGGGCTCGCCCTGTAAGTAAGTAAAGGATCTGTCTCTGTTCTTCTCTCTCTTCTGGTTGTCTTCTCGCGTCTGAGTGCCCCTTTTTCGGGGTGATATCGGCCTTTTCTATCTCCTCACAGGGCAAAGCCATTAGGGGTGTCAATCTATCTGCCATTGGTGGGGCCAATCGCATTCAGCAGTGACATCAAAATGTGCTAAAAACCCTCATCAAGGGCCATTACTGAACCGGCTAAAAGCCTCGAAAAACGGCCATTCAACAAAGATTGGATTTGACTGGAAAGACGTTAAAGACGAACCGCCAATGCTGGAACCGCACCCCATAGCGGCACCGTTTGCCATTCATTCATGAACTGGCACTGGCTTTCATCTAGTTCCAACGATTCCTACTTACTCTTATTTCACACTTTCCGGAAAATTCCATAACCCCAGGACACTAAATCAAGATCTATTCTAATTGAAGGGGGCAAAGGCACCCAAAGCTCATTGGGCTTTCAGAGGCATAAGAGGAAAGAGCGGACCAGCTAACCTAACTGCAAAGAAAGCAGTCGCAGCCGGGGATATCCTCTTTTTTGCTGGATGTCGTCTTTGCGCACCAACAGGAGTAGGTCCTTGGTTGTTTCAGTACATTCAGTTCCAAGTCAATTCAATTCAGTTCGCGTAGTTCGTAGCCATCGTTCTAGGACAGAACTTGTATTAGAAGGATTCATTAACTGTAAATCTGGCAATTCCTACCAGGATGGTGGGTCAGAGCAGAGGCCCTCTCTTTAGGGCAGGAATAGCGGGAAAGGGCAAGTCAGGCATGGAATCACGCTAAGGTAAGGTTTCTAATCCATCTAGAATAGGATCCACTCTAGATATTTGATTTTCCACTTATGCCTTCAAGCAAGGCTGACTGAATAAAGAAATGGAACATGGGAGCGGTTGTGGGTAGCAGCTACAAAACCACCGGGAAAAGGGCAATTACCATTAGAATGGTGGATTGGAAGAGGAAGGCCTATTGCAAGCGAAAATCCCGGGAAAACGCTAAAGAGTTGTTTTTCCATCTTCGTTATGGAAAGGATTTACTATTGCAACGAAAAATCCCGAGAAAACGCTAACTTTGCCGAGCTTCTTTCTTCCTTCCTTGGCTCAGAAGAGTGACTTTCGTTCCTATCCAACTCATGAGAATGCTTTCACTCATCCCCGGCTTAGCCGAGTCTTCATTCCCTTGCCTTTGGTTCACCCCAAGACTCAGTGATAAGATATACGCGGTAAGCCGACTCCCTTCTTTACTGCAAAGTAGACTGCTTACTATAGGGAATACCCGGATTAGATTGAGCCTTTCCTGTCCAAGATCTTATTTTCTTTCAAAGCTAAGCCTTCACTAAGCCCTTAAAAAGGTTTAATGGCTTTAAGCACCTATAGAGTCAGGCTTTTCTGAGCTCCAACATGCTTTGCACTAAGTAAGTAAACAACCTTCGCCTAGCGGAAACCCCTGCTTTTCGGCCGTAATCGCGTGCTTGACCAAGGCATTCAATGGTAATGGATTCTACCCTGAATCGGGAGCGGGCGAAGACACGCAGCTTTCACTTTCAAGGTACACAGTCACGTGCGGAGCAAAGAGGTATATATCATACTCATTTATACGCGCAAGGTGCGGCATCAGCCGGAACTAGGAGAGGATTTCCCTCAAACAAAGATGGGCGTGTCAGGAAACAATGTGAAGTCGCCCCTATTTCGCTGTCCAGGGAGCTGTTGACTAATGACCTAAAAAATGCGTGACGTTTGGGAAGCATGAGCCCCGTACCGACTCATTGGGATCCTAAGCATACAGACCTAAGGGATGGTTTTAAGACCGTCCACTGTCGTCACTTCAACTTGGCATTGGACTCAAGCCGGCTTCTACTGATTGACTATCGAAGTGCCCTTCAGGTCTCCACACTGAGGTTATACGTCAAAGATAAAAGACTCTGCTTGCGCAGCTTGGATACTCTTCCAAGGTAGGTAAGCGGGTGAACCCCCTCGTCTCCGGACCTAGACAGGTAATGTATCGTGCCAAAAGAAATGATAGCCCCCGCTCTACCTTCAGGTCCAGAGATTTCCCCACAAGGCAAAGGACCGCCCGCATGGGATGCGTACCGTTGTTACGATTGGCCGTTCGAAGTCTTATCCGGTACAACTAATCAGAACCACCAGGCAACGTGAATCTCACTCTATCATAAACAGCCAAAAAGCTGCTAAGCGAAACCTCACGGGCCGTCCCCTCCACAGAAAGGAAAGGAAAAGTTTATCCGCTCATAATGATTGTAGAGTATTTTTGGGTTGGAGGTCTAATAGTAGTCACATCAAGTCCTCCCCCTCTTACTCAGGGAGGAATACTCAAAATTCTCCATGAAAGAATGAAGAATGAAAAAAATTGTATCTAAGGTAAGAAGGATAGAGAGCCTCCGCCTGCGTTTTCAGATATGAGTGAGTGAGCGGCTTTTTCTGCTATGAATGAATGACCTCTCTATTTCTTTTCAAGCTTGCTCTTCAAACCGGCCTATCGCTTTCTTCTATGAAAAGGTTCTGTTACTAACATGTTTACTTCCATTGTGGGTAACGTATTTGGGTTCAAAGCTCTGCGTGCTCTACGTCAGGTGAAATCAAAGGGCATTATTTGAATGCTACCGCAGGTAATTGCGAAGAAATGATAAAAAGAGCTGTATTTGCTAGAGAGTTGGGAGTTCCAATCGTAATGCATGACTACTTAACAGGTGGATTCACTGCAAATACTAGCTTGGCTCAGTATTGCCGAGACAATGGTCTACTTCTTCACATCCACCGTGCAATGCACGCAGTTATTGATAGACAGAAGAATCATGGTATGCACTTCCGTGTACTAGCTAAAGCGTTACGTCTGTCTGGTGGAGACCATATTCATTCTGGTACCGTAGTAGGTAAGCTTGAAGGGGAAAGAGATATTACTTTAGGCTTTGTTGATTTACTACGTGATGATTATACTGAAAAAGACAGAAGTCGCGGTATCTTTTTCACTCAATCTTGGGTTTCCACACCTGGTGTTCTTCCTGTTGCTTCAGGAGGTATTCACGTTTGGCATATGCCTGCTCTAACCGAAATCTTCGGGGATGATTCTGTACTACAGTTTGGTGGAGGAACTTTAGGACACCCTTGGGGGAATGCACCGGGTGCTGTAGCGAATCGAGTAGCTCTAGAAGCATGTGTACAAGCTCGTAATGAGGGACGTGACCTTGCTCGCGAGGGTAATACAATTATTCGTGAAGCTGCTAAATGGAGTCCTGAACTAGCTGCTGCTTGTGAAGTATGGAAGGAAATCAAATTTGAATTCCCGGCAATGGATACAATTTAGTCTAAGTCATTAATGTTCGGTCTCTTAATTGAATTGTAATTAAACTCGGCCTAAAAAGGATTGAGCCGAATACAATTTTTGTATATATCTTGTATCTCTCTATTTATAGAAACTTCTTTTTATATACAAGCAAGATCTTCAATTCAAAATTGAATACTAAACAACTCAAACTTTCTATTATTGTCTTGGATCCACAATTAATCCTACGGATCCCTAGGATTGGTAGAATTGGTAGATTCTTATACATATTCCGTGGGTTCGGCCTATGACTGTGGATATCAAGTCAAGTATACGAACTCCTTCTACCTATCTTGTATATTGTCCTTTTCGTTCCGTATTAGAATAGAAACTTATTCGGTCTTATATTAGACGGGATTCGACGAAAAAAAAATTCTTCATTTCATAGAATAGAAGATATATTCTTTATTTTTTTTATATAAATTTGACCTGACCTTGGAAACTCTGCCTTTTTTCTTTTTCTTTAGAATTATTTCTAATTTTAAAGATAAAGAAAAAAGTTCTATCATATTCATATACAACGAAGTTATATCACGGATTTGTACAAGAAAGAATTACTTCTTTCAATAGAATATACTTAAGAATACTTAATAAAATTTCGTTAATAATCTGCGTGATTGGATCTAGATGCTTATTCTGACAAGAAATGTTCAAATTGATTTTCATCGAATGACTATTCATCTATTTTATTTTCATGCGAATAGGGGGCAAGAAAGCTCTATGAAAAAATGGTGGTTCAATTCGATGTTGTCTAAGAAAGGGTTCGAACATAAGTGTGGATTAAGTAAATCAATGGACAGTCTTGGTCCTATTGAAAATACCAGTAGAAAGGAAGATCCGAGTCTAAATGATACAGAAAAAAGCATTCATAGTTGGAGAAATGGTGACAATTCTAGTTACAGCAGTAATATTGATAATTTCTTTCGTGTCATGGACATTCCGAATTTCATCTCTGATGATACTTTTTTACTTATAGATAGTAGGGGGGACAGTTATTCCATATATTTTGATATTGAAAATAAAATTTTTGAGATTGATAACGATCATTCTTTTCTGAGTGAACTACAAAGTTATTTTTCGAATTATTGGACTTCAAGTTATCTGAACTCGAAATCTAAGAGTGACGATACTTATAACGATCGTTCCGGGTATTATACTAAAGATAGTTGGAATAATCACATTAATAATTGCATTGACAGTTATCTTCATAAGAAAATCAGTATTGGGAGTTCCATCCTAAGTGGTAGTGACAATTCCAGTGACAGTTACATTTTGAGTTACATTTTAAATGAAAGTGGAAATAGGAGTGATAATTTCAGTAAAAGAACGAGCACAAATGATAGTAATTTACCTAGAATAGAAAGTTCTAATAATCTTGATGTAACTCAAAAATATAAACATTTGTGGGTTCAATGTGAAAATTGTTATGCATTAAATTATAAGAAATTGCTTAAGTCAAAAATGGGTATTTGTGAACAATGTGGATATCATTTGAAAATTAATAGTTCAGATAGAATCGAACTTCTGATTGATCCGGGTACTTGGAATCCTATGGATGAAGATATGGTCTCTATGGATCCTATTGAATTTCATTCAGAGGAGGAAGCTTATAAAGATCGTATTGATTCTTATCAAACAAAGACAGGTTTAACTGAAGCTGTTCAAACAGGTATAGGTCAAATAAATGGTATTTCTATAGCAATTGGGGTTATGGATTTTGAGTTTATGGGAGGTAGTATGGGATCTGTAGTAGGGGAAAAAATCACCCGGTTGATTGAATATGCTGCCAATAAAACCCTACCCCTTATTATAGTATGTGCTTCCGGGGGGGCACGCATGCAAGAAGGAAGCTTGAGCTTAATGCAAATGGCGAAAATCTCGTCTGTTTCATATGATTCTCAATCAAAAAAAAGTTATTCTATGTGTCAATCCTTACATCTCCTACTACTGGTGGGGTGACAGCCAGTTTTGGCATGTTGGGGGATATTTTTATTGCCGAACCTAATGCCTACATTGCATTTGCGGGTAAAAGAGTAATTGAACAAACATTGAATAAGACAGTACCTGAAGGTTCACAAGCAGCCGAATTTTTATTCCATAAAGGTTTATTTGATCCAATCGTACCACGTAATCTTTTAAAAGGCGTTCTAAGTGAGTTATTTCAACTGCATGCTTTTTTTCCTTTGAATCAAAATAAAGTCGCGGATTAAAGTAAATTATTTTATTTGTGTCAAAAAGTATTTTTTTTTATTGGAATCTATCGGAATAAAAGGAAAAACCAGAAATGAAGGATGGGGTTTTTTCATTGGCGATATCCTAATTTTTGAATAAAAAAAAAAAAAGAATTAAAAAATAGCTTTTTTGGATCTTTCAATATTTTTTGTGAATCTTTATTAACAATACCCCTTGGATCAAACTATAACGAATCCTTTGTAAATTAAATTTATAAGAAATCGTGTATTTTCTTGTAGTAGAAGCAAAATAAAGAAAAAAAAGATGACGAATACTAAAGTAAAGTCGATTATCATATATTATATGTAGAAAGTGAATTTCTTTTGTAGTTCTACATTCCTTGTACTTATTATATACTATATATATTATATATATTTTATAGAATTAGAATTCTAATTAATTTATTAATATAATAACAATAACATAATAACAACAAAAAATATAACAAACAGGTACAATTACAATACAATTATAGTAAATCGAGGTAATAACTATGAACTTTCCCTCTATTTTTGTGCCTTTAGTAGGCCTAGTATTTCCGGCAATTGCAATGGCGTCTTTATTTATTTATGTTCAAAAAAAGAAGATTGTTTAGATTTTCGGGTTCAAATCTCATTTTTCAAGACTTAGACTTGAATCATAACATAGATATCTATTTAGTGGAATGGTATACCGCGCGATTTCTTATGAACATAAACGAAAGAACCCTTACTTTAATGTATGTGGAAAGATGACGACATAGGAGTACATGTTATTATTTTGATCTAACTAAAAAGGAAAATATAAATAAATATTTACGTAGGATATTTAAATAGAAAGTGAAACACATCCGACATCAGAATAGGACTAGTTGATGAGAGTTACCTCGGAAACAAGACAGAGTAAGGAAAGTACAATTCATTTTAGGTATTTTTCAATTCAAATTAAATGTAACCAAATCTAGTATGAATTGGCGCTCAGAACGTATATGGATAGAACTTATAACGGGATCTCGAAAAATAAGTAATTTCTCTTGGGCCTTTATCCTTTTTTTAGGTTCATTAGGATTCGTATTGGTAGGAATTTGCTATCTTTATTTCCCACCCAGCAAATTCTTTTTTTTCCACAAGGAATTGTGATGTCTTTCTATGGGATCGCGGGCCTCTTTATTAGCTCCTATTTGTGGTGTACAATTTCGTGGAATGTAGGTAGTGGTTATGATCTTTTCGAAAAAAAAAAAGAAGGAATAGTATGTATTTTTCGTTGGGGATTCCCTGGAAAAAATCGTCGCATCTTCTTCCGATATCTTATAAAGGATATCCAATCTATTAGAATAGAACTTAAAGAGGGTATTTCTACTCGTCGTGTTCTTTATCTGGAAATTAGAGGCCAGGGAGCCATTCCTTTGACGCGTACTGATGAAAATATGACTCCACGAGAAATTGAACAAAAAGCTGCTGAATTGGCCTATTTTTTGCGTGTACCAATTGAAGTATTTTGAAAAAGAAAGCGATTCTGCCACGTATTCATGGACAGGCAGGAATTGCTTTGCTTTCACTTTTCGCAATTTCAATAGCCGTAAACACTCTTTTTTTTTCTTCAGTGGACTCTTTTTTCTATTTCTGTATTCTTTCGCGAGTCAAGGACTAATTAGCACTATCAAATCACAAAAAAACAAAGAAGAGATTCATGGATTCGATACATTGGAATAGAATTCATGTTTGATAAAAATATTAGATCGCAGAACGTCGACGAACGCGACAGGTTCATTAACAATTTATAGATGAAAAATAAAATGGAAAAAAAGAAAATATTTTTTCCTTTTCTATATCTTATATCTATAGTATTTTTACCCTGGTGGATCTCTTTATCATTTCAAAAAAGTCTGGAATCTTGGGTTACTAATTGGTGGAATACTAAGCAATCGGAAACTTTTTTTAACGATATTCAAGAAAATAATCTTCTAGAAAAATTCATCGAATTAGAGGAGCTCCACTTGTTGGACGAAATGATAAAGGAATACCCGGAAACACATCTACAAAAGCTTCGTATAGGAATCCACAATGAAACCATTCAATTGATCAAAATGCACAATGCGGATTGTATCCACATGATTTTGCACTTCTCGACAAATCAAATCTGTTTCCTTATTCTAAGCGGTTATTCTATTCTGGGAAATAAAGAACTTATTCTTCTTAACTCTTGGGTTCAGGAATTCCTATATAACTTAAGCGACACAATAAAAGCTTTTTCGATTCTTTTATTAACTGATTTATGTATCGGATTTCATTCGCCCCATGGTTGGGAACTAATGATTGGCTCTATCTACAAAGATTTTTGATTTGCCCATAACGATCAAATTATATCTAGTCTTGTTTCTACGTTTCCAGTTATTCTAGATACAATTTTGAAATATTGGATTTTCCGTTATTTAAATCGTGTATCCCCATCACTTGTAGTGATTTATCATTCAATGAATGACTGAAAAGACGAAAAAGGGGTATACGGATATAAATCGAATTCGAATTTCGAACGCGATGTTTGTTACTTTGTACATAATCAAAGCATTACAAAATTGACTTCCTCTTTCTATTTATACCCATCTAAGACGGGAAGTTTCTCCCATATTCCAGTAATAAAATATTATTTCAGTAAATTTAGTTTTCACTTAAAGTAAATAACAGAATCGGGGATAGGGAACTATACTAGCAACCTACCCAATTTATTGTAGAAATTTGCGGAATCAAAGATTGGACCATGCAAACTATAAATACCTTTTCTTGGATAAAAGAACAGATTACTCGATCCATTTGCATATCGCTCGTGTTATATATAATAACTCGATCCTCCATTTCGAATGCATATCCCATTTTCGCACAGCAAGGTTATGAAAATCCACGAGAAGCAACTGGACGTATTGTATGTGCCAATTGCCATTTAGCTAATAAGCCCGTGGATATTGAAGTTCCACAAGCGGTCCTTCCAGATACTGTATTTGAAGCGGTTGTTCGAATTCCTTATGATATGCAATTAAAACAAGTTCTTGCTAACGGCAAAAAGGGGGGTTTGAATGTGGGGGCTGTTCTTATTTTACCTGAGGGATTTGAATTAGCCCCACCCAATCGTATTTCTCCAGAGATGAAAGAAAAGATAGGCAATCTTTCTTTTCAGAGCTATCGCCCCAATAAAAAAAATATTCTTGTAATAGGTCCTGTTCCTGGGAAAAAATATAGTGAAATTACCTTTCCTATTCTTTCCCCGGATCCTGCCACTAAGAAAGATGTTCACTTCTTAAAATATCCCATATATGTAGGTGGTAACAGAGGAAGGGGCCAGATTTATCCTGACGGAAGCAAGAGTTATAATACAGTTTATAATGCCACAGCAGCAGGTATAGTAAAGAAAATTGTACGAAAAGAAAAGGGCGGATACGAAATAAGCATAGCGGATGCCTCGGATGGACGTGAAGTGGTTGATATTATCCCTCCAGGACCGGAGCTTCTTGTTTCAGAGGGTGAATCTATCAAACTTGATCAACCATTAACAAGTAATCCTAATGTGGGTGGATTTGGTCAGGGAGACGCCGAAATAGTACTTCAAGACCCACTGCGCGTACAAGGTCTTTTGTTCTTCTTTGCATCTGTTATTTTGGCACAAATCTTTTTGGTTCTTAAAAAGAAACAGTTCGAGAAGGTTCAATTGTCCGAAATGAATTTCTAGATTCGTGGATTTATCAATATCAAGCTTGTAAGAAGAACAAAATTAACAATTATTTGACAATATTGGACGATCAATAAATAAAAAAATTATGAAAAGGTTCTTCCGTAATCACTTTTTTTAATACATCCATTCTTCTTTCATTCAAATGAAAAGAGAACTAGACCTTTCTTTTCATCATTGAAATCTGTCTGTCATTCAATCGCAGTGCGGTGCTCTCAAAAAGCTAAATCCTCTAACGCTAAAACAAATAGATCAGAAATTCGACCTGGGATTCGCCCGTTCCGATCCTTGCTTACTAAACAGGTGCACCCCCGGATATGTATGTTGAGAGAACCCCAGGAGGCTTTCCCATATACGAAAGGGAGGGAATAAAGAAAGAGAAAACGAATACTAAGGTTCATGGGGTCCTAAAAAAAAAAGAGGATAGAGAGCGCGGAACGGACTTTCCAAGCATAAAGGAATCCCTACCTATACATTCCATGGCAACAGACAGAAGGCAGTTTTGTCGTTGTTGTTAACTCCAGGCCCATTCCCGTTCCAAAAAAGATCCATGAAAAGACTACCATGATTTCCGAACGAACCCAGAGAGAGTCGAGGCTTGTCGTAGATAAGTTTTATGATCCAGTTATTTGCAAGTACGTATCATCTGCTGCTTTATCCGCCGTCTCTGCGGCCGCCAAAAGCCTACCCTCCATCAGATATTGAGTAGGTTGACCCGGGAAGAGATCCGGACGAACCTTCCAACAAGTAGAATAGAAGTTGACCACAAAGCTATCTCTGTTGGGGACTGCTACCCAGAAGGCCATCTCGGGCATGGGAGGAAAAGTCGACAGACAACCGACTGAACTAGGCAATGCCGGTTTAGGCATTGGGGATGAGTCCAGCGGTCAACAAAGGGCTTCTATCTACAGGTGCTTTCATTATGGATCGGTCGACTTGTCACGATCGATTGCTCACAAAGAATTAGGCTTGGGGAGGTGATATAAATCGCTATCGATACGATGCGAGGCTGATTTGCTGACCGTAACGAACTTGACTCTGCCCCTGAAAAAAAGAGCAGGGAGACCTTTGGCCTGGGCTGGGGGGAGAGTGGGGTCGCTTTGCTTTAGTACTTTAGTTCGTAACAAGGCTCGAGAGACCTACTTGACGAGTTTCCTTATGAGTGAGTTTGTAGGTGCTTTTACTTTAAGTTGAGTATTAGTAATAACAAGTTTAAGTCGAGTGTAAGGAAGGGATTCTCCTTAGATAAGCTTTTTAGGAAATAGAAAGAAAACTGCTTTTATGAGCTGTCTCAGTAGTGACCTGACCGACTTTATTAGCTGTGTGAGTAGTGGCTTAGCTGTTAACTGTCTAAAAGCTACGATCGAAAAAATCCCCTTTTTTTTTTGAAAAGAAACCACTAATACGCCCTCCTAAAGGAGCCTTTGGGTCCGTCGTGTAAGGCGAAGAGAATGGAATGAATGGACCCGCAGGAGGCTGAAAAGCCGTAGTGCGCTAGCGCTAGCAAGTTAGCGCAACAACCCAGTGTCTTTTTTTCTTCGCTCCTTCTTTTTTTTTACTTTACATAAGGTTAAACGAAACCGGTTGTTAATGCTTGTAGCTTGTGCTTCTGTCCTTAGTCCATTTTTGGCTGAAACTCTTTGCCATATATTTTTATAACTGAATACTTTCCTCTGTCATCTCTGGTCTGCTTTTTTTGAAAGAAGATTTTCTACCCTGCCTGATTATGAAGAGCTTCGAGTCTATCGGGGGAGGATGTGGTGGTAACCCCCGCAGCTTCGTCTAGAGCCGGGCGTCCAGCCGTATAATAAGACTCACTTTAGCCACTATAGCGACTTCACTCTCAACTCTAGCTGAGAAGTACTCTCCATCCACTTCCCCCCTTTCCGTATGCCCAAAAGCTCGCCCGCCCGGTTTATGAGCCCCTTTACGATTCCCTTACCCAATCTCATGATAAGCAAGCCCAGCAGGCCCTGCCTTAACCTGTCCCCAGACAGTCAGCCCTCACCGGGCTGCTGGCATTGCTAAATGCTCCGCCATAAAGCTGAATACGACAAATCAAATGCGGAAAAAGAAGTCGACCTAACCTTCACCTTCGGTTCCCGTAACCAAGTTTTTCTCACTCCTTATGTACTTTTTCTTACTTCATCCATACTTTTTTTTTAAGTGTAGGGCAAACGGCGCTCTCTACTTTCACTTCTAACTAAAGGCGAACAGCCGGCTTTGCAAGCAAATATAGAGCCCCCGCCCGTTTGAAGTCGTTGCGAGCCGGAAGCGTACCGGCAGTTTGAGTCGCTTACTTAATTTACTAAATTTGAGTCTTTTTATAAAAATAAGATTTATTTATATATATATTATAAACAATTAATTGGTAATTGGAAAAAAATGGATTTTCCAATTGTTAATTCCTGGGAAGCGGAAGAAGCAGATAGAGCAAAGGCCTTCTCTTTCCGTCCGCTCTTCCCGAAGTGAGATAATTGCATGTAAAGATCCGTAAGGGCTTATAGTTTAATTGGTTAAAACGTACCGCTCATAACGGTTATATTGTGGGTTCGAGCCCTACTAAGCCTACTACCCTCTTCTTTTCACCCGAAACAAGGCTATAGAAGTCCCCGCCACCCTGCGGATCTCAATCTAACGGAAGCTCCTGGAACCACACTGCTGCCGCTGTCCTTCGGGCATGCCTCCTACGCTTACCACTTACCTACGCTCTTTCAGCATCCCCCTTCGGGCAAGAAGGCTTTCGTAATACGCGAAGCAGCTGAGCGATAGCTCTTCGATCGCTATATTCTTGCAATAGCGAAGGCATGGTTCATCCTCTAAGAAAGAGTAGATGCGAAGGTTCGGATCGAAGATCTTCGCGAAACGGCCCAAGCGAAGATCGGCACTCGAAGGCTTGAGGAGCAGCCCTCAAAAGGGAAAGACGCGGAGACGGCAGACTCGCCGGTCAAGCAAACCGTTAAGGCTGACTACAGCAGACCGGGGGTTTAAATTCCTCTTTTCCTTAGTCTTGCAACTAAGCTCTTCGAACCTTATTATTCTAATAAGCTACTACATAACCTTTTGTCTTGGTGATTTTTTTCATTTGTTAATCTGAAGATAGAAAACCACAATGATTCCAAACTTCACTTCAAAAGTCTCGTATCCATGCTGTCCCGGCCTCAAACTCTTTTTTCTTCCTTTTCGTTCCGCTTAAACTAGGCAGTTTTCATTATGTCTTCTTTTCAGTGTCTAAGGAGGTTAGGGGTGAGTTAAGCCAATGCGTACAAATATAGAGACCAGGCTCATCCTTTTATGTTGAGGTCAGTGCAAGTCTGTCTATGATTAAGAGTCTAGGTGGTGTTGAAGCTGGCTCATTCATGCTAGTCATCTTAAAGCTATGAGTCAGAACAATGTTCACCAACTCTTCTATACTAATCTTTTTCATATAAAAAAATAAAATTGTATGAGTTTGAATTGTTTTTAGTGTTTTGTCTCCTCCCCAAGGTAAGATTGACGAGCGGGCGATCCCTGTCTTGCTTGTTTAAAAGCTAGCTTTTCTGCGGCACTCAAATTCCATTTTGGAGAGCTCCTTCGGCTCGGCTCCTTTTTTTCAATGGTATGGACTTCTTTTTTTCTTCTAGCCCAAAGGAGGATAATCCCTTTTGGGAGCTCAATCTTCACGGTAATAATTATGCCAATTCTGTCTAAAAATCTCTTTAGGTGATCAAGAGGGCTCCCTTTGTTCAGTAGATGAGATTAGGATGAAAGGTATTATATCTCAACTATCTATTTTATTTTCTTTTTCAAATCAAACTTTGGCCTGCGGTAATGTAATGGGGATTTCATCTTATAAATTCTTTTTTCTATGATGAAAGAAAGAGAGAGAGAAAGTAGCAGAAGTGCTTCTAGATCTCTAGAAAGAGGGTCTAATTTAGAACAAGACTTTCTCTCTCTTTTTCCATTTTTCCCTAGCGCTCTTTTTTTACTTTTTGAACAATTTCATTGCCCTAGAAGTTCTTTCTTGATCGAAAGGATATAAGACATACGAAACCTTAGCTTCGCTTACTTTTTGAAGTATAACCTTCGCCGCGACATTGGTGGCTCTTCGTGCTTCCCGCAGGCTTTTTTTATAGAGAGAGAGTCAGAGGGGCGGTACGGAAGATTGGTCTGCTCCGAAAAGCTCCGCTTTTGGGTTCGCTCCCTCTACTCTATGCGGTCGGCCTTCTTACTAGTCTGCCTTCTTTCTCTTGATGGAATATAACAATGCCCGAGCTCCAGCTTTGCTTGCGTTCTTCGCCGGCGCTCGCCGGATGTATCACTCATCCTGCTCCTAAGGTAAGGAGTTTTCTGTGTGTTATAATCTTTACGAGAATGAATCGCAGATGTTGGTTGAGAATTGTTCGGGAATTCATTGATAATTACTTTGCCAGGTTCTAGGGGGCTACTCTTCTTTTTTGTCGATCGAGCCGCTCCCCCTCATTCCACTCGTCCAGCCTTCTTCACGAACTTGTACAATCGATGCCACAAAGATAGCCAACTCTATTATCGAAGAAATAAGGAAACGGGCGACGATTTGGCACCAGATATCCGGAGGTGTGGAAAGAGCAGCTGTGAGAAGGGGAAAAACCATCAAAAAACGACGATTGTTCGTGAAGGTTTCCACAGAAAGACCCCTCAGTTCTGGCAAACGGATCACAATTACAGGTACCTGAGAGCATACCGATGGAATGAACGAAATACGAACAGTTAACATAATATAGTCATAGATCTTAGGTTGTAACTTGATCATGAGCGAATTTGTTGATGTTTCACCCGCGAAGTATGGAAAGTGCCAAACATTGGGAACTACCCGGGAAAGAGTTAAGAACAGGAACAAGAAGAAGCAAAAACCACTTAAATGGAAAAATCTATTGTATTTCGTCCTTTGTTCCCCATAGCAACTGGGGATCAAAAAGCACCAAATTTGGTGACTTACAAAAGGAAAGACGAAGTAAGAGCATGCTATTGAAGACGTTGCTACATATGTCGGGAAGGCCTCCGTTAATTGTGTACGAACAAAATACGAGTCCAAAGGCAGGGTAAGAAAGGGTTTAGCTAATGGGAATATTAACTCTTCCGGGAACCAATAACGCGTAAACCATGTCAAACCAAGACCGATCAATATCCGAACGAAACGGATTCGAACTTCTCCTAGAAGAGTTTCCAATGCGAAATCAAATTCATAGGATATATATGAGTAATTCAAAAGATAAATGAAAATCTATTCTTTTCTAAGATTCGCCTTACTAACAGTAAAAGACTCCTTTTGGAAGTAGTCATTCTTCCATGCCTTAGGGCTTTTTCTCTTTGTCATGCCGACGCCTTAGACAATAGAGTCTGACCGTGGTAAGCAGACTTCTTCTGTACCATCTCAGCCTTGCCCCTATATAATTTTAGTAAGGGCACGCCTTGATACCTGTTAGAAGAAACCGAACGTGGAAGCGGAAGAACTTTCTTTCCCAAACCAGCCCCATGACTGTAAGAATAATAAAGAAGAGAGGAGGCCGGGCCATCAAGTCTCTTGAAGGCTGGAAAACGAAGCGAAAAAGGAAGTAAAGCGAAGAGCAGAAAAGAAAGAGAAAGAATTGAAAAAGCCAAAAATCTGACATCACCACAGACTCATTTTGTTTTCGCTCCTTGCAGGCGGAGCGGCATACCGAAAAAAAGAAAAGCGTTAGTTATCGGATTTGAAGCGATGACTTAAGCATAAATACCTCGCTTTTGTTCAATTATAAATAAAAAAGAAAGAATTTTGATGGAGATTTATAGCATCATTCAAGTAAATACAGATTAAGATCGTAAAAACATGAGCTTGTAATATAGCTACCCCTAATTCCAGACCGGTTAATGCAAGAACTATAAATAAAGGACCAAGATCTCCTATGAAATATAAAAGATCATTCATACATAGCATAGTCCAGGCGAACCCACTTAAAATCTTTACTGAACTATGCCCGGCCATCATATTAGCAAATAAACGTATTCCTGGGCTTAATGCGCGAAAACAATGAGGGATTAGCTCAAGGAGTACTAAAAAAGGTGCTAACGGCAGTGGGACTCCTGCAGGTAATGAGAAGCTTAAAAAATGAAGCCCATTTTTTTGAAATCCCACTATAGTAATGCCAATAAAAATGGAAAATGAAAGACCCAAAGTAATGAGAAAATGACTTGTAACTGTAAAGCTATAGGGTATCATACCCTGGAGATTACGAAATAACAAAAAAGTAAAAGTGACCAAGATGCAAGGGAAAAACTTTTGTTTCACATTTCCGGAAAGACCACCTATTTGTTCGTTTACCAGGTTCAGCACGAAATCATAAAGAAGCTCTACCAAGGATTGCCAAACATTTGGTACTGAGTTTCCTCCTCCCTTTTTAGTAACAAAATGAAGCAGAAGTAGGACCAAACTGAGAGTTAGCAGCATAAACAAAGATGGATTTGTGAATGAGAAATACAAGTTTCCTATTTTCATAGGAATCAATGGGAGAATGGAAAATTGCTCAAGTGGGCTGGGGATCAGTCCCGCTAGATGAAGAGCATCGTGATAAGCTTCACTTTGTACTCCGTTTTCGCTCAAATCATTCAAAAGGTACTGCAGAAAGGCGGTATTGTCGCTTTCCGCGTGTAAAGCTTCGGCCGCAACCAGAACATCGTCGGGACTTCTGCCCACCATCAACTCTCCCAATTTTTCGTGGATATCATGGTGAAGTTCGACTATAAGCTCACTTGAAGGGTTAAGACCAGGGTGATCTTCAAAAATCCCACCGGAACAACCCTGAGTACTGGACGATTGAAGACTATAATCGTCAATAGTCGTCGTCGATTGACTCAGAGTTGTAGCATCACTGGAAGTTGTATTCAGACTTTCCTCATCAAATAAAAAGAGTCGTCGGATTCGTTGCATATCGAAAGTTTGATTTTGAATGATTCTCTCCAGACAGCTTAACTCCGTCAAGCCTCTAGAAATGGTGGTTAAAGTATGGTTAGGTGGTTGGTTGTTGACCAACAACGGAATGGGACAGGCATTGTTTGCGGTTGACTTCTCTATGGCTATAACGAAAGAGACTCTTCTTTTGGCGAGAATTGGGTCCTGCAGTGGTAGAACCTCGTGAACCGGGCGTACTACTTCCCAACCTTCTGTAAACCTTTCTTCTCTATACGATATTTTATATTTAAAGTCAAAAGCTCAAGACACGCATCCACCCGATAAGTATATAGTTCGTTTTGACCCTCAAGCCAAGGGTACGATTCCAGGTCTTCCAGTCAAGTTGTAAGCCTTAGCCTTATAGCTCGCCTAATCCAATCTTGTTGTGCTTGATTATATGTTCTAAGGGGCTTAACTAGAAAAAAAAGTCATAGGAATAAATCTCCATTAGATAGGTGAATGAGCAGACACACCGCCTTTTCACTCCCGGAAGAACGAAAAAACTTAATGAGTGCAATGAAGCAAGCCATAAGTTCATATGATGTCGTGAGCTTAAGACCACACCGAATAAGAAGGGTGAGTTAAGGAGGAACACGGTAATCATATGGTTATAATAGTTCTGGAGGTAAGTTAATAAAGGTGGAAAAAGCCAATCAATCTCAGTACTTGAGGATCTCGCCTCTTTCTCTTTTTAAAGAAAAGGCTTTCTAATTGTTCCTAGTTAGGAATGCGGATGATAGGGGGGGCATTCTAAAAACTATTAGGCAATATGCACTATCTTAAATAGTCTATATGGAGTATCCCCTGGACTAAAGTTGACCTATTTCCTTAAACTTCGCTTAAGCGATTACATACCTCCTACTAGTGGTCCTCATTGCAGATAGTTAGAACGACGGGTGAAAGCACCAAAAGCAAGTTATCTAGCCCATTCTAAGTGAGTGTTCAATAACGCCCCTTTCCTTCTTTTAGTTGTTCGCCAGCCAGGAAGTCAATATATGAATTCGGAGGAGAACTTCGGGCAAGAATAATGGTGGAAACCCCGAATCTTTTCGGGTCCGAAATCAACATTTCTAGCTGAAACATACTGTTCTAGTTCTTTTATGGGGTTCGGACAAGACCCTTTCTTTGAAATCCAACTAAATAAAGTGAAGCAAATATGGCGGTAAGTAGAGGGAGAAGATTATAACATTGGGGTGGGTTTCTCTTAATTCTATTGAAGTAACTTAGCCTAACGACAGGTTACGGCACACAGGCGGAGGTCTCAACTCCTTTTCTATTTCGAACACGTGTAAAAAACCTTTTATCCTTCGATCAATTAGTCGATATAAGTATCTGAAAGCCAAGTGAAAGGGTAAGATTCTCTCTCCTTCTTTCTTTCGAACTTTGCTCTTAAGTCTTTTTTAATTTTGAACGAAGGGCGTAAAGACGAGTTCCAAGAGTCGTCTAAGCACACCCATTCTCTTAGGGGACGCCAAAAGCTAGCCTCACTCTCATATCTTTTTACCTTTCTACCACGGTCGAAGGAATGTGTCCCAGGGCAACATAATGAAAGAGGAAGGAAGATTCTCCCGCTGGTGCTTCCTCTTAGTCCCAAGGAAAAGCTTTTACGACTGGACGGACATACCGAATAGTCGGAGAGAAGGAATAGACCTAGGAAGGAAAGAAAACCCCTCGATACAAAGGAATTGCCCCCGAGCAGCAGGTAAGGTAATAGGATAATTTTTCAAGGGCTTATCCTACAAAGACGATCGCGAATGGGGCTCCCCTGCAACCTAATTACTTTCCTCTCACCCGAGTCTTAATCTCAAAGAAAGGGAATTGGCCCTGATACGGCTTCGAAGACTACTGTTAGGCATGGACTGCTAGCAGACTGGAAAGAAGGACTTGTTACATCCTCAAAAGAGTGAAAAGTACCTCAACAAATAGAAAATAAAGTAAAGACAAGAAGAAAGTCTAGCCGGAATAAACTACATGAAAGCAAGCAGAGGAAGCGGAGAGGTACTTGAGAGAATGGAGGGCAGGGGCCCCTAATCGAAAGCAAGGTACGTAGCGGGAATGGGGATATACTGATTAACCTACCTTTGGAGAGCTGCGAATCCTTAGAGGAAGAAGGTCTTACGGGTTAGAAAGGACTTTTAGAGCATATATAATGTGTTCAAGTTGCCGCTGCTGAGCGTTAGAGTTCCTCTGAGTCTGGAAATATGCTTTTCGACAAGCTCAAGCCTTTGTCCATCAAGAACAGTTCATAGGAATAGGACCAAGCAGGCTTAGAAGCCAAGAACCAGTAACTCCTGAGCCTATGTATGAATCTACATCCCCTCGGCTCGTCCTATCAATGAGTCCTAAGACCCCATTCTACACTAGAAAGACTTCGAGCTTAAGTCGTTGACTGAGATATTGGTGAAACGTCAGTTCATGGGAAAGAGTCATTCCTAAGTCCAATCTCGAAATCAAGAACCTAGGAACCCGCAACTATGAAGCTTCGACCGATGAGATATCGAATTCCTATAGAAACCTATATCAAGTATTTCTCGCGGATTGCTTTATGAGTGAGGATTGGCCCAGATTATTTAGAGGTTCTATCCTCTGCCTACGTGAACTCCTATTGGTAGGCTTAACTAGGCAAGGACTAAGTGACTTGTCTTCCTTTTTCGGATGTGAATTGGGAGATTTACTCATTAGTATTGGAAGAATCATCCCTACGCGGTCAATCCACAACTAGAAGACAAAGAAGAAGACTTTCGAATGAGGCTAGATCGGATGTACGGGATCGATTCCCTATGAGCTTCCCCTCAATTGAATCCACCCTCTATCGCAACTGCTTGTTCATTCCAAAATAATTTCTTTTCATAACCAGGCATCGCTCTCAGAGCAAGAAAAGGCTCCTGTCTATGTAAGAGGTTCTTGCCAAACTTTCGAACATGGCGTAGAGGTTTACACGCCATAGTTATTGGTTCTACTTTCATTGAAACTCTACAGGGAAAGGGCCCAGAAATACCTGTGCCTGTGCGGTCAGCCGGGGTAGACAGCGCAGTGGTGGCATGTATAGTCGATGGAGTGAAGCCGGAAAGCTGGGAGACCTTATAATAGGAAGAGCGGAGGAACAACTTATCTTAGTTAAGCTTTTCAAAAGGAGCATTCGCCTATCAAATAGTTCATAGGTCGATACCCCATTTTCCAGCTCAACGGAAAGGGGGAAATTACTTATTCTTTAGCTGACCATTACCAATAGTCTAAAGCTCATCGTAGGCAGCTCTCTTTCTCTTCTGTAGACGAAGTCGTTTGGGCTGACATTGCTCTTTCTTCAGACTCTTTAGAGAAGAAAGACAACTATCAAGCTTCGGCATCCAGTCTCATATTTTTGATGGCATCTCGCGAAATGAGATCTACTGGCAAAATACCCCATTCCTAAAGGACTTTCTTTCTTCTATTAGTATATTCGACTTAAGCAAGGGACTTGGGAAGACCCATTATCAAGCTTGGCATCGGTCTCTCTTTTGAGCTCTTTGTTGCTTGCGTCCCATTTAGAATACACTATTTCAAGTCCTCTTTCACTAGAGTCAATGCTGCTTTTAAGCTTAAGAGAATGCTTTTGTCTCCGTCTAGCCTTAAAGGAAAGGGTCATACTCTTCTCACTCCATTGCCATTTCTTCCTTCTCTTAAATAAAGTAAAAAATCCAGTAATACTATCAGAAGTTATCGTTTACTAGAATTCGTTATTGAGTATTCTAAGGCGGGTTCAGGATTCGAACCTGCAATCTTCAGGTCTAATATAAAATCGAAAAGGTACAGGCTTAACTTGATTCCCTTATTCCTTCCGGATACCTATCTTAGTTCCTACTTTTCATTCTATAAGGAGAATAGTAGAAGAAACTAGGGATTCTATCAGGACTGAAACAGAATCAGCTAACTGAGACTGAGAATAAAGAAAGAGAACAGAGAATATGCTTTCGGTTAAGCTTCCGCTTCAACCGCCTTATCCACAGGTACCAGTTCAACTTCCTTTCCTGAAACTGATAATGCTACAGCTACCTTCACAGAAGGATTTCCCGCTCTTGGTCTACTTATTTCTTCTGGGAGAATCCCAACAGCAACTACTTATTCAAAGACTGCGGGTATCGGAGAAAGAACAGCAGCCTATTTACAAGGGTTTGTCTCTGACTCTCTTTATAGTTCACTCGTTGCATCGGCATAAGGGATACCTTTAAGTCTACCAAGTCATATCGAGTAGGCGGTCTTCACTGGTTCTTCTCCGGAATCGTAATGTACAGGTCCAAGTATGCGCTATTCGATGCTCTCCTTGACCTTTCTCATCCTTATCGTACGGGACTAGAGCGAGCTGGCTAAGAAGCATCTTCATTTGCTTTCTTTGCATCCCTCCTTTCTTTCTCTATTCATTCGGTCAATAAGATAAGGCTTTCAGAGGAAATATAAGAGATTAGACTCCCGAGTGAAGGGGAGTAACCTAACCACTTATTTTGAATCGAAACCTTAGAATAAGTGGTAGCTAACCGAAGTTAATCAAGTTCTCTTAGCTCTTCTCCTCGGGAATGAGCTATCATATCGAAAGCTCTAATTCCACTCTACCTGGTATGTAATCATCCAACAGGGCATGTAGTAGGTGCGTATAAAACTCAACCTTAAGATGCCTTAAAGGCCCATATTTCCATCGCTGGTGCTAATTCTGCAGTGACTGATAAGATCCATTCTTATGATTCTATCATTCTCCTCTCCCTGGATTCCCTTATTGGAGCATCAAAGTAAGGTTTTTCATTACTGAGATCGGCATATTAGCTCATTCCTTTCCGAGAGTAAAGTTCCTTCGGGGCTTGGCTAGACTCGGCAACAAGAATCGGTTATGGAATAGCCTTTAGTCGGCTTTCTCGTTCTTAAGGACTTTCTGGCCGGTAGGCTTTATAGCGGACCTGCCTTGCTGACAGCTAGGATATTACATATATAGTTGTGTTTGCCTTCACTTAGAAACTCTACGCCCCCTATTAGAGTTAGAGTAAGGCATGCTCTCGAAACTATATTCGCTCGTTCTTGTCTCCAGCGATTAACCTATTCCAGAGCAGTCTGGTGATTAGCCTATCCCGCACTAGTCGAAGCCTTCGTAAACTC